>NW_024412429.1:30010817-30051814 GCF_014898765.1 Herpailurus yagouaroundi | reverse complement strand
CCTCCCCCATGGTCTTCTGTTAAGTTTCTCAATATCCACATATGAGTGAAAACATATGGTATCTGTTTTTCTCTGCCTGACTTATTTCACTTAGCATCACACTCTCCAGTTCCATCCACGTTGCTACAAAAGGCCATATTTCATTCTTTCTCATTGCCAAGTAGTATTCCATTGTGTATATAAACCACAATTTCTTTAGCCATTCATCAGTTGATGGCCATTTAGGCTCTTTCCATAATTTGGCTATTGTTGAAAGTGCTGCTATGAACATTGGGGTACAAGTGCCCCTATGCATCAGCACTTCTGTATCCCTTGGGTAAATTCCTACCGGTGCTATTGCTGGGTCATAGGGTAGATCTATTTTTAAATTTTTGAGGAACCTCCACAGTTTTCCAGAGTGACTGCACCAGTTTGCATTCCCACCAACAGTGCAAGAGGGTTCCTGTTTCTCCACATCCTCTCCAGCATCTATAGTCTCCTGATTTGTTGATTTTAGCCAATGTGACTGGCGTGAGGTGATATCTCAGTGTGGTTTTGATTTGTATTTCCCTGATGAGGAGTGACGTTGAGCATCTTTTCATGTGCCTGTTGGCCATCTGGATGTCTTCTTTAGAGAAGTGTCTATTATTGTTTTTTTTTTTTTTTTTAAATTTACATCTAAGTTAGTTAGCATATAGTGCAACAATGATTTCAGGAGTAGATTCCAAAATGCCCCTTACCCATTTAGCCCATCCCCCCTCCCACAATCCCTCCAGTAACCTTCCGTTTGGTTTAAGAAGGCGGAACCAATAATATGTCACAAAAACTTGGACTTTCTGTTAAATACATCTGCCCAAGCACTGGGGCTGAATATTCATTCTCAGGCTGTGTCATTTCTCTGCTAATATCGTTGCTCCTCTCTATGAGCCTATCAGCCATTTTCCTCTGCTGCCACCGAGCTTCTGCTTTCACATAACTTGGCTTATGGATATGGCTTCATTGACCACCCGTCCCCACCATCATTCATCACACAGTATTCCTTCAGCTTCTGTCTGATTTCCAGTCAGTGTCTGAGCAGTGTTTTAGTTCATCTTTTCAAAGAAGGGATCTGATTGGCTCAGCTCATTGTATCCAGTCATAATCAGGGTTACTGCCCACCACCTAATTCTGTTGCTTTGAGGCAAGAATCACAGATACCAAGCATGATTATCTAAACAGCAGGAGTTGTGGCAGTTTCCTAAGAATATGGTGTAATGAGCAGCACATAGTTTCTATCTATCATCTATCTATCTATCTATCTATCTATCCATCCATCCATCCATCCAAATAATAGGAGGGGAAAGAAAGGTGTAGAAAACTTGTTTGAAGAAATAATAACTGAAAACTTCCCTAACCTAGGGAAGTAAATAGAAATCCAAGTCCAAGAAGCACAGAAAGTTCCAAACAACGCAAACACAAGGAGGCCCACACCGCAGCACATAATAATTAAAATGTCAAAAGTTAAGGATCACAAAAGAATCCTAAAAGCAGCAAGAGAGAAACAAAAGGTTACTTACAAGAGAAAACCTGTAAGATTATCAGCTGATTTTTCAGCAGAAATTTTGCACACCAGAAAGGATTGGCATGACATATTCTTAAGTGCTGAATGGAAAAAAAACCTACAGGTAAGAATACTCTACCTGGCAAGGTTATTAATCAGATTGAAGGAGAGATAAAGAGTTTCCCAGACAAGCAAGATAAAGGACTTTATCACCACTAAACTAGACTTATGAGAAATGTTAAAGGGACTTCTTTAAGTGGAAAATAAATGGCCATAGATATAAGAAAATTATGAATAAAAATGTAAAATATAAGAACATATACACCAAATGTGAGTAAGGCAGTAAAAAGGGAAGAGAATGGGAAAAAGAAAAAGAAAGGTTTTTTTTCTTTTTCTGTTTTCTGTTTTAGAATGTGTTTGAATTTAAATGATCATCAAATTAATGTAGACTGCTATTTACTTAGGATGTTATATATAAACCTCATGGTAACCGGAAACCCAAAACCTATGATAGATACACAGAAAATAAAGAGAAAGAAAGCAAAATATAACACTATAGATACTCCTCGATCACAAAGAAAGAGAGCAAGAGAATAAGAACAAAGAAGAACTATAAGACAACCAGAAAACAAATGAAAAGAATGGCAATAAGTACATACTTATCTATAATTACTTTAAATGTAAATGGCCTAAATGATCCAATTAAAAGAGATAGGGTGGCAGAATGGATAAAACACACACACACACACACACACACACACACACACACACACACACCAAGAAGACCCATCTATATGCTGCCTGAAAAAGACTTACTTCAGATCTAAAGACACATACGCACTGAAAGTGAAGGGATGGAAAAACATTCGCCATGCAAATGGAAGTGAAAAAAAAGCAAGACTTATATCAGACGAAACAGACTTTAAAACAAAGACTAACAGGAGACAAAAAAAACATTACATAATGATAAAGGGATCAATCCAACAAGAGGATACAACAATTATAAATATCTATACACACAATACTGGATCATCTAAATACATAAAGCAAATATTAATGGACATAAAGAGAGAAAGTGATGGCAATAAAATAATAGTAGGGAACTTTAACACTCTACTTATATCAATGGATAGATAATACAGACAGAAAATCAACAGGGAAACATTGCCTTTGAATGACATACTGGACCAGATGAACATAACAGATATATACAGAACATTCCATCCAAAACAACAGAAAGAATACACATTCTTTTCAAGTGCACAGGGAACATTCTCCAGAATAGATCACATATTAGGACATAAAATGAGTCTCAATAAATTTAAGAAGATTGAAATCATACCATGCATCTTTTCTGATCACAATGGTATGAAACTAGAAATAAATCATAAGAAAAAAACTGGAAAAAAACCACACAAACATATGGAGAATAAACAACATGATATCATACAACTAATGAATCAATAAAGAAATCAAAGAAGAAATAACAAAAATACATGGAGACAAATGAAAATGAAAACACAACAGTCCAAAATCTTTGGGACACAGCAAAAACAGTTCTAAGAGGGCAGTAAACACAAAATGGATAAATTTCTAGAAACACGATCTTCCAAAACTGTATAGTTTTTGCAGCACCATTTTTTAAAAAGACTAAAGGCTATCTTTTCTCCATTGTCGATTCTTCTCTCCAAGTCTAAGATTAATTGACCATAAAAGCATAGGGTTATTTCTGGGACACTATTCTGTTTTATTGATCCATGTGTCTGTTTCTGTGCCAATACCATAGTGTTTTGATAACTACATATTTGTAGTATATCTTGAAATCTACTGACTATGTAGAGGCCACGTCATTTACCAATGAGAAGAGGTAAGATTATTCTATAAACGATGCTAGGAAATTGCCTTTTAGAAAAAAATGAAATTAGACTCTCAATTTATATTGCATGCCCAAATAAATTCCAAAATTCTTGAATGACATCAGTGAAACAAACAAGATAATACAAAAGGCAAAACATATGAGGCAAATGGTTAACTTTACATAGCAAGAGTTTTATAAATTAAAAAAGGCAAATATCTAAAAAATATAGACAGTTCAGATTAGAAACACAAAAGCCAATAAATAGGATGTAAACTCACTAGTAAATAAAATATGCATAAAAAATGCTTTTTTTCTCTGTCAATGTAAGAAATATGTATGATATTTAATTCAGGCAAGATTATAGTTACATGAGTATTTCTCACATTGCTGATAGAAGTTGAGATTGGTACATCATTTCTGAAAAGCAAGCTTTAAAAAGGTCATATATTTTGACTACTATGAATCTAGCCCAAAGAAACAATTTAAAAAAAACTATACCAAGACTTATCCACAAGACCCTTTTAAGTTTTTATTTATAAATGAAAACTAGGAATCAATCATTATGTACAATAATAAAATAGATGGGAAGTACATTATAAACCCACACAATGGAAATTTTAGACTACTATTTAGTGACAGGAAAATGCTTACAAAATAGTATTTAGTGGGGAAAAAGGCAGGATACACCTGCTTTATATGGTATATACAGTAGACCCTTTGCATTTAAAATATAGTATTTGATTATTAACATTTGCCTATTTGTGATGGACCTCAATGGTCCATGATGAATAGTATGTTTTCCCTTAGGGAGACTGCTTATGAAAGATTGCAGATTCTTTTCTAGTCAATGTTTGTTTATATGTTTCTTCAACTATGCATGAGTTCACTTTCAAAAATAGGGTTCTATAAAGACAGTCTTAAATTCTTTGATATCAGCATACTCAACAGATATGAATATTTAACAGGTTTTGTTTTTCCTCCAGGTCATTATCACCCACAACCCCCATCCTCTTTCCCCATCCTGTTCTCCAAATATTTATTAGGTCCTACAAGATAGAGTTGGACGTGCTGGGTTGGGTACAGAGGACTAAATTGAAAGAATATGTTATGAATGTAAGAGGCCTTTGATGGCACTTTGCCGTAGCACCAGTCAGTGAGGATGTGGCTGCTTGGGCTACGGGAAGGCATCTGTCCCTTTAGAGTACACTATTTTAAAGCAAAGCAACAAGAGGAATAAAAGAACACTCCAAAGCTAAGACCTCTTGACTCATTATTCCAAATTTATTACGGTTAATCAATCTCAGAGCTGTATTATAAAGCAAATAAGTTATTTAGAAATAATTGATTTGGGTGAAATTGAGGTCAGAAACACTTTGAATGCTGCGTGAGTACACATTTTCACCCAGATAGCTAGCTCCCTAACACCCTTTCATGCTTCAGTCCTCACCTGATACCATTTCCTCCACAGAGCTTTCCTTGACACCCAGTTATCTTCCCTCCTCTCTCATAGCACCATACTCTTCTCTGTCACAGCACTGGTTTGGAAATCAAATAGCCTACATTCAAACCCTCTCCCCTGGTGGGACTGTGGGCAAAATACTTGACCACCCAAGCTTCAGTTTTCTTATCTATAACACCTACCCCAGAGGAAAATTGGGAAGAATACATGAGATCATTTATTGAAAGCCACTGACATAGTACCTGGTGCCTGGTAAGCATTTAAGCAATGTAAGTCATTCCTGTAATAATAATTTACAAATATATGTTTATATGCACATTTATTTGTTTAAAATATTATCTCCATTTAGGAAAGGGTCATGTCAGTTTTATTTTCTACTTTACACTCTGCACCTAGCATACTGCCTAGTACCCAGAAGATACAAAATAAATATTTGATTTAATGAATGAATGAATGAATGAGCCAAGATTGGAATGATCTTGCTCTATATTCTAGGACTAGCCATTTATGTAAGATGGTATCTTTCATGTTCTTGTTCATGAGCTTTCAGTTTCATCCCTTACATCTCTTGTCTTCATTCAGACCCAGAGTGTGCATAGAATGAAGAAGAGGCCAGACATATTGTGATTACTTTTAATGGTTCTCCGTTTCTGTCATGGTGTCTTGGACAGACCTATTCTAGGATTTTGAGACTGGAGTAGATATTTGGTATTATGAATTCTTCATTTATAAGAGTGTAAAATATTGGCTTTCTGGGAAAGACCCTATTATTAAGGTGACAAATGCCTGGGAGACATTTGGACTGAAAGATCAACTGAACATGAGATTAACATTATTAAAGTAGGATCATAGAATGCACTTAAATATTTTCCTTGTGTTTTTCCCATGATCAACTTAATACAGGATCATTTGGAAAATGTAGGAAAAATGCAACATTTAAAGAGGAAGAAAATAAGGGCACCTGGGTGGCTCAGTTGGTTAAGCATCTGACTCTTGGTCAGGCCATGATCTCATGATTTCATGAGCTTGAGCCCCGCGTCAGGCTCTGCGCTGATGGTGCAGAGCCTGCTTGGGATTCTCTCTCTCCCTCTGTCTCTACTCCTCCCCAACTCATGCTGTCTCTGGCTCTCTCACAATAAATAAACAAATAAGTTTAAAATATTAAAAATAAATAAAGAGGAATAAAATATCACAGATACCCCCACCCCCCGAACCACAAGTGTTTATCTTTTGGCATATTAACTCCCTTTCACTCTAAAACAAAAGATTTTTAGCTTTGAGAGAGCCCTTAGGCTCTGTCTCCCTGCCTGTCATCCTTTCTAGTAAGTACTTCATGCCTTGTGCAAAGACAGAAAGAAAGCATGATTTGGGTAAGATAAACCGGGCTAGACATATGGAAAACACAAACAATTATAAGAAAAAAAATGGCTCTTCAACATTTATTTCTCAGCATCACAGGAAGTGGAATTTGTATAGAGTTTGAACCACCCTCCTTTAGAATCTACTGGTAAATGATTACACAATTCAAAATCCTGACCACATCCCAGCAAACCAAACCAAAGTGATCCAGAAGAATTACCTGCCCAATTTATACTCTATCTAGAATAGGCTATATTCCTTTCTTACATATTACATGATATTTCTTGAACAAGTTTAAGTACTTTGATTAAAACTCAGTGTTTAATATGTTGGCCATTAGGATAAGGTGATTTTAGAAGATGTAATGTGGTTCGGTCCCCTCCCTAAGGAAAGAAAAAAAAAAAAAAACAACCTCAAGAAAACCTCAAGGCAACCTGGCTATACACGTATGTGACAACATCCCTCACGACCTTGTAAGATGAAACCACTTAATCAGACTGCATCTTTGTGTGTTACCATATATGGGAGACAAAGAAGTAGAATATATATAAAAAAAACTACTCCATGTGGCGTTCGGGGCTCAGTTCTTTGGGTATGAACCCAGCTGAGCCCTGCTGGCATGAATAAAGTTGCTTCCTGGAAAGAAAAGCCTCTGTGTCACTACTCTCTGTGCAAGAATCCTGCTACATTATGAGAAAGTGATCCTGGTAAACAAGCATGGGTCATACAAGGAATTATTCCTGTAGTAGTAGTGATTATAGAAATAAAAAATTAGAAATGTTAATGTTAAGAAATAAAAAATGTTTTATAATAAAAACTTGTTTTTTAAAAAAAAATTAACGTTTATTTATTATTAAGAAACAGAGAGACAGAGCATGAGCATGGGAGGGGCAGAGACAGGAGACACAGAATCTGAAGCAGGCTCCAGGCTCTGAGCTTTTAGCATAGAGCCCGACGCATGGCTTGAACTCACAAACCACGAGATCATGACCTGAGCCAAAGTCGGACGCTTAACCGACTGAGCAACCCAGGCGCCCCAATAAAAACTTGGTTTTTAATAAATACTTGCATTTTGATGAAATATGTCACTGAATATTTGATAGCATGGGGATATAATCATAATATTTGAATCAAAAAGCTATAATTAAATGTTATGTGCAGTAAAGTGCTATTCATGGAAAAGTATTTTTTTATTTGGAAAAGAGACTGGAAAGATATACACCCAAATGTTAGGCAGGCTTATCTGTGTGTGATGGGATCATAGTGATTTTATCATTCACATGGAATCACATGCAATTATTTGTGCTTTTTAATATTTTCTAAATTTTCTACAATGAATATATATTTCAGTTGATTGTCCTATCTAGGCAACTTTATATTTTGAACTCAGATAAACCATCAGGCATTCTTAACCTGGAGTATTTGGGCTCCCAAAGGGTTTATGGGTAAGTTCAAAGCATCTGTGAACCCTATGAAACATTGTACACAACGTTACATGTGTGTTCGTATATATATTGTTCTTAGAAGACGATTCTTATATTGCACCAAATTCTCACACTGTAATGTGACTCCCAAGGCTTAAGGAAAATTACTTTCCAGTAACCTGTTCTAAATCCTGTTCACAGATGACAGTTCAAAGTAGGTGTCTCCACATTCCTCATTTCAAAGACTCTGTATGTATATAAACTCTTTGGGCTAGTGGGCCTTTTACACTAGATTTTAGTCTTCTGTGCACATTTGGAACACAGCCAGAATATTCATGGCAGTATATAAAATTAGCATCCACTCAAAACTAACACAGAAAAGGTAAGCTATTTATTGTGTGATAAGAATTGCATCGTACTATCAAAACTCTGTCATATACCCTAATCGTTTAAAAATAAGAACAGAAATTTCATATTACAGATAAATAGCATAATTACTTGTTTTTGTTATAAATTCTTTTCATTAAATACATTTTGAAGTATTACCTATTGAGGAAGAATTCAACTTTGTCCCTTCTCGATCCTTATTTGAATAATCATATGACATAGACTTTTTACTCTATAAGTCTTCAAATGGTGTTTGGCCAAAAGCAGTAAAATCCTAAACTGATCTTTGTAAATGTATTTTCTTCTTGTGAATGGAGATAGAGAGGTACTCAAAGCTGCTTGTGCTTCTTGCTCATGGAAATTAAAATCTTATGGGGTAATGCCAACACCACTAGCATACCTGACATCCTTAAAGAACATTTGTTTTTTATTCAAAAATTCAATTTCTTGAAATATTTTTTTCACTTTGTTCCTACTCTTTCATCTTGGATAATTGTACACACAGACTCACACACACTTCTTTCATTCATAAAGTGAAGAATTGCACTCTGGCTACAGAGACCACATCATAAGTACTTACTAAGTTATAAGGACAAAGAAGGGGATTCATTTTTAATTTATTATTCAATAAAATTATTATTTCCCATTTGGGACAGATAGAGAATTTGTGGCTCTTTTGAAATACCAGCCTTCGGCCTCATTTCTGTCCAGAGAACAGTACAGTCCTTTTGAGTTTGGCCCTATAAAGTGTTTCGTTTATTTGCTTTTCAATTCCAGGGTTGATCTTTACACACACTATTTCATGGTGAGCATTGGACGTTTGCCCCCATAGTCTTTGGGGAAGAAGGCATGTGGTGGTTTTCCTTTTTAAAAAGTTCTTTATAATCCACAGCAGCCAGTTTGGGTCTTGAAGACTTTGGCCTAAAACTGTGACATTTTGTGGATTTTTGAACATTGCAATGTCCCCATCCCTAAGGGAGAGGCGAGAGAGGATGATGCCCCCTTACTGTGGCACACTCCTTTCTTACTTCCTTTTGGTGATTGACTCTGATCTACCATGTACACGACTGGAGTTCTCATTACAAATCTTTAACTCTTAAAGATTAAGAATTCAGTTATAAATGATGTCTTTCTAAAAAGTAATCGCCATGGTCTATAATAAGGATTACTATTAGAGAATTCTGATTAGGCCACTTAGAAATAGCAAGACACAAACCAAGGATCTGAGAACATGTGGAGGAGTAAGATACCCCTGGTAATTTTGCAGTGTTTGACAGGATAATATTTAAGAGTAGGAATAGTTCAGCTTTCTGACTTTTTTATTTTTAACTTTCTCATAAACTTTAAACTATTGAAAATCTGAGACACAGGGAAGCAATGTATGGGAGAAGGCATCTATTTGGTTAAAATGTTCCTTTATATAGTAACTGTAGTTTCCAACTAGTGATGTTCAATAGATACAAAATTATTATTATATTCAAAATAAAATGGAATCAATATCATGTTATAATCATAGCAAATACTAATAATCAATACTTAATGTTATTAATAATTATTATTACAATGTTCAATATCATGGGATACTATACAAATATTTCTAATGGAAGCCTCTTGTCTCTTTTCTATAGATTCATGAACCATGGAGGTGGGGTTCTCATGTTCTTCATAAATAATTTTCCCCACCACATCTCTAAACATCCCAGACTTTACTTTTCTTAATTTATTTTTGAGAGAGAGGGAGGGAGAGAATGAGTGGGGGAGGGGCAGAGAGAGAGGAGACACAGAATCTGAAGCATGCTCCAGGATCTGACCTACCAGCACAGTCCCCGATGTGAGGCTTGAACTCACAAACTGCAAGATCATTACCTGAGCTGAAGTCGGACGCTTAAGTGACTGAGCCACCCAGGTGCCCCCATCCCAGACTTTGCTATGTGAATTGCATCTAACATGAACATACTCATGCTTCATTTTTACAATCAGCTGATATCCAAGGAACCCTCCACCATTTCTCCATAGCTTCAATACAGAGCGCATGGCTAATCTTCATTCTTCTTGTCAACACAATGATTTCAACACTACTTTTGGTGTTTCTTCCAATACTATGGTCTTACCTCTTATGATCTTTCCAAAAACCAATTTCCATTTCCATTCAATATAGCCACTCTGTTTGTGATCAGAACTTAAATTTCATCATTATTTAAAACTATTTTATTGCTAATATCTCAAACTCTAATATTTCCTTTTTCCTCCACAAATTTTACTTTCCTGCTTCATCTATTTCCTGATTTCTACTAATCAGGATAAGAGCCAAAATGCCAACAGCATTTTTCAGAGAGCTAGAAAAAAACAATCCTAAAATTTGTTTGAAACTACACAAGACCCCAAATAGCCAAACTGTACTGATCAAAACAGTATGGTACTGGCACAAAAAGAGACCCATAGATCAATAGAACAGAATAGAAAACCAAGAAATGAACACACAACCATATGGTCAATTAATCTTCAACAAAGAAAGAAAAAATAATAGTCTTTTAACAAATGGTTTTGGGAAAACTGGACAGCAGCATGCAAAAGAATGAAACTGGACCACTTCCTTACACAAAACACAAAAATAAATTCAAAATAGATTAAAGATCTAAATGTGAGACATTAAACCATAAAAATCCTAAAGGAGAACACAAGCAGTAACCTCTCTGACATTGGCCATAGCAACTTCTTTCTAGATATATTATTTCCTGAGGCAAGAGAAACAAAAGCAAAAATAAACTATTGGGACTTTATAAAAATAAAACGCTTCTGCAAAGTGAAGGAAACAGTCAACAAAATTAAGGGGCAACCTACGTAAGGGGAGAAGATATTTGCAAATAAAGGATTGTATCCAAATCTGTAAGAATTTATAAAAATCAACACCCAAAAGCAAATAGTCCAATTATAAAATGGGCAGAGGAAATGAATAGACATTTTTACAAAGAAGACATACAGATGACCAACAGATATATGAAAAAATATTCAATATCACTTATCATCAGGAAGTACAAATCAAAACTACAATGAGATGTCACCTTACACCTGTCAGAATGGCTAAAATTAACAGCAAACAACATCTCTGCATCTCTGCATCTCTGAGGATGCAGAGAAAGCAGAAACTTTTGGGCTGTTAGTGGGAATGCAAACTGGTGCAGCTACTCTGAAAAACAGTATGGATTTTCCTCAAAAAGTTAAAAATAGAACTACCCTATGATACAGCAATTGCACTACAAGGTATTTACCCAAAGAACACAAAAATACTAATTCAAAGGGACCTGAACCTCAATGTTTATAGCAATATTATCTATAATAGCCAAATTATGGAAATAGCTTAAGTGTCCATTGACTGGTGAATGGGTAAAGAAGATGTGAGATTGTATATGCAATGGACTCTTAGCCATAAAAAAGAATGAAATCTTGCCATTTTCAATGACATGGATGGAGCTAGAGAGTATATGCTAAGCAAAATAAGTCAGAGAAAGACAAATACCATATGATTTCACTCATATGTGTAATTTAAGAACCAAAACAAATGAGCAAAGGGGAAAAAAAGAGAGAGAGAGATAGAGAGGGAAAGGCAAACCAAGAAACAGACTCTTCATTATAGAGAACTGATGGTTACCAGAGGGGAGGTGGGTAGGTGATGGGTTAAATAGGTGATGGGGATTAAACAGTGCACCTGTTGTGAGCAGCACCAGGTGTTGTATGGAAGTGTACGAATCACTATATTGTGCCCTGAAACTAATATTGCACTGTATGTTAACTAACTGGGATTTAAGATAAAAACTTAAAAAAAAAAAGAATAGGACCTTTGAAGTCAAAAAGACCTAAGATCAAATTCTACCTCATTAATTTTTGGTATTTTAAATTCTTCTAAATTTGAGGTAGTCTAAGTTAAAAACTATTATCTCACTTTTCCAACTGGTATCTTTTCCATCATTACTGATGTGGATGAGCATGTTTTTCATGTTTAACAGTTGTTTGCCTTTTCTTGTTTTTGTGAACTGATTATTGATCTGATTTCTATTTGTCTTTTTCTCAGTGACTGTTAAGAGTTTTCATATATTACAGGTGCTAATTCTTTGTTATAATATCACACAGCTTAATTTTCTTATAGTCTCTTGCTTATATTTCAGCTATGTTTATGGTGTCTTTTTACATCTTAATAAAATCAAGGTTATATATCTTTTATGCTATCATTTTTGGCTTTTGTATTCTATTTAATAAGGCCTTCCCTCACCTGAGGTTATAAACTGATACTACTAGATTTTCTTTTGATTCTTTTAAAGGTTTAAAAACTTGTTGTTATGTTTTTTATACCTACCAAAATTATTTTTTCTGCTATAATGTATGCTATAATGTAGGCATCTACTTTAAATTTTATCCTTCTTAATAGACCACCTTTCATTATTTATTTAAAATACTACCCTCTCATGTGTCAATATATCATATATGAACATATAAGTCTATTCTAGTTGGCCATTTTACCTAATATTTACCAATGCCACACTGGGGCTTATGTATCGTGAAATCTGGTGGAACAAGTCCATTCATTTACTAATTGTGTGACTACTAGAATTGACTTGCAATGCTCCGTGAAACATCTTGGGATTTTTTTTTTTTTTTTTTGGAATTGCATTGAATTAATGTATTAGTTTGGAGGAAACTGACATCTATAAGATGGTGGGTCTTCTCATTCACATACTTAGTAACCTCTCCCCTTATTCAGGCCTTTTTAAATTATGCTCAGCAGGAAGATTGTATAATTGACTTAACTAACAGATATTTAACACCGTTTTAATTAACATTTTAAAATTTATTCCTAGATACCTGGGATTTAATTGAAAAAATTCTTCCTGTAACATTGGTCCTTTCTCCTGATCACATTCTGTCACTCAAATCCCCTAAACTATCCATTTTTGAATGATAGGTTTGGAGATTCTGTTTCTCCCACTTCCATGTTATTTACTTTACTCCCATACAATTTGCCTTCCTTTCCTATCCCTGTAAAAAATACTCTTTAAAATGTTACTGATTATTCCTAAATTGCCAAACCAATAATTTTTTTTTCTGTTTTTATTATCTTCAGATTTTTTGTTTTATTACCCTCAGGTTTTTTTTTGTTTTTTTTTGTTTTTTTTGTTTTTTTTCTGTTTTGATTCTTAAAACCATTTCAACATTCCTCCTTTGGTGTCCATGGCATTTCAGTCTCCTGGTTTTTGTTTTTGTTTTTGCTTGTTCTTTTACACTCCTTTGCATCTTACCTGGCTTTTTATTCTCCAGTTTTGTAAAAATAATATTTTTATGGTCCTCTTCTCTTTCTATGTGCTTCTTTCAATTTGCTTCAGAATGCAGGAACTTCTGTGTGCTTTCATCAGCGACACAAGCACTTGGCATATTGAAGGCGATAAATAAAGGCTTCTTGAACAAATAAATTAACTAATCATAGCTTCCAAATTGTTATCAACACCAATGTCAGGCAATTATTGATTATTGTCCAAGTTTGAACTCTACTTACCATTTTTGTGTTACTTTATGGTCCATTCTACTTTGTCTTATTTCTTGCTTACATTCTAATCAAACCAGGGTAATCACTATTTCCTAAGGTTGTGTTTGTTCCTGATGTTTTCTCTTTCTGGGATCCCTTCCATTTATATTTGTTGAAATCCTGTCTATTACTTAAGGTCCATATCATCTATCTTCTTTTCTTAGAAGGCTTTTCTCATTCTCTCTTATTTGTTGTAATCCCTTCCACTTTTAAATCTCCATAGATACTCTTTGGCTTCTACTGTCATTGCATTTGTATGTATCAATGATAAAATTCTATTTTTAATACTGGGACAGATTAAGAAGAATGATAATTCCCAATCTTGTCAGGGGTGAGGGAAGAGAAAGTCTCAAACATTGTCGGTAGGAATTTTCAGAGGATAATTTGGCAACATGTATCAAAACCTTGGCAATGCAAATAGTCTCTGCAGTTTCATTTCTGTGATTTTTTTCCTAAGGAAATAGCCAGATATATATGTGTAATATTGTTTAGTATGACATTTTGTAAATTAAAAAAAATGTAAAACCTAAGTGTCTAACAACATAGTTTTAGTTCAACAAATTTTGGAATATCCTTATAATAGACAATAAAGCGAAAATAATCTTTTAAAAGAACACTTACATGAGAAAATATTCACAGTATAAAACAATAGGAAACAAAACAATTTTTCCAGAATAATGCCATTATTCTAGAGAATAAATATTCTAGAAAATAAATATGCTTAAAATATTAGGAAGAGGTATGCCAAAATGTTAATTGTGTTGTGGGGTTATGATTGATATAAATTTTTTAAATGTTTCCTATGTTTTCCAATTTTTTTGTGATTGTCCATATTTTTTAAAAGGTGTCAAGAAAATTGATGCTTACATTTAAAATAGACTGTGTGGTATGCCACCCGGATTCTTCCTCCTCCCCCCCATCTCACCTATTAGGACTTAAGCTCTCATATCCCTGCTACTAGAGGCACTGAAGGCTAACAACTCCCAGTTGAGACTCCCTTCCTTCAACTCCAATAATTGCTCTTCACTGAAAAAAGCTGCCTCTGAATAGAGTTGCCTCTTCCAAGGTCATGCCCCTTTTCCCACAGGTAGTCTGCTTGCAATGACTTTACATGTAGGGCTCTAAAGGCCTCACTCCCTTGTCCCAGTCTGAGAGAACTCTACAGGACCATCCAGCACCCCGAGCTCCCTGTGTTCTTAGCCAAGGTCTTTGTTGAAACTGTTTTGTAACCCACCTTCTCCCTCTGCCCACTCCTGCTTCCTTTGCTCCCCCACAGCTGTCAATTCTGAAAGCACACCATAATAAGCTTTCTGTATGGAAATTTTCACTTCAGGATCTTCTTTCCAGGGAAACTGACCTGGGACATCTGCTGTTCACTGGGCACTTTACATCTAGTACTCTCCGAAAGTCTTGCAAGAAGATTTTTAGGTAATTATTGATATCACTTCTTTGCATAAGAATAAAATTATGTTCAAAATATTTATGTAATTTGTGCAAAGGCACATTGTTACTAAATGTCACAGCCACACCAAAAGCAGGTATGTTTGGGAATTAAGACCATGCGTTTTGCATTCAGCCAAAGAGCTCTCTCCGGTTAGCCTTATGTTTCATTATTTTTGTTCTTGTTTTTCTTTCTGGTAGATGGCAAATTCTTTAGCTTCAGGGATTTTGTCTTATTTATCTTTGAATCCCCCGTAGGGTATTTTATGGTACCTTGCACATAATAAGTGCTCCATGTTTGTGAAATTGACTTGAACTAGTCAAGATTTAAAATGTTATTCTACTACTGTTCCATAAGAAATGCATTCCCTAAAAGGAAAAGAAAATAATAATGGAAAGATGTAACAATTTTAATTCAATTTATTTCATGAAATAATTTCCTATAAAAAAGTGATACCAATTTTTTTCTCCGCCTTCCTCAGTATTAGATAACAAAATTCTATTTTCCAGAACTTTGCTTTTAATTACCAAAGTAAGCAAATCAGTGAGGTGTAATAAACTTATATTGAACTTTTCTGGCAAATATCACAGTTTTTACCTTATATCCCTGATTCAGACCTCTATAAAATATAAATTATTTGAGCAAAGAACTTACTAAGAATAGAAAAATGTAACAAGAAAATGAGGTTGTTTTTAACACAAAACTTGAAAGTATATTAACAGAATTGAAGCAGACCAAAATGCTTGAGTAAGTTTTCCAGTATCTATTAGAATTTGCAATTGCAAGTTATATTTTTCTTAAAAAGAAAATCTGTCAGATTTGTCATTTTTAAAATACAAATGAAGTGAACATATCAATGATAGATTATATTTTTAGGAATAGATAGTATTCGATCCAGGTTTGGGCTTAGGGAAAGGGCATTGGAAAATAATTTACAAAAGGCACACGGTATAGAGTTTTCCTATTGAGTAAGTGTTCTTTGTTCTTGTATGACTATAGAATCAATGTGATCTAAGGATCAATTTAACTTAATTGATCAACTAAGGATCAATTAAGTTAAAAACTGTTAATGCTATAAGGCTTGGCAAAAGGCATAATGAATCTATAGAGTGCATTACTGGTAACTGACCCAAAATATTTCATAAAAGTGACCAATGCAATAGCCTTGATGCTCTTCTAGTAGGCAAAATAGACAATTATACAGGTGGGATGATTTCAGGGGCCACCACCACGTATTCAAACACTGTGAGTCTTAACACTGTGAGTTGGGAATTCATCATTTTGATTGACTACTTTGTTTTGTATTACAATACACATCTCCCTAAGAAGATAATATTTATCCATTTCTCAATATTTTGTTTTAGTCTTATTCTAGATGTTCTCTAAGAGTTTCCCAATAAAACATAAGCAACCATCTCTAAGCCTAGAAGATCAATTTATTGATAGCATTTCCCTCTGGACTCTAATTTTTCCTTTTGAATAGAAACACTACAGTCTTTGAAAGAACCTCCATACCTCCCCCCCCTTTTCCCCTTCCATTATAAAGTGCCAACAAAAAGGGACTTCTGAGTATGTAGGTATTTATGTTAAAGTGATTATAAACTGTTATTTACTTAAAAACCTTATATGCTTTCAAAGGACCACAATTGGGTTGCCCCCATTCTTTTCCCAGCCCCACCCTGATAGAAACTTTCTTTCCAGTTCTAAAATGAGATTGCTGTCTTCCTGAAAAGGCTTGGAAATTTTGAAATAGTCGTTTTATTACATCAGTGGAAACTTCTTAAATTAGTGAGCTAGTTAGACTAATAAGGATCTTCTTTTGAGATTGCAAACGTCAGTCAAGAGTAATTTTATACATAATTTTAACTTAGCATAAATTATTTTAGATGATTGGCTTATCTTAATTCCTACCTGAGATAATCCGCTGAAAGAATACGGTTTTTAATTTGAGAGAAAGGGAGCATGGAGGATGGGATGGCATAAAGGTGTGGGAAATTCTTGGGGTAGCATGAAGACTGGGACTGGGTTTGAGGAAAAGATACAGGGTGGTGCCAGATCAGCTTCTTGTTTCAAAATTTTGTCTTAGATGGGCTTGATTAAGATGAGAGAGGTTCCAACTTTTATCTCTTCTTGCTCTTTGCTCTGTACTTTATTTCTGTCCCTTCCGATCCTTACCCAGGACAAGGGTGCCTCTAGCAACAGGAGACTTCAACTAAGCCTACTTTTACTAGAAATAAACCTAAATGACATTATGAGTTCATTGATTTTTGCCAGTTGGCTGGCATTTATGGTACCCACTTTTGAGAAAAGATGTCTTTACAAATCCGAACAATAAACACCTGGGAAGCATTTTACAACAAATTGATTTCTAAGTCAGGCTCGTGGTTACAGACACCGTTTTAACTGGAGAAAGTACCTACTAAAGTCAGCTGCCCATCAGATGATTTAAATAACTGTTTCTACTGAGCAAGTAGAAAAGAATGGTGAGCTCATCCATTTTACAGTCAGAACATCCCCATGTGGCAGGGTGGGCCAACTGAAGAGGGAAATGTGGGCTGGTAAATATTTAGTAATTATTTAGTGTATAAAAACTTTAGCCATGGAGATATTTTCTCGATTTAAAATTATAAGAGTCTTTTATTGGAGTTTCAGTGATGGGTATGCATTTGGGGA
This sequence comes from Herpailurus yagouaroundi, assembly GCF_014898765.1. Taxonomy (NCBI): domain Eukaryota; kingdom Metazoa; phylum Chordata; class Mammalia; order Carnivora; family Felidae; genus Herpailurus; species Herpailurus yagouaroundi. The sequence continues at coordinate 30,034,119 of NW_024412429.1, read as the reverse complement.
TAAAAGGCACAAAATGTACAGACAGAAAATGAAATGAAACAATGAAAAACATGGCTCAACACACTCAGAAAAGCTACTTGGCAGCATTCTGTGAACTTTTAAAAATATGTTATGTTCATTGGCCTTGACAACTCCTCTCTCTTGTTCCCTTGTCAACTTTACCCACCACCCCCCTCAAAAAAAAAAGAGCACTCTTCTTTTTTCCTTTTCTTAGAAGGCTATTTTCCCTAAGAGAATTCTGCACTTTATTTCCTCATTCCTGAGTCTTTCTAGGGAGGATGGTGCCTAAGAATGGTGTTGTTTTCTGTTCAAGTCATTAACTTTGTTAGAACTACACCAGATAAAGTCAGTGGGAGTCTTCCCTTCCCACATGAACTCTGTCAAGGCCATGGTTTCAGGCAGTTTATGGTGGGTACAGTGAGGTTCAGGATCTTAACCATGACCCTGTGGAGCATATGGAAACTGAAACTTCCGAAGGAAACTTTCCACTTCAGGTTTTGGCAAGGAAAATAATACTGAGACAAGAGCAAGAATTAGATCATGACACATGTTACTTGGCAAAAGAGGAAGTCAAAGAAAATAGGATGAAGAAAAGCCTAGGAGACAACATGTTGGCATCACTTTTGTACCTAGGACTCTCCTCCTTCTTTTAACCGCTTTCCAAGCTAACTTTTTATTATTCTTACTGCCTTTATGTTCTTCAAGACTTCATAGTTCATGAAACATGTGTTGAAAGCCATTTAGGTATTTATTTTTCTAGGGAGGTCTTTCTCCAATTGTAGAGCTCTCTCTGATATTCTTATTATTCTTGTTACTCTTGATATTCTTATTTAGTAATCTTTGATTTAAGAAATTGACTAGAATCCTGAAGGCAATCTATTGTCTTGTGAACTTTCATTTTTTCTTAGTTAAAAATATTTTCGTTGTGTCTAATGGGAGAAAAGAATTATGAGGGTAAATCTTGGAAACCCAAATGAAGGAGATAAGCTCTGAATCCCTCTTTGCAGTCTGAAAAGGACTATGACAAGCAGAGACCTAGGGAAGGGTATTCAGATAGGACAACAGAAGCAGAGGTCTGGAGGCTGAGACTGTGGGGAACGGGGACGAAAGGTGAGATTTCCCATGTGTAGGAAGAAAGTAGAATTTAGAAAGAGGTACATTTAGAAACATAACCTGCAGCCAGCTTCTGGCGATCCTTGAATGCTAAAGCAGAAAGATTTGGATTCGTTCCAAATGCAGCCCGGACCTAGTAAAGATTTTTAGACACAGGTTATATAACCAGATGAATTTTAGAATGATACCTCCTAGCAGCAAAGTATAGGATTAATTGGAGAGGAGGAAACGCCTGGGGGGAAAACAAACCAGTTGGGGTACAAGTGGGGAGCCTTCTACAAAAGAGAAAATTATCTCAGAAATAGGGTCAACAAGCTTTGACCAGTAATTTATTATGGCAATAAATGGGAGAGAGGAATAGGAGATGAGCTCACATTTTGTAGCCTGAATAGTAGAGATGGGATGCAGGAGGAGAGGAGGTTTGAAAGGAAAGATATGTTCGCTTTGGGGGTTTTTGTGAAAAAGTACAGCCTATAATAATCCTTGCTACTTTTCAATTGTAATGATCAGCTCCACACAGTTTGGGTCTCTATTATATACATTCTGAGATACATAATAATTTATTTACTTTTAATTCTAGTATAATTAATGTACAGAACTATATTCATTTCAGATACACAGTTATAGTGATTCAACAATTTTCTGTGTTACTCAGTGCTCATCATAAGTGTACTCTTAACCCCCCCTTCGCCTGTTTCACCCATCACCCCACCACCAACCCTCTGTCAACCACCAGTTTGTTCTCTATACTTGACTCTTGTTTTTCTTTGGCGTTTTTCTTTGTTTTGTTTCATAAATTCCACATATGAATGAAATCATATAGTATTTGTCTCTCTCTGACTGACTTATTTCCCTTAGCTTTATACTCTCTAGATGCATCCATGTTGTTGCAGGTGGCAAGATTTCATTCTTTTTATGGCTGCACAATATCTCCTAATATATATATGCTAGGATATATGTTAGGATAACATTATAATATATATAATATATATACACACACATATATATATAAAACATCTTCACTGAGATATAGAATATTATAGATAGTGTTATTATTATTATTTAATTCCTCATAATGTATGTGTGTATTGGAGCTTTGACTACCTGATTAGGATGTAAATCTGCTCATAATTGAATCAGAAATTTCTATAATAATCTAAGTCATCTTTTACTGTTTTCACCACTCATGCTGTTATTTCTAAAATACAAGCAATATTTCTGTCAGATATTGCTATAAATTTGAAATGATTCATAAGAAAGATCAATAGTTGGGTGATTTTAAGGTGTTATTGTTTTAATAAGGTAATTTTTTAAATTTTATTTTAGAGAGAGAGAACATGAATGGTGGAAAGGGGAAGAGAGAGAGAGAGAGAGAGAGAGAGAGAGAGAGAGAGAATCATAAGCAGGCTCCATTCAACATAGAGCCTGATGCAGGCATGGATTCCAAATCCTGGGATCATGACCTGGGCCAAAATCAAGACTTGAAAGCTAACAGACTGAACCATCCAAGTGGCCCCAGGTATATTTATATAAAAAAATATATTTTTCTTTCACATTAATCTTAAGAAGGTCTACTAACAGTTGTTTATGCATCATACATTTTGCTACATAAAAACGTTGCAGTTTTAGAATATAATACTTCATATCAAATAATTGTTTTCATTTTGTTAGCAATTTCAACTCAGATATTTCACTGGATACTATTTATATATACATGCTTGTATGTTTTGTTCTCTAACTTATATTCAACCCATGACTAATTCTGGACTTCCTGAAAACTGGCCCAATATTTTTGACATCTTTTAATAGGTGGCAAACCATTTTCAGGGTACATTAATTTTTTTTTAAAAATTGTGATATACTGGGGCACCTGGGTGGCTCAGTCGGTTGAGCGTCCGACTTCGGCTCAGGTCATGATCTCACGGTCCGTGAGTTCGAGCCCCGCGTCGGGCTGTGTGCTGACAGCTCAGAACCTGGAGCCTGCTTCGGATTCTGTGTCTCCCTCTCTCTCTGCCCCTCCCCCGTTCATGCTTTGTCTCTCTCTGTCCCAAAAATAAATAAAACGTTGGAAAAAAAAATTAAAAAAAAAATGCAATATAGTTTTTACAGATGTTTTGAGAATATTTTTGGCTATCTTGATTTAAATTAATACTGTGATTTAAAGATATTTAGAGTCACACATTCCTCCTTGAGTAAGGTCAGTGGTAGGCAGCAATGTCTGTTCTGACCCAAGAGGAAGTCTAGGGTTTTATTATCTGGAGAGGACTCTGAAATACAGGATGCCATGACATACCCTAATCCTAACTCTACCTCTAACCACCACCCCTAACCTTAACCATTACCATAACTCTAACCCTAACCCTAAATCTAAACCTAACCCTAATCCTAACCCTAACCCTAGATGTGAGAAAGAGGATTCCTGAACACATGATAAGAAAAGCTGAGAAGCAGCCTAGTTATTCTGGAGAAGATTCAAAAAATATATAACACAAAATAAATTTTCCTATATATGTTTATGTATATAGTTTGTGATAATTATGATGCATTTATAATGCATATTATGTATCTTTTTACCAATTAATCTTCAATAACTATAAAAGGAACTTAATTTTTATGTCCGTTAAGATGCTGTCTATATTTATGTGTCTAACCTATCAAAATTGAATCCAAGACAAAGAAACATTCTCCAGGAAATTAGTTAGGTGATCCTGGCAATTATTTTATAGATTGTATTATTGTGGAAATAACGTGCTACTTTTTTTCTGCCAGGTTTTTAACCTGACCCTTCTTTAAGCCCAAAAATTATGCATCCTGCCCCATTGACTTCAGGTTTGGCAATGTACTTCATTTGGGCCAGTGAAATATATGTAGAAGTAACATAATACTCTTTCAAGCAGAATCTGTAAGAGTAATTGCCTAGTTATACCAACATTTTTGTCCTCTCTTCTAGAATAGCGTGTCATAGAAGGCCTATACCTTCTGCCTTGGTCTCAAAATAAAGTACTCTGGGAGCAAAACCTTGGTCAATCTATAACTGTGTAATTGATGAGCTCCTCGGATTTGGGGGTTATTTGTTAACTGTACCATATTTACTTTAAACTTACTAAGCCAAATAACTTTCTGCATTCTTGATTCTTGTTATCTATTCCTCATTTTAGTGTAAACTATTGTAGACTTTTCTACATTTCCTGTATAAATATCAGTCTTTTTGTTTGTTTGTTTGATTATTTATTTAGTTTTGAGAGAGAGAGAGAGAGAGAGAGAGAGAGAGAGCATGGATGAGCGAAGGACAGAGAGAAGGAGAGAGAAAATCCCATGAGGGGCAGAGAGAGAGGGGGAGAGAGAAGGAGAGAGAGAGAATCCCATGCAGGAACTGTACTGACGGCACAGAGACTGAAGTGGGGCTTGAGCTCATGCATGAAGCGGCACTTGAACTCACTAACCATGAAATAATGATCTGAACCAAAGTCAGGTGCTTAACCAGCTGAACCACCCAGCACCCCCAGTGTATTTTTATTAAAAGGCATAATACCATAAAATTATAAATTAAAAAAAATTGTTTCGCAGTGCACTGTGAATATTAAGCCAGATGGATAAATGTATATTTGTGCCTTTCCTGGTTGAATACTGTTCTCCTGATGGAAGGTATTATGGTGTAGTGGTTAAGGATACAGTCTCTAGGACAAAATACTCTAGGTTCAAATCACTAATACTCTGGGGTCAAGCCACTGTTCTACCACTAACTATGTGGCTACAAGTAAGATATTTAATTTATTTGTGACCCTACATAACCGACTTACTTGCCTTATGATACAGTAAACCAATTTATTATTGTTGAATAGTTTTTTTCAGTGTTTTTCTATTTTAAGAACATGTTAAATAATACCATAGTCACCCTCTTCTGCATCAACCTCTTTTCTGTCTTACCCCAATTTCTCACAAAGCCTGATTCTTTTAGTTTTAAAATATCTTTTGTATCTAATCTTATATCTGGTACTACCACTACCAAATTACATGATGATTTCAATATATGTAAAAGAGTATGAAACATTTTATAAGTCAGTAACTATTCTTGACTTAATAAAATCTCTTAGGAAATGATTAAAAAAGGAAACCTCGTTAATATCAAAGAGTCTGGCAACATATCTCCTACTTGTGAAACATTAATGATATTTTCATTAAAATAAATAATAAGTCAAGGACGCCATCCATTATGCCAGTAGGCAATGCCATCCATTATGCCAAAAGGCATTCCTTTTGGAAAGAAGGGTAAATTCAGCTTTTTGAATGACCTTGAGCTATGAATAAAATGTTCCTTAGAGTGTTCTCAGAACTCCTTCTTGATGTACTCCGTTTTACGCTTTATACTATCAATTAACCATTTTAATACTTTGTTTGAAATAATAATAATATTAGTCAAAGTGGTTATTTACATTTAATGTCCAACTCTGTCCAGCCAATAAAGATTTTCTGTTCATCAGTAAGCATGTGTTGGTTGGCTTCCTTACCCCAGATGGGGAGGCTGGATTAAGTCAGCCATACAACAGGGTTCCCTTGCCCTAGAACAGAAGCAGGATTTCCTCTTTCCTGCAGCTATGGATGTGTGCATTGAGAAGAGAGGGGAGGAAGTGTCAAACTGACTCCTGGAGAGTGGTTCAATGGTGGAAGCCGAGGAAGCATGCTTGAATGTTCTTTATATCTGCAAAGGACTGGAGTTGGTGAATCAGGTGAGAGGAGCACCAGGAAAAGGATGAAAGAGAGAAAGAAGGTCACTAGTGTATGCGGGTTGGCCAAAGAAGAGTCCTGTCCAAGGCCAGTTCTTTAACAGAGCAATTTCAAGTTCACTCAGTAGCCTTTCTGTGATTCCAAATTTACATGCATCTCGGATATACTCAGTCTTTATAATTCATTGCTTTCTTTCCCATATTACAGGGAATATGTGTAAGCACCAGAAAAGGTAATTAAAGAAATACGTTAGCTACTCTGATGGATATTTTGAAAGCAACACAAAAAATATGCACTACTAATCAGAGTTTTCAGCGCTTTCAGTCAATAGAAAGGAAATTCAAAAGAAAAATGGGATATTGTTTGATGAGTCAAAGTAGAAGTATTTACTTAAATGTTACCTTGTGCAAGCAGAGAAATATTAAATCTGGTACTATCATACAAACAACTTTGGCCTCACGAAACCAGCCAGACTTTAAAGATTTAAAGAAATCTTGACTAGTGCTACAGACTCCATCATCACCTACATGCAGATCTTAGCACCAAATCTCAAGGCGGGGTTCCCAGTAGACAATTTCTGGAACATGTGTCCATTGGTGCTGCAGCAATGTTTTCTGTTATGTAACTCAGATGGCAGGATCAAACACAGAGCCTGGAGGACTGCAGAGCCACAGTTCCATGCTGTGAACACTCTCCATCACTCAGCCAATCAATACACAGATAGATATGGAGCACCTAACCTATGGATGGGGACTGGACTCACACAGGTTTGTTTGCCTAATACAGTGTTTTACAGAAAAACAAAACAATAGCTTTAGGTTTTGAGATTAGACTGCAGATGGTGAGGAAAAAAATGTTAGGAAGAGGCAGAGTTACAAATAGGAATAATTACCCCAACTTCTAACTAAATTGTAATCTTTATATGCATATAATGTAGGAAGTATGTCGGATTCAGTATTGTAGATAGAAATCATATAAGTTCAGATAAAAAGAGCAATATTATAATTCCTTTTTATTATACAATCAAGGGCCATTCTACATTTGCAAGATAGAAAACAATTTTATACTTTACATGAATTTTTTTTAAAGACCTAGAATTTGGCCTGACTCTGTGTAATGTGATATTTTATAGCTCTATCATTGAACGGGACAAAATTTCTTAGGTGGGATGTTTGACTTAACTATGAGCACATTTGTTATAAATCCAGGATCCTTTCCAGATTATTTTTCTTCAATTCTTGTGTCAAAGGTTCCTGAAGACTCAAAGCCCAAACTCAGTTCAACTGAGCCAAGGGAAATCTTGCCACTAATAACACAGTAAACTCAGGGCACTGAGGTATTCTGGCTGAAAATAGTCCTTCCATGAGGGGTAACAGACTCTGCATCAATTATGATGGCAACTGTTTGTGAAAAAGCAACACTTTTAGGGGCACCTGGGTGGCACAGTCAGTTAAGCATCTGACTTCTGCTCAGGTCATGATTTCATGGTTTGTGAGTTTGAGCCCCACATGGCGTGAGCCCAGGCCCTGCTTTGGGTGAGCCTGAAGACCGCTTTGGGCTTTGCACATCCTCTCTCTTTCTCACTTTCTCTCTTTCTCTCTCTGCCCCTCATGGGTCTCTCTCTGTCTTCCTCTTCCTCTGCCCCTCGCTCACTCATGCTCTCTCTCTCTCAAAATTAAAAAAAAAGCAAGACTTTTATAATATTAGCTTTTTTTTTTAGAAAAATCAAATTTAATGGCTGCCTACACAGTCTGAATTTACAGGATCAGGGAAATCTTAGTAAACAGCCCTCTAATCCCAAAACATAAGAAGGCTGTATCAAAAAATTCTCCAAATTTCCTACCTGCCTTCTGCAGGTTTTTCTGATTTGTCGTTGAATTTGTTGGAATTTCAATGTGGGAAAAAACCATGTCAGACATCTCTTTATTTTTCCTGCCCCAGAATTCCAAAACTCAGCAAACAAAATGGTGCTTTCCTATCACCTCAACCATCCTCTTGGACATCATACCAAAAAATCCACTCAGAAACTGCCCATCACTAAGTATGGTCTTCTGTTTCCTTTTGCCTACTTTATGTTTTAAATGTATGCAGGATTTTGATTTTATTCAGGTATGGTGAGGCCAGTGGATCAGGGATGATTGCTATTGAAAAGATAGTTCATTGCACACAGTTCCCAAGAGGACTGGGCACACCACACCATTCAGAGCCATGTGGCGGGAAGCACCAAGGTCTGTAGGAGGCAGAACTGAGGGAAAAGAAAGATGAATGAGAGCCTTTACTGTGGTTTTTGCAGGAAGGAGTGGGGGAAGCAGAGTAAACAAGCTGAGCAGGTTTAAGATTGGCTGCTTTGAATAATTTAGGCTAACCCTGAGCTACACGGGTGGTTCCTCATTGTCTAGTCCTTGGCTCTAAGGTAATTTACAGCAGAAGGGACAGGGCTCCAGACTGCAAGATTTTAACACAAGGAAGCAGGTGGGGTCTGAACTCAGGATTGGATCGTTTATATATGGAAGATATGTTCACATGTATTATCTCTAAGAATTAGCTAGCCCTGGAAAGGACAGTCTGTCCCCAGTCAGCAAGGCCCCAGATGCCAGAGAATCAAGAATACAGAATATAAGAAAACATAGCTAATGTACCTCATTATCAGAGCAATGAGTAACCTATTTTAGGAGCTTTGGCCCTTGAAAAATCCATTGATTAATATACAGAGAAAGTAGGCACTAAATTCACTAATGTAATGGGATTTTTTTTTTTCAACGTTTATTTATTTTTGGGACAGAGAGAGACAGAGCATGAACGGGGGAGGGGCAGAGAGAGAGGGAGACACAGAATCGGAAACAGGCTCCAGGCTCTGAGCCATCAGCCCAGAGCCTGACGCGGGGCTCGAACTCACGGACCGCGAGATCGTGACCTGGCTGAAGTCGGACGCCCAACCGACTGCGCCACCCAGGCGCCCCATGTAATGGGATTTTTTAATGTATTTAATTTTCCACTCATTGTGCTCAGTATATTTAAAAAGCAGAAAGTCAATCCAGAGCAGGACTTACCTGTCCAACAAAGAGTCTCCTTATGTCACCACATCTCTGCCTTTCCTATAGTTAGAGTTCCTCCCCAAATCATCTTTCTGATGACTAGACAGAATCATTTAAGATTTTACTGCATCTCTTGATAACGTAATAGATTAGGAAATCAGAGACAGTTTTGAGAAAATAAAAAGTAGTTATAGAACAACTTTAGGTAGCAAAAGCTTAGTAATACAGTGTGAGACTGTCTTAGCCATCTCTAAGTTTTTTTTTTTTTTTTTTTTTTAAATTTTTTTTCAACGTTTATTTATTTTTGGGACAGAGAGAGACAGAGCATGAACGGGGGAGGGTCAGAGAGAGAGGGAGACACAGAATCGGAAACAGGCTCCAGGCTCCGAGCCATCAGCCCAGAGCCCGACGCGGGGCTCGAACTCCCAGACTGTGAGATCGTGACCTGGCTGAAGTCGGACGCCCAACCGACTGCGCCACCCAGGCGCCCCCATCTCTAAGTTTTTAATCTTACGATTTCCCTGGTACCCTTATGGATACAGTGAGTTTAGGGAAATCACATGGATGACCAAAATGAAGCAATTCATTCCCTCAAAGCACAACGATTTGTTATGCACAATGATTATATTTTAATTTTAAGCATTTCTTCTTGGATCTAATTTAATATTTCTGTTTCTGCTATAAAAATCTGTCTTAAATTGTTAGTTGCCTTAAATGATTTTTTGGAAAGGGGAGAAGAACAGCAAACCTGCATGTAAATATATATCTTTATGTCCGACAAAACATGCCTTTTTAGAGGGAAAATGTTTTAGTAAATGAGTAAGTCAGTGATGGAATGAGGCACAGATTTATCACTGTTCAAGGACTTTATACTACATAGGAGCTTGCTCCAGACTCCTCTTGAACTAAAAAAGGAGCCACATGTGAGGATGTGGAATTTGGGTCCCCCCCCTTGAACATTCCTATGTCTACTTTAGAGCTCCTACATCAAAGGATAAGAACCTCATGTGGAGCTGGCACATCAGATCAACAGGTCCTGGGCCTGCTTCACATAGATGTTTGGTCCATTCATTGCTGTTACCCATCTCTTCCCACCCGGCGCTCTAATCTGGCCCATGTGCCCTTCACCAACAGTGGTAGACAGAATAATGCCTCCTCCCCCATTCCCTGCCAAAATGTCCATGTCCCAATCCCTGGAATTTATAAATATGTTATCTTATATGGCAAAGGGAACTTTACAGGCATGACCAAGATGAGATCACCCTGGATTAGCTGGTTGTCCCTTAAATATAATCACAATGATCCTTATAAGGGAGAGAGAGAGAGGAAAAAAAAGGTCAAAGGCACTAGTAGATACGATGACAGATGTAAGAGGTTGGGGTTAAGGAAAAGACCATTAGCCAAAGAAGGCAGGTGGCCTTTAGAAGTTGAAAAAGCAAGAATATGGGTTTTCCCTTAGAACTTCTAAAGGAACCAGCCCTGCCAACGATTTGACTTTACTCTCATACTCTAAACTGAATATTTGTCTCTCCCAAATTTGTATGCTGAAACTTAACCCCCATATGTTGGTATTTGGACGTGGGACCTTTGGGAGATAATTAGGTCATGAGGATGCAGTCCTCATGAATGGGATCAGCTCCCTGATAAATAGACCTTGGAGAACTCCTTCACCCACTGCCTGTGAGGACACAGTGAGATCATAGCCACTTATGAACCAGGAAGCAAACTCTCACCAGATACCAAGGCTGAGGATGCCTTGATCTTGGAAGTTGCAGGCTCTGGAAAGGTGAGAAATAAATGTCTGTTGTTTTTAAGTCAGCCTGCATATGGTATTTTGTTATGGAAGCCTGAATGGACTAAGCCACTTTGTAAGAATCCTTTTGGGCTTCTGACCTTCAGAACTGTAAGATAAAAAAAGTGTTGCTATAAGACACCAAATTTGTAGTGATTTGTTATAGCAGCAAAAGGAAACTACTACACCAGCCAGTCCCCAAATGATAACACTCAGCTGTTTCAGGTTATATTTTCTATTTTTTGCAATATTGAAAGGGCATTTTTTTAAATGTAAGGAATCCCTTCCACCCTGTTTCCTCCACACCTAAAATAGTTTTTTCCAATTAAGTATAACCTCTCATAATAAAGAAAAACCGTTTGAAACATTTATTATTCCCAGCCAGACAGGAGCCTCATGATGACATATGAATGAATGAAGAATCTATTCTAATGGAGATTTGGAAATCTTAGACACACACACACATACACACACATACACACACACATATGTAATTCATTATGAGTTGTATATAATAAAGAATATACATTTTATGTGTTTTAAAATATATATGCATATGTTTATATGTGTGTGGTTATCTATTTATATATATTAAACTAAGAGGAAAAAACTCAAGCCACAAACAATTATCAACTTCCATATAGATGCCATTTTGTCAATATTTTTTTTCAAACATTATTTCTAGAGGGTAATTTGGTGGTGCCTATAAATTCGAACATGTGTACATCTTATGGCCCAGCAATTCAATATTTAGGAATTTAATCTAAAGAAATACTTTTTAAAAGTGCAAAAAAATATATGTATAATAATGTTTATTGCAGTACATCATCTTGTAACAAGTTGAAAGCATATGTGTCATTTAAGAAATGTATTTTAGGTGCGCCTGGGTGGCTAAGTTGGTTAAGTGCCCAACTTTGACTCAGGTCGTGATCTTGTGGTTTGTGCATTCGGGTTTGGTGCTGACAGCTCAGAGCCTGGAGCCCACTTCAGATTCTGTGTCTCCCTCTCTCTCTGCCCTTCCCCCACTCACACTCTGTCTCTCTTGCTCTTTCTCTCAAAAATAAATAATAAAAATATTAATAAAAAAATATATATAAATGTATTTTAGTTTATCTCATTAAAAATGAAGAGATTAGAATGTACCATCAGAGAAACATGTCCATGATATATTGTTGAATTTATGGAAAATTTTAGAACAGGGAAGCTTTAGATTAAAATATATCATATGAGCCATAAAAGTACGTGCATTTAAAAGTACTGTAAGAATTTCCTTGGGTGCATCTGGGTGGCTCAGTCGGTTAAGCATCTGACCTCGGCTTAGGTCATGATCTTGCGGTTGGTGGGTTCGAGCCCCACTTAGGGCTCTGTGCTGACAGTTCAGAGCCTGGAGCCTGCTTCAGATTCTGTGTCTCCCTCTCTCTCTGGCCCTCCCCTGCTTACCCTCTGCCTCTCTATCTCTTAAAAATAAATAAACATTTAAAAAATAAAAAAAAAGAATTTTCTTGGGAGCCTAATTACTTCAAAATATACATACATATTTACTTATTTATATAAAGCATTAAGATATATTGCTAGCATTAAGAACAGAGGAAGAGAAAAATTTAAGATAATAAATTTTAATTTCTGTTTCCAAAGTTAAAATTATACAAGTACTGTGCTATATTTGTCTATTATTGTAGAAATAGATAGAAATAGATCTCCCCTACTTTTTTTTGCACTGTAGAGTTTGAGAAAGTGTTAAGTCTCTGAGAAACACTCTGAAGATTTTAGTCTCTTGATCTCACCAAAAGTCCTAAATTAATAATTTTTATTTATTAAAAATAAAATTTTCATTCTTTATTTTTATTTTTATTTATTTTTTTATTAAAAATTTTTTAAAGTTTATTCATTTTTTGAGAGACAGAGAGGCAGAGCTTGAGTGGGGGAAGGGCAGAGAGAGAGGGAGACACAGAATCCGATGCAGGCTCCAGGCTCTGAGCTGTCAGCACAGAGCCTGACATGGGGCTTGAACTCACAGACCATGAGATCATGACCTCAGCTGAAGTCGGATACTTAACTGACTGAGCCACCCAGGCGCCCCTCATTCTTTATTTTTAAACTTAAAATTTTAGGACAGAATCAAACTGTAATTTGGGAGGAGGGGTTGGAATGAAAAACGTTAAGAATGCTTACTAAATAGATGGTTATACAATTTCTTTTTCCGTTAAGTTTATTTTTTAAATGTTTATTTATTTTGAGAGAGAGAGAGAGAGATAGCATGAGCAGGGAACGGGAAGAGAGAGAAAGAGAGAGAGAATCCCAAGCAGGCTCCACGCTGTCAGCACAGAGCTGGGACTCAATGTCAGCTGTAAGACCATGACTGTGAGATCATGACCTGAGCCTAAATTGAGAGTCAGATACTTAACCAACTGAACCACCCAGGCTCCCCCTTTCTCCATTAAATTTATAGGTGACTCTCATGCAAGTCAACTTTTTAAAATGTTATTTATTTTAATTTTTTTAATGTTTATTTATTTATTTATTTATGTTTTGAGAGAGAGAGAGAGGGGGAGAACGTGGAGGGGGGGAGGGGCCGAGAGAGAGGGAGACACAGAATCTGAGGCAGGCTCCAGGCTCCGAGCTGTCAGCATCTCAGAGCCTGATGTGGGGCTCGAACTCACGAACCATGAGATCATGACCTGAGCTAAAGTCAGACACTTGACCAACTGAGCCACGCAGGTGCCCCTAAAATGCTATTTAAAGGAAAACAGATAAATACAACTCTGGAATTATTTTCCTATAAAGGAAGGAGGAAATGTAAATGGAATGATGCTATGTGCATGTCTTTGTCCTAGCAATTTTAAAATGTCATTGCATTTGGTTCACAAATGCTTGTTGAGGCTAGAATCATTAGTCACATTTTTCTGGGGAGGAGTTGTTGTCCAGGAAGCACAGTGTTACGTTGTCACATGTTCTGACATGGAACTCATGACCTCTTTCCACAGCAAAGGTCATAACAATATTCTATGGTTTTATGCAACCTCACTAGTGGAATTATGTTTCTTGAATTTATATTTGCTAAAGGTGAGCCTTTATCTTGGGCAAGTTCTATTAGGAATGTGCAAACACAAAATGCAGCCATTTGACATATCTAAGATGATAGTTGCTCTAGAAACGTTCTGGCTCTGAAAAAGAACAGTCACAACTTAAACTGTGTATCTTGAGCATTTCTGTCTTAAAGACTATCGTTAGCCATTTTAACTGCAGGGAGATTAGAGCTTTTAATTATCTTATTGTCAAATCTGCATGTATCAAAATCTGAATTTAGACATATATTGTAAACATAAATTGGTATTTTTAGGCAAAGCTATAACAGCTCCCTGTGATACTAACCACCCAGATATTTTGCTGTGTAGTTTGGATCTTACATTTGTTCTATAGTTGGATAAACACCTACCTCAAGTTCAGCCAAGAGTATGTAAACAACTGAGACTATTATTGATATGAATAATAACCCAGCTTTCATAAGAACTGAATATACATATTTTCAAGGAGTGTTTATATTTCATAAATCACATTGAACTACGATTTCACATTTCTCTGTCTCTAGCAAGACCCTTTGAGGAAAAGGATTTTGTCCTGTTTTGTTCAAGTTATACCCCACATTACTGCACTTGATTAATTACTCACATCTTCAAAGGTTAACCAGCTGATATCATTCACATGTTTTCATCCTCACTGCCAGTAACTGCATTCAACATCTAAAAACTTCATTTCCTTCAAGGAAGCTTCTCTGATATCCCAGACTGATAAGGATTTGCCTTTGTATGTACCTTTCTCAATATTCATTGTAATCTTCTGAAATCACTCATTTGTTCTCTGGCAGCCTCCACTAAGACGATAGGGTAAGAGCTGAATCTCATTTGACTCTACTCTGTCTCCATCTGGATAGTAACTGAAGCCTGTGGGCACTCTATAAGTGCTTATCAAATTAAATATTTCTCCTTACCCTATTCTGTTTTTGATAAGTAAATGTTATTGAGGTATAATTTGTATCTAATAATATTCATTCATTTTGTATGAACAGGTGGGTTACTTTTGACAAATATATACCTGTGTGTACCCATCACCTAAATCAAGATACAGACTATTTCCATTTACCCAGAAAGTTTCTTCATCCCCTTTTATGGTCAGTCCACTACCTTTTGCTCCAGAAACAAAAATCTCCTTACTATAGAGTAGTTTTACCTATTCTAAGAGTTCATGTAAATGGAATCACACAATATGTGCTTTTTTTGTGCTTGGCTTCTTTCACTCAATTAAATGTCTATGAAATTCATCCATGTTTTCATATATGGAAGTCGTCCCTTTTTATTGTTGGGTAATACCTCATTGTGTGAATATACCATAATTTATTTAACCACTCAGCTGCTTTGTGAAAGCAACAAACCTAATCTTTTATATTTACTCAATTATTTACCACTTGGGGGATTTTGCATTCTCTCTTTTTTTGATCTAAATTATATTAGGGTATATTTTCTTTTGACCTTATGATTATCTTTCAGAATTCCTGGCTGAGTAGTTGGCTGGTGGAAAATTTGCTCAGCTTTTACTTTTCTGAAAATATCTTTATTTCATCTTTTTTTTGAAGAAAATTTTCCTGGATATTGAATTCTTTCTTGGCAGCTTTTTCTTTCAGAACTTTGAAGCTGTCATTTCCTTGTTTTATGGGCTCCATTTTTTCTGATGAAAAGATGAAATAATACTATCTCTTTCCCTATATGTAATGTGTCTTTTTTCCTCTGGCTGCTTTATTGGATGGTAAGTCCATCTAATATAATTTTGATTTCAGTTATTGTATCTTTTCATTTCTAGATTATCCAGTTGATTCTTTTTCGGGGGGGGCGGTTATTTCTCTGTTGAAATTCACTATCTGCTCATTCATTAGGTCATAGTTTTTCTTTACTTATTTAGCATATTTTTCTTTAATTTTTTAGCATATTTATAAAAGCAGGGTTTTTTTTTTAAGTTTATTTATGTATTTTGGGAGAGAGTGAGAGAGAGCAAGAGAGTGCATGAGTGGGAGTAGGGCAGAGAATGAGAGGGAGAATCCCAAGCAGGCTCCGTGCTGTCAGCACAGAGCTGGATGCAGGACTCCATATCAGGAACCATGAGATGATGACCTGAGCAGAAATCAAGAGTGGATGCTTAACCGACTGAACCATTCGGGTACCCCTATAAAACCAGTTTTAACCTTTTTATCTGTTAAGTCCATTATCTTGTTAGTCTGGGAGTTCATTTCTATTGTCTGCTTCCCCCCGCCTTTGATTATGGATCACCGTTTCTTTGCATGTCTAAGAATTGTGTATTAAACACTAGACAGTAGAAGTAATACACCTTAGAGATTCTAGATTTTTCTCTTTTTCTGTAAAGAATGTTGATTGCTATTTTAATGAGGAATTCAGTCATTTTGGACTCATGTAGGGTTTGGTTTAATTGTAAGCCTCAGAAGGTGCTGCCTGATGTAGGTACAGCCCAGATCTCCCTCAGGGACCTACAGAGGACCTCCATATAGAATTCTAAGATAGTTCCTTCTTTTCCAATGCCAAGCTTCTTAGATTCCACTGCTTAAGCTGCCCCACCCTCTTACCTTGACTTCCTTGGTTCAATGGGACTGATGGGTTCTGTTGGAACTCCTGTGCAGCATTAAAAAAGTGTCCATTAAGCAGAGATCCAGGGAAATAATGGGACTAACCTTGTTAACTGTACTTCTCCAAGGGTCACAGTCCTCTCTAGTCTGTTGTTCACTATCTGAAAACAGTTGACTCGTATATCTTGTATAATTTTATAGATGTTTATTGCAGTGGTGATAATCTGATACTAGGTATTCCATTCATGCTGGAAATGAAAGTTCCTCTATTCTATTATTTTTCTTTTTCTTATATCATGCATCTATTACCCTTTAACACTTAATTTACTTATTTTTCAGACACTCATGGATTATCATCTGCCTTTTGCCCCCACCCTGCCAGAATATAAGGAGATATTTGACAAATATCTCAGATATGTGTCAGTTTTTTTCACCATTTTATTTCAAACACCAAGAACAGTGTCTGGCACATAACTGGTGCTTAATCAATATTTGTTAAATAAGTGAATATATTATCTTAACCCTCTTACAGCTAAGGAGACTTATACTCAAAAATTGAATATATGTATATTTAAAAAATTTCAAATAGCTAGCTAATAGTAAGACTTGTTCTAAAGCTTCTGAGTCAAAACCCTATGCTCTTCCCACAGCACCATTTTTCTGTTTCTAGAGTAAGACAGATAGAGAACAAGCTTGAGAGAGAAAAGGAACTGGGAGGAAAAATGCACCACTACATTTCCATTAACATCCTAAGAAGATGCTGATTTTTGGCTTTTTTGTTCATTCAATAAAATAGTTCTATATTCTGTGTGTAAAACTCTGTACATAATGATGAAGACTTACTTCTGGGTAAGGATTTTAGAGAATCTGGTTTGGGATTTGTGGTTTTATAATCTCCTTTACTTATGCTTTCTTTTCTTTCTTTCTTTCTTTCTTTCTTTCTTTCTTTCTTTGTCTTTCTCTCTTCTTTCTTTCTTTCTTTCTTTCTTTCTTTCTTTCTTTCTTAACCAAATGGTGCTTCTTTGAATGGGAAATTGAGTCCCAGTCATGGCTCCGCTATCTACCAGCTGTGAAACTTTAGAAAAATATTAACCTTTATAGAGCTATGTCTTTCTTTTTTGCTAAATGGTTCCAGTAACACATGTTTTTCCCACCACTTGTCTTAAATATAGGTCAAAACATATAATGAATTTTAAAATACTTGGAAAATTATAAATGCTTATACAAATGTTAAATATTATTTGAGCTGCTTAGAATCTGAAGTCAGTAAACTTATATAATGACTATGAGTTGTAGATTATGACTAAAATCACATGTAAATAGCAGCGGTGGTTATCAAAAGAAGTATATTTATTTTGTGTTAAATTGCACTTTATAGTGGGCCTTAATAAATCAAACCAAAAGAAAAATATCTCTGACTTAATGTGCCTAACAAGAGTGTTATAATACAAATTTACTTCAAATTTCTTTTAAATATTGCAACTGAGTTTTTTTTTTCTTGGTATAATTAGGGATTCTTTTACCAATATAAAATAAGATACATGGAAATAATTAGAATGAAAATGAAAACATACTTTAAAAAATAATTTAAGGGTTGGGATAACATTTTCATTTGAGAACTCATCTAAAAGATCAGAGGGAGAAGGTATAATTTTGTTTCCAGTTACAAGTCAGTAGGATACAAAGTAAAATTTACCTGATTTAAAAATATTTTACTTATCCAAAGGGAAATGCTTCTTTCTTTTACATATAAGCATACTCTTAATCATTTTCTTTATTGATATAAACACTTGTCCTGCCTGATTTAGGAAGTTTTGGATATTTCTATTGTATTCTTCTTCTCTTCCTTGGGGAGTACAGTGAGGAGATGATTATGTGTACAATTTATAAGGAAATGTGGTATTTTAGCCTAAAACTATATAACCAGTAATTGTGAGTTAACAGTACTCATTCTAAATATCAATTACATAATTCTGGATTTAGTGCAGTTCTTCTCTAAGATCACATATTAAAGTATTAAGATTGAGTTGCAGGGTGCCTGGGTGACTCAGTCAGTTGAGCTTCTGACTCTTGATTTGGGCTCAGGTCATGATCTCATGTTTCCTGGGATCAAGGCCCTCATCGGGCTCTGTGCTGTCTGTGCAGAGTCTGTGTGGGATTCTCTCTCTCTCTTTCCCTCTCTTTGCCTCTGTCCCACTCATGCTGTCATGTTCTGTCTCTCTCAAAATGAATAAATAAACATTAACAAAAAACAAGATTGAGTTGCCTCTTCAGGCTGTTGGAATGAGGATAATTTCTTTGTTGAAAGGGGAAAAAATGGAGGAAAGATTGATACAAGAAGGTAACAGTTGAAATCTACATAACTTGACAAAATAGAAGTTGTCTGGAAGAGGAAGAATTAATATTTTCAGTCTAGTGCAGCAGCTGAGAATCAGGTCAGGCAAACCCATTAAATAAGAGATTCCTGTAGGAATTACATGCACCGGAACTGGTAAAGGGGTTTGTAATTAGCAAATAAATTATGTGTAAGTAAATGTATGTTTTTAAATTACTTGAAGGCACATACATTAGTTTGTTTCAAATAACTTGAATATCTATTTAAACATTTAAAACATTTTCTCAAGTATCATATGTCTACTCCCTGCATGCGAGCGTACGTGCGTGCGTGTGTGTGTGTGTGTGTGTGTGTGTGTGTGGCTGGGTGTGTAAAGACCTATTCCACAAAGAATGAAAAGGTACTGTGTAAGCAAGTTGAATTGGGATTTTCTTTTATCTGAGAACAATGAATCAAATGTAAAAATCATTAATGTCTATTCGTAGAACTGTAAAGTCTCACTTGTTATTCTATAATGCTGAAATAGAATATAGGATCTCTTTAGGGTGCCTGGGTGGCTCAGTCAGTTAAGCATCGGACTTTGGCTCAGGTCAGGATCTCATGGTTTGTGAGTTCGAACCCAGCATGGGGCTCTGTGCTGACAGCATGGAGCCTGGAGCCTGCCTGCTTCAGATTCTGTGTCTCCCTCTCTCTCTCTGCCCCTCCCATGCTCCTGCTCTGTCTCTGTCTCTCAAAAATAAATAAACATTGAAAAAAAAGAATATAGAATCTCTTCTCATTGAAGAAATGTGCATTCAAGAACCTTCTGAACTGGCAAGAAATCTTCCTTTTAACAGCATTCCCCAAGAAAATTTTGGTATTCTTGGACTAAGGACAATTCTTAAAATTTTTCAAGACACATGAAAACTCATGACAAGCTCATATGGATTTACAGTGTGCCAGTGGAAGTAATTTTATATTTGGAAATGTTATTCAGTCCCTATTATGTGTTTTTTCCCATGGCAATACATGAAAGTGAATATTAATATTCGGACAATTCCTTAATGGTTAGATAGCTAGCAATCACATACTGAATATTCTAAACAGAAAAAAAGCTCTAAAGAAAGGTATTTATTGTAAATATTTTATTTAAAATATTTTTTAAATATTTATTTATTTTGAGAGAGAGAAAAAGAAGGAGAGTGAGCATGAGTGGGAGAGGGGTAGAGAGAGAGGGAGAGAAACAGAATCCCTCTGTGCTCATAGCACAGAGCCTGACAAGAGGATCAGTCTCATGAATCGTGAGATCAAGAGTCAGATGCTTAACCGACTGAGCCACCCAGGCACCCCTAAAAAGTTTTAATGGAAAATGAATAGCTATACTTATTTAGTTTTCACACAAAACATTTTCATGTACATTATTCTAGTGAATCAGCACAGCAGAATGGGATTTTATAGACTCAGTTTGCACACCAAAACTTAAGTTAAATTGTCTGCGATCAAATGAATAGTAAGAGTTGTAGCCAGAAACCACAGACAGGTTTTCTGACTCCAGTAGGTAGGAATTCCAATTTGTTAAACAAACATAAACAAAAACACAATGCTAACCATAAACATGTTCTTTAAGATCCTTCTTTCAAGTGGTGGACATTTTGGCCAAGTGAAAAAATTAATAAGTATGGAGAAATTTTATTTAACTATTAAAGAAATGAAAGATGTTTATAAAAAGAATCATATGAAATTTCTACAGTTAAAAAGTACCTGAAATGAAAAATACTCTGGGTGTGCTACATACAAGTCATATTTCATCATTTTTTGAAAACCAGTAATATAGAGAATATCTTAAAACCAGGAAGAGAAAAAAGATACTTTGCATACAGGGGAACAAAAGTAAGAATGATCATGGAATTTAATATAAACCAGAGGCTGTGGAATAACATCTTTAATGATGTAATGAAGGAAAAAAGAAAATTGTCAGCCTAGAATTCTATATCTAGTGAAAATGTCCTTATGAAAACAACATAAAAGCATTTCAACACAATCAAAAGCTGAGGTGATGTGTCAGTCTTCTTCAGGCTAAAGGAAATGATACCAGATGGGAACTTGGACCTACAGAAAGGAATGAAGAACTTCAAAGATGTAAATATGTGAATAAATAATACTTTTTTTTCTTTACATGGCTTTTTAAAAATAAAATTGGTTACATTAAAAAATAAGGTGGTATTATAGGTGAAGATATATGAAAATAATACCACAAAGGACAAGAGGAAAGAAACAGAAAGATATTGCACATGGAGTGGTACAATATTAGATAGTAGATTGCGAAAACTTAAAAGGTTGAATGTTGTAATCTCTTGAGTAATCATCTAAAAAAGAAAACAGTGATGTGGAGTTAATAATCTAATGGAAGACAAAATGAAATACTGAAAATAATTAATTGAAAATAGAAGAAAGAAGGAACAAAGGAAAATAGGGACATTGGCCAACAAATGCACTAAAAGATGCTCTTCATTCTTAAGCATCAGGAGAATGTAAATTAATGCCACAATGACATACCAGCACACATCCACTAGAATGGCTGAAATTTAGGGGAAAAATGCCAACACAAATGTTTAAGTGGTGTGGTACAACTGTGACTCATTCATTGCTGATCTAAGTATAAATTTTTACAACCACTTTGGAGAAGTCTATGGCAGTCTTTACAAAGCTAAATAAAACCTAATATGACCACCTCAAAGTATCTACCCAAAACATGTGCACTAAATGACTCATTTGAGAATATTGATAGCAGTTTATTCACAATAGCCAAACTGGAAACAACTCAAATGTCCATCATTAGGGAAATGGGTAAATATTTTCTGGTATATTCATACAATGAAATAATACTCAGCAATAAAAACAGCAAGCTATTGATACATGCAAAAACACAGATGAATCTGAACGTATTACAGCGAACTGAAGAGGCCAGACTCAAAGTTCTGTTTTCCATGATTCCACTTAAATATAACTCTACAGCAAGCAACACTAGAGTGACAGGAAGCATATCAGTTTTGTCCTGGGGCTGAGAAAGGGGAGGTCAGGAATTGACTGCAGAAGGGCAGGAGGGAACCTGGTGTTGTGATGTATGTATTCCATAACCAGATTTGAGTAGTATTACATGAATGCCTACATTTGTGAAAATTCATCATGCTATACACATAAAATGGGTACATTTTGTTGATATAAAAAATGAAAAATAAAGTTTATTTAAAAAAAGAAAAAAGAATAGTGAAGCAGAATAAGTTTAATAGTTAAAGTGTATGTAAATTAATATTTTTGAGGGAGAGAGAGCAGGGGAGGGCAGGAAGAGAGGGGGGCAGAGGATCTGAAGTGGCCTCTGGGCTGACAGCAGAGAGCCTTATGAGGGATTCAATCTCATGAACTGTAAAATCATGGCCTGAGCTGAAGTTGGACGCTTAACCAACTGAGCCATCTAGCCACCCCTATATTAGTTAATATTGCCTATTTGTTATTTGAATCTCAAACTGCCAGTCTGGAAGAAGTCCACATTTATCCGAGGTAGTCAGTACCTTTAACTTTCTCTTCTCCTAGCAGTCCTTCACCAAAATACAAGTTAATGAATATCTCTCAGAGTTTCATGTCTGTTACAAATAAAGTCACAAATTTCCCAAAATATCTTGAATAATGAGAGTTACATTGTGAGACGTGAAGAATTTGTAGTTACAATTGCTCGAGCTTTTTAGACTACTTGCAATGCACAGAGAGAAGGCAATAAAAAGTGCTCCAATTTTGCTTCTTGAGCTAAGTTCAGAAGCTGATCAAGTTGATCAGCTTTATGGTATACAGTAAGTATCATCATTGTTTGGCAGCTGAATTTGAAATAGGACAGATGTCATGAGTCAGTCAGGTATCAAGAGGCTTCCCACATTTAGTATGAAAGTAAATTAAACACACACACACACGCGTGCACACACACAGACACACACACGCGCACACCATTTGGTTTGCATGTGACTCTCTAAAAGTAAACATGGTTTGTTGTTGTTGACAACAGAAAAATACCAAAGGACCTGTTTGTCTGAAACTATTTCTTATTTCTGCCCTCTGGTTTTGATTATAGGCCACTGAGTCTCATCATTCCACTTCCTTCCTGTCATCTGTACCAACAGGAAACATGGAAAGTAAAGAAAGGACTCAATTCATGCTTGACAACAATAGAAATGTTTAACCGATCATTCAGACTTCTCTCATCAGCACCAAATAAGCTATTAGATTTGTGATCAAAACGTGAAACTTAATCATTAGAAATTTATTTTGTTCCCTTCACAGGTACTAAGTAAGAGGTACCAAAGAACCAGAGGTCAGTTCACTGAAATCCGTCTTTTCCTTTCTCAAGTAACTGTGCAACTGTCTGATCCCTAAAATAGGTAGTTGATTTTAATCTTGAAGGACTCTGCCACTTTTACAATGCTTTCACTACAGGAAATTATGATGCAGAGTAGAAGAAACGTAATCAAAAGTAATGCTATCTTATTGAGCATCCAAAAATATTTTCCAACATGCACATGATGCAAATTTACTTAGAGAATCAATTACATTATCTAAACAAATTTTATTTAGCCCTTCAAAATATATGTAGATAGATAACTTGATTTTTTTTTAAATTTTTTTTTCAACGTTTATTTTTTTTTGGG
>NW_024412429.1:29997147-30010717 GCF_014898765.1 Herpailurus yagouaroundi | reverse complement strand
CCCCAATAACTTGAATATTTGAAATGATCCATGACATTGGAATCAATTAAAAATAAGTTGATACTGATTCCATTTTAAGAAAACATTAGCATATTGTTAAGTTATAGTAATTTGCATTAATGCCATTGAATTATTGAAGATTATAAGAAATATAGGCGTGTTACTTTTGTTTATATTTCAGAACATATTTCTATACCATTGAGTAAATAATAATCTTATGTTTCTTTGTGGTAATCAAGAAAAATGCAGAGTACTCTTCTATTTATGCTGATTTAATTGCCATATTTACATATTTCCTTTTGAATGTCTCATACATCTGTTCTTAATGTTTCTATGAAAATTATATTAAAACCACAAAGTCAAGGTTTTGATGAGTAGCTCAGAAGCAACCCAAATACAATATAAACATTAGAATATAATGCTTCTCATGGCTAGTGATGGGCAGGACCATTTTTCATGGAGACTGCAGAGCCAAAGAAGCCAAAAATTAGAAATATGTCAGCCTCTAAGTTTAAGATTTTTTTAATAGGTAAATGTTTCCAAATGTGCAAGTCCACCGAACGTTACTTTGATTTTATTCTATTCCTATTCTAGAAATAAAAGTTTCCAAAGATAGATTAATACTTTCTTGTGAAAATTCTAACATCTCAGGAACTGTAAGGTCAAAAATACTGTTTAAAGATATGGGGTGGTAGTGATGATCTTGCATGTGAGAAACATGAAAACATAAAGATATCTAATGAATTATTCAAAGAACACTTAATAAACAATATGTTAGAAATTGAGAAAATGTATTTCACCATATTTTGAATGTAGACTAATTCAGATCCAAGTTTCCATCTGGTATCAAAATAACTTTAAGATACCTTAAAGGAATTAAGTAAGCTATAAATCAGAAATTATAGATAGTGTTGACTGTTTAATCAGGAATATGCATTTGTCATTTATCTTTCTGCAGTGGCTCAAGTACATGTCCCAAATGGACACTAAAATGTTACCCTTTAGCCTCTTTGGCCTTTGTCTTCATATCACTAATATGTAGCAACTCAACTAGTCAGGCACAATGGACTCAAATATCATTGTTCTATTATCCTGAGATATATGATCTAAATATAAAATAATGAGCCAGATGACATCTCAATGTCACTTTCAGTTATAAGATTCTTGGTCATTATCATTGATTTTATTTCGTTTCCATATTGAGACCAAATAATAAGGAATATAAGCACCAAATGGACAATTTACTATTCAATAGGAATGGTATCACTTCCCAGTCCTCTCTCTGACATTCCTCTCCCGCAGTAAGTTAAATCAAGTATGAGAAGGTAAAAGGGGAAGAAAATTCATTATTTGCCATTCTGACTCCCTCTCTTTTCCTATTTAATATAAACAGTATTGGATAATGGGAACTTGTTGAAAAAATACATAAAAAGGTTGTAGTTGTATAAAAGGGTTCCACCATTTGGGAGAACACTTTGGCTTAATAACAAATATCTCCAAAACATTATATTGAAGGGGGAAAAAGTGGCAGGGAGATACACTTGGTCTGATACTATTTTTATGATTGAAAAACATTTGAAATTACATCTTTTTTCCTGAGTACATAAGAATAAGAATAAAAACATGCATATAACAATAAAGATGAAATCAGAAGTGTTCATACTGGGGGAAGGAGAATAGTATTCAGAGACAGATGAACACAGAAATATTTGATTATATCGGTAATATTTAATTTTACACCAAGTGTAGGTCTTGGGGTGTGTATTATAGTACCCTATTGGCTTCTGACATTTCTGAAATATTCCATAATGAGAAAGTTTAAAGAAAGCAAGATTATTCAGCTTGAAGCTAAAAAAGTGATTTATTTTTTATGTGGAGCATGAGAACCTGCTGTTTTCTGCTTTCATAAACAGAATTGGAGGGGCGCCTGGGTGGCTCAGTTGGTTGAGCGTCCGACTTCACCTCAGGTCATGATCTCGCAGTCTGTGAGTTCAAGCCCTGCGTCAGGCTCTGGGCTGATGGCTCAGAGCCTGGAGCCTGCTTCTGATTCTGTGTCTCCCTCTCTCTCTCTGCCCCTCCCTCGTTCATGCTCTGTCTCTCCCTGTCTCAAAAATAAATAAACATTAAAAAAAAAAACATAAACAGAATTGGAAATTTAGGTTCAATATAAGGAACTTTCCCAGGTTAATGAGTTCTTAAATATTGCCATGGGTTGCAAAGAAAGGTTTCTGTGGCTCCTTCTGAACATGTTGATAATGAGGCTGGGCTTTTATCTCATATCTCATATCTCATATCTCATATCTCAGGAGCTTGGGTGGCCCTGGCTTAAAGTGGACTCATCACTTCCTTACTACCATCTGACTTTTCAGTTCTTACTATAGATGATAATAGTTTAAGATGAGGAAGGAGAAGAGGAAGGAATGAACATTTATGAGCACACATATCAGAGATTAGAGCCCCCAGAGCAGGCCAAATAATAAACAACACAGAGAAGTAGACCCTCCTTTCATTTTCGTCCTTTATGATTAGAAACAATTTCTAAGGAAACCAGACATATATTCAGTTCTTTTCATTCAATGTTTTAAGTCAATTTTTTTTATCTGCATAGGAAGTCTTCTGGGAAAGTACCTTTAAAATATCTCCAAATATTTAGCCAAATGATAGAGTCAGTTAGAAAGACGTTGATCTTCCACTGTTCCATTTCTATGTCCAGCTGAGATGGTTGCAGACTGTGTATGGTCATTACCTCTTTACTGGGATGAAATTTAACTTGATCCTACATCTGGAAATGGGACTTAGATTAGACTACTTACATCATGGTATTTCTGGACAAGGGATGATATTTGCAGGCTCCATTTTCTAACTACAGAAAGAACAAACATTTCTTTGATACCATTTATTAGTTGTTAGTGTTCAAATTTATGCTTTGGTGTGAGATTCTTGAAATACTGCCACTTCTGCTCCATGCGTAGGAATTAATCTGCGTGTTTATATAGATGGGGTGAAATCTGGTTTATTTCTTTCTTCCTGAATATTTCTTTCCTAGGGCTTCTAGGGAAGCTGCTAGTTGGAGACAAGAGGAATCATGAATCTAAGGGGTTTTACATCCATCTCTTATATAGACACACTGCCCAGAAAAATCACTTTTGTCAACTTTGATCAAGAAACCATGTAAAATACATGACTACCAGGAGTTTTTTCTATTTTGTTCACTGCTATGTTCTTGGTGCCTAGAATACTGCCTGGCACAGAGTTGGTGCTCAAAACATGTTTGTTGACTGAGTGAATGGATTACATAAACAATCGTGTTTTCGTGCATGAATTCTTCCTAAAGATTCCGAGGTTTTCTTATTTACATAAATGTTAGGATTTTTATATGTTTTTATTCCCACTACATGTAGCAAAAGTACTTTTGACCTCTCAATAATAAAGTGTTTATAGAATAAGTGTTTAACCTAAATATTATGTGGTGAAAGTATTATTTTTTTAATGTTGGTGGAATTTGGAGTATTCAGGATTGCTTGTCATATAATTCCAGTTATTCCTACAATAGGACAAATTTCCGTTTAAATGTTTATTGTACACACACACACACACACACACACACACACACGTATGCTAGGGAGGAAAATAACATATACATACAGAATGTTTACTCATCTATAAAACCCAGCTAACAATTTCCGATCTGGCTCACTCCAAAGGCTGTGGTAAGAATCAAGTGTGGTAAGAATCATATTCTAAAACTTTTGGAAAATGTAAAATATCAAGTCTAGGCACTGCAACATGCATTCTTTATTTAATTTCATGGGGAAGGAGATGCAAAAAATTGACCCATTTCAATTATAAGTCAAGAAATAACAAGCTTAATTTTTGACACCCAATTGAGTTTAGCAAAAAGCAGAGCTTAATCATATTGTCAAACCAATTCCACAGGTTGAAATAATGATCTCCACAAACTATGTCAACGTTCAGAAAAAGTCTATATGTTCCGAAGACTATGCATTCAAGTATTATCCATTTTACTAATAAATAGGGATTTCCCCACAAGGCGTTGTCATCACAGAGAAATTAAATTTATGGTTGGCACACCCCTCAACTGTAAATATTTTGCCTGGCTCATTAGGACATATATCATAATATATGTCTCTATTTCTGACTAGAAAATATGAACATAATAATTCTATTCAGTAAAGCTGGAATTTGATCTAGCCTGTGTTAATTTTACTCAAGACACACACATAAATTTGTATTTGCAGGAGGGTTATTTAAAATAACAAATTTTTAAAATCAGTACTTTGTTATTTAAATATCAGATTTACAGCCAGAAAGTTGGATTTTGGTTAGTTGTGCTTATCTGTGCTGAATTATAGCAAATAGAATCATAGTAAAATATTAGCATTAAAATATTAGGGTTTTAACTATTTATTTATTTTGTCAAAATAACATATTTTGAAGAGCACCTATCATCCTACTAGCTAATGCTTGATTATTTGTTAGTGGAAAATTCTGTATAACCTGTATTTTTGTATTTGCATTTCAAGGCAATAAAACTTGATTGTATATAACTCAGACTATGAAACTCCACTAAATATTCTCATTAATATGTCCTCATATTTTGGATGGAATAATTTGGATAATTCTAAAACTATCCCAGGTGCTGTTAACATTTGTTGAGCATGGGAACTACAGACTTCTCCAGGCACAAGACAAGAGAAATTCACTTTAAAAAATTTGTCTACTCTTTCCTTACTCAGCCTGAACTAAGAATATAGTAGCAAGACAAGGATTTTTTTCAATGTCTAGTGATTTAATTCAATTTTAATGTTTCAGAACCATATGTAACAATTTCCCTTCAAATTAGTATAAATTGGCAAATGTATGAAAATTTCTACATGCTTTGGTTTTTTTTTTCTCTTTCAGAACATAGTATTTCACAGCAGTTGAGTTCTTGGAACTGTGAAAAGTATATAATTCTTTTTAAAACAGTAAAAACAGAAGATTGTGTATACAAAAAGGTTCTACTAAACCCATTAAAAATAGCACTACCTTTTTCTCAGAACTAATAAGCAAATAAAACTAGCTGAGATTACAATTACTGGATGTAGTCTTGGCAGATTTGAAGACAAATATTTTCCCAAAAGCATAGAAATAAGCATACCCAAATGTTTTCTTTCCAACAAAAAAAGAATGAAAAAAAAGCTACATTCTGTAAACCTAAGTGTACAACGAATAGACTAGATTAATGTGTATTTCAGAAAATAATCTTGAAATAATTTTTTTATTATTTAGAAAAATTCACTTCCATAAGTTAAATTTATTTATATCCTTTTTTATTTATTAAACATTAAAAGACTTCGCATTAACATTACCACAAATATTTGGCCAAGCATGCCAGATGCTGATTACAGGCCTAGGACAAAAAATTTGGCATATTTCCAATCAGATGCCTCTACTGTATTCCAAAACAGAGCATTTAAAAATGCAGTGTTTCTCTGCTGAAGGATGTTAAATCCCCAACTGTGCATATTTGAGAGAATGTAATCTACTCATTGTAGCTAAACCATTAGAGCAGGACATTAACATGAAACTGAAAAGCAAGGGATGTCTCTGGGTGATGTGGCAGCATTAAAGACCAGAGAGCCTATAGCTGCACACATGCAAACTCAAGTACAACTCACAGACTGCATAATAAAAGCTAACATTTTTGAGCACTTACTCTGTCTAGGCAAGGCGTTTCATGTAGACTAGCTCATTTAGTCCTCACAATCCTATAAACCAGGAACTATTCTTATCACTATGTTAGAGATAAAAAAAATGTGGCACACTAGGTGTCCCATTTTATGTCCAAAGTCTTAAAGGCATGCATCTCACATTACATACGTGTTCTGATATAAAGACTAAAGATTCCAACCAGACTATCACTCAGGATGTAGCCAGTCAAGTATGATGTCACAAAGTGGACTGAGTGGCCTCTGTCATACCACCCCTTTTTGTCTTTTGCTTAATCATCACTGTGCCTAGAGTTGGCATTTATCATATATCTACTTTTACCTTCAATAAACAAAGCCCATGATGTCAAAGTTGGTTCCAGCAACAGAGTATCTAAGCAGGAATAGAAAGGCTGCTCATGGCACTGTTCTGTCTCCCTGAGGTTACTTTCTCCTTAAGGTTTCTGGCAGTTAGGTGCTACTTCCTTCACTGTGGGCTCAGGTTTTTACTCTACTTTTCACACCATGGTTCAAGTGTGCACAGTGGATTTATAACAAGTTTTAATACCAGCCACCACTTATGGAGCTCTACTCAAATTATCTGCATTTGTACTGTGCACTGGGCTCATTTAATCCCAAATAAGAGTTATTATTTTCTTTTTTTTTTTTTAGATAAGAAAAAAGAGGCCCAGCAAGATTAATGAAGTTGCCCAAGGTTACTGAGCTTAGAAGTGGTAGAACTAGGTATAAACTCAGCTTTCTTTTAATTCGATGACTACATCCTTAATTTTTACACTTGAACCTCTTCTTCCCCAACTTCCCAAGGAATTATACCCTAACACAAGTTTACTCAAAATTATATTTTAAAGTGTTCTATATGCCAAATACTGTACTAGGATTTTGTGTGCTAAGAATATACCAATGTCACACTTTTTTTAATTTTTTTTTTCAACGTTTATTTGTTTTTGGGACAGAGAGAGACAGAGCATGAACGGGGGAGGGGCAGAGAGAGAGGGAGACAGAGAATCGGAAACAGGCTCCAGGCTCTGAGCCATCAGCCCAGAGCCTGACACGGGGCTTGAACTCACGGACCGTGAGACCGTGACCTGGCTGAAGTCGGACGCTTAACTGACTGCGCCACCCAGGCGCCCCTGTCACACTTTTTAAGTAGTTTAGAGTATGTCAGGGAAGAAGCACATAAAACAAGTACTTAAAAATGTCAAATGTCCTGATAGGTTAGGGCCAGGTAACTATCCCAATGTAGGAAGAGCTGATAGATGATGCGTTCACCCAGGTAACGTGGAGGAAGCTGGAGGAGAGAGGAATATCTTAGGTAGACCATAGACATAAAGGACCTTAGGGAGAGAGCATGACATATATTTTTTTAGCATATTCCACCATTTACTCATGTTACCAAAAATAGTTTAATCTGATTAAAAAATGGGCAGAGGACCCAAGTCGACATTTTGCCAAAGAAGACATACAAATGCCAAACAGACACATGAGAAGATCCTCAACATTGCTAATCATTCAGAGAAATGCAAATCAAAACCACAGTGAAATATTTTCTTATACCAGTTAGAATGGCTAAAATCAAAATGACGAGAAATAACAAGTGTTGGTGAGGATGTGGAGAGAACAGAACCCTTGTGTACTGTTGGTGGGAATGTGAACTTTATAGCCACTGTAAAATTTTGTGGAAATTTTTTTCCCATTGTTTTGTGGAAAACAGTATTGAGGATCCTCAAAAAATTAAAAATAGTGGGGCATCTGGATGGCTCAGTCTGTTCAGTGTCCAATTTTGACTCAGGTCATGATCTCGCAGTCCGTGTGTTCAAGCCCCACCTCGGGCTCTGTGCTAACAGCTCAGAGTCTGGAGCCTGCCTCAGATTCTCTCTCCCCGTCTTTGTCTCTGCCCCTCCCCCACTCTGTCTCTGTCTCTCTCTGTCTCTGTCTCTCTCTCTGTCCCAAAAATAAACATTTAAAAATTTTTTTTAAAATTAAAAATAGGAATATGGTATGATCCAATAATTCCACTACTGATATTTACCCAAAGAATACAAAAACAATAATTTGAAAAGATACATGCACCCCCATGTTTACTTCAGCATTATTTACAATAGCCAAGACACAGAAGCAAACTAAGAGTCTATCAATACATGAATGGAAAAGGAAAATGTGGTATATAGAGAATGGAGCATCATGCAGATATATAAAGAAAGGTATCATACCATTTGAGACAACAGGTATTATGCTAAGTGAAGTAAGTCAGACTAAGAAAGACAAATACCATATGGTTCCACTCATAAGTGAAATCTAAAAAAAAAAAAGAATAAACAGCAGAATCAGACCTACAAATACAGAGGACCAACTGATGGTTGCCAGAGGGAGGAGGAAGGGGCATTGGGCAAACTGAGTGAAGGGGAGAGGGAAATACAGGCTTTCAGCTATGGAATAAGTAAGTCATGGAAATAAAAGGCAGAGTGAATGGAATACTGTCAATGACATTGAGATAGCAATGTAGTAAGACAGATGGTAGCTACACTTGTGAATATAACATAATGTATAAACTTGTCAAATCACTAAGTTTTACGCCTAAAACTAATATAACATTATATGTCATCTATAATCAAAAAATAAGCACATATAGCATTTTTCTTCTTATGACTTTAGCTCATTCACACCCCAACGAAGGAGAAAAAAATCCCAAAACAATTTTAACTGACCACATTCACAGAAAATGACCTCATAATATACTACAAGACACAAGGAGGTATCATGTACTCTGTGTCCAAATATTTCTCCTCTATTCCTTGTACAAGGTGAGCCACCATCATTGAATATGCTGTGAACCAAATCAAAGCATAACTTCAACATATGTCAGGTCTCACTAGAAATGGTAAGTATAGTAGAAATTGGACTTTTTCCAGCAATATTTTTCTTTAAATAATGAATATGTCCAGAATTGGATCACATAATGAGAGGGATAGTATAGTGAGCAAAATCTAACAGGTAAGAAGAGGACAGATCATGTAAGACCATGGAAATCATGATAAGGATATATCTTCTTTTTAAAAAAATCCATAGAAGAACACATTTCGCAACCTCCTGACATGATGCACTGAGGTCACTTTTGTGTTGTTTCTGCCAAAAATGTATAAGTTGAATTTATGAGGAAACATCAGACAAAGACAAATTGGGAAATATCCTACAAAGAAAGTGACATATACTCTTCTGCAATATCAAGATTATGAGAGTCAAAAAAGAGTAAGGAACTGTACCACACTGAAGGAGATCAAAGACACAGCACAACTAAATGTAAATTGTGATTCTGGATTGGATCCTGGATCCACACCTATGGGGGTTATATAAAAGAGTGTGCTTTTTTTAGGAAACAGCATGAAAGCATTTTGGGGCAAATTGTCATTATTTCTGTAATTCTCAAACAAATCAGAAAAATTACACACACATACACATACATACACAGAAAACAAATGTGATAAAACATTAATTTGGGGCATCTGAATGATCCCCAAAGGAGCTGAGTGAAGGGGAATTCTTTGTATTACTTTTGTGAATTTTATTAAATCTAAAGCTATTTATTTCAACCTAAATTGAGACCACCTTTAACACCACTTTTCTGGATTGTGTGTGTGTGTGTGTGTGTGTGTGTGTGTGTGTGTGTGTGTGTATTTTTGCAACCTAAATTGACAGAAAAATGGAGGCACAGATTACATTTTCCTTTCTATCTAAGGCCTAGTTTCAGGTTTAGTTTTCTCTTTGTGGATTTTATTCCCTGCTGGGTACTCTCAACACAAAATGACTTCAGTCCGTCTCCCTTCCACAGAACTGAGTTGTCCTTGAAGGTTTTCACAAGATAAACAAATCAAAATTCAATCAAATAACCCCAATATCCATGCAAGACATACAATAGATTCACATTTTGCACTGGAGCTAAAATTGAACTTGAATACATTATAGTCAAAATCATCCTAGAACAACCTTTAACTATCCCATTAAGTAGGGGATCATTGATTTGTAGAGTCATTCTTATGCGCAGTAAATTTTGACAACCACTGAGCTGAACAAAAGGAACAAAATAAAAATTTACATATAAATGTCTGAGCATTCAGATAACTCTGCTTTTAAGATTATCAAAACCTGAGCAGTCTGCGGTGGGGAAGGGGGTAAAAGAACAATTTTAAGTGGTTCTGCTTGCTGTGGAGTTTATTCCATTTGTTTTAATGTTAAGCCTCTAAAAGTATAATACATGCAAATAGATTTGTTTGTTGTCAGGATTAAACAGGAGTAGAACAAATAAATTGTCCTTCCAACCATGAGGGAGGAACTGGTATCACAGTAGGCCTTTCACCATTAGCAATTAGAAAACTAGAAAAAAAAATAGGAGAAGTCACTGCCTTTAAACATTGCAAAAAGGCAGCAGAAAACTGTGGTCCCTGAAGAAGAGCAAAAATGAGCCGTGCAACTGTGCCAGATTTCTGCCTGGTGTCACTTTCTAGACTGTGGTTCAGGGACAGGGATCCCAAACAGAGTACAGAAGTCTCTCTGAGCTGAGGAAACAGGTGAGAATTCAGAGCCAGTAAGATAGCTGGAATTTGTATGGCAAGGTTCTGGAGGGAAGTGAACTGTGCAGAGAAGGAGTTCCAGAAATCTGCCTAGGGATCCCCTTGAATCTTTGGCTGAATAGTAAGCAGTGTATATGCAGGTAGAATTCTGAGGTGAGACAAAGTATAATACTATGAAAGAAAACCTACTGAAGAGCTGAGAATTGAACTCCCACAGCTAGACAAAGAAGGAAGACATTGGTGTTCTGTCCTGCCAATGTGAAAGGACCTTATGAACAATACAGATTCAACAGAGACCAGAGCTATGCTTTGGGAGTAGGGCAAGACTAGTCCTAGAGAAAAGGTGACCTTTGATCTACCCTAACAGTAGGGCTTGAAAGAATCAAACTCTACTGCAAGCAATTTGACTATCTATGGGAACAAAACAACACTCTATTAAGGGAGTCAGTAACATCCAGATAGTCAACAATGAAGCATCTATAATGTCCATTGTGGGGTCCCTGGGTAGCTCAGTCGGTTAAGTGTCTGACTTCGGCTCAGGTCATGATCTCACAGTGTGTGAGTTCTAGCCCCGTGTCAGGCTCTGTGCTGACAGCTCGGAGCCTAGAGCCAACTTCAGATTCTGTGTCTCCCTCCCTCACTCTGCTCGCCCCCCTCCCCCCCCATGCTCTCTCTCTCTCTCTCTCTCTCTCTCAAATATAAATAAAACCATTAAAAACAATATTTGTAATGCCCAGTGTATATTAAAAAAATACCAAACGGGGGCGCCTGGGTGGCACAGTCGGTTAAGCGTCCGACTTCAGCCAGGTCACGATCTCGCGCTCCGTGAGTTCGAGCCCCCGTCAGGCTCTGGGCTGATGGCTCAGAGCCTGGAGCCTGTTTCCGATTCTGTGTCTCCCTCTCTCTCTGCCCCTCCCCCGTTCATGCTCTGTCTCTCTCTGTCCCCAAAATAAATAAACGTTGAAAAAAAAATTAAAAAAAAAATACCAAACATAAAAAAGTAGGAAAATGTGGCACATAATCAAAATAATAATTATTTAATAAAAACAGACCCAGAAATAACAGATAATGAAATTAGTAGACCATGCCTTTATGAAAGCTATTATAAAAATACTCAAGGATTTAAAGGAAAAAGAAGAAGGTAAAGAAAGGAAATGATAAATCTCAATAGGGAAATGTAAACTATAAAAAGGAAATACTAGAGATAAAAAATACAATATCAAATATTAAAACTCACTGACTGGGCCCATCAGCAGACTAGATACTGCAGAAGAAACTATCGGTAAACTTGAAGGTGGCAATGGAAATTATCCAACTAAAGCATAGAAGGAAAAACAAAATGAACTGAAAATCAATGATGGAGTTTCAGTAACTTATGGTATAACTTCAAGCAGATCTAGGAAGCTCAGCAAATTTCAGGATAACATAAAGGAGACCATTCAAGAGCATATCAAGGTTCAGTTAGGTAAGAGAACTACTACATGTGATGGGCAACAAGGGACTTATTTTGAGGATTAGACCTTCTGCAATTTTGGGAACTTGTTAGCAGTCTATATAAGGCTGTTGACCCTGTGCCAGCATGAAGCCTGAAATCAGCAAGGAAATACAGAGATGAAGTGGAAAAGAGCAAAGATGAACCTTGAGGGAATCTGTGGGGAAAAACTGAAATCTGTGGAAAAATTAGAACCCACTAGAATAAATAAGAACATGTGTTTGTCTTACCCCCTTTAATTTTGCTGATGTGAGTGAATTGCAAGCCAAGCTGGAAACCTTCTCCAGGAAGCTGTAGGTGCTCTGGACTAGGATTCATAGGATCTGAGAGTAGCTCTGGTTAGAAGAACTGTATCAAAATTTAAAAATTCTGGTTATCGGGGCACCTGGGTGGCTCAGTCGGTTAAACGTCCAACTTCTGCTCAGGTCATGATCTCACAGCTCATGAGTTTGAGCCCCGCATTGGGCTCTGTGCTGACAGCTCAGAGCCTGGAGCCTGCTTCTGCTTCTGCTTCTGTGTCTCCCTCACTCTCTGCCCCTCCCCCCCACATGCTCGCTCTCTCTCTCTCTCTCTCTCTCTCTCTCTCTCTCTCTTTCACTCTGTCTCTCTTTCTTAAAAATAAGTAAACATTAAAAACAATTCTGGTTATCAATGCCGATGTTAAGGAAATAAATATGAAAGATTCCACAGATTGAGGGAAAACATTTGCAATACAAGTGCTTTTATACAAAACACATAAACACTTCTACAACTCTGTATAAACACACAACACAACTACAATGGTAATAAGACAACCCCCCCCCCAAAATAGATAAATTCCTTGAATAGGTACTTCATAAAGAAAGATACATGCAGGTAGAATTGTAAACACATGAAAAAGTGCTCAGTCTCATTAATTATCAGTGAAGTACATTAAAATCACATCACAAGACATCACGAAGAACCCACTAAAATGGCTAAAATGAAAAAGACTGACAACATCAAATGTTGGAGGAGTTATGGAGCAACTGACATTTTTGTATATTGGTGGTAGGGCTGGTAAATGGTGTATAACCACTTTGGAAATGAGCCTAGAGGTTTTCATAATGTAGTCATATACCTGCCTGTGACCCAGAGATTTTACACTTGGGCAATTGTCCCAGAGATGTTTTTTGTTGTTTTTTGTTTGTTTGTTTGTTTGTTGTGCAGACACAAAAAGACTTGTACAATAATGTTCCAAGCAGATTCATTCATAAATAACTAAAAGTTAGAAACAATCCAAATATCCATGTACAGAAGAATGGATAAATGAACTGTGGTATATTTATGCACTATATTGATTATAACTCACCAGTAAAAAGAGCTCACAGCTTATATGTGCAGCAATATGAATAAACTTCAAAAAATTCTGCTGAATGAAAGAAGCCAGACATAAAAGGGGACATACTGTATGATTCTGCTAGTCTAAAATAAGAGGATTCCAGAATAGTGGTACCTGTGGGTGAAGGGCTGAGGTTGATTGGGAGGGGGCACAATGGAACATTCTGGGATTATAGTCGTGTTCTAGATTTCAATAGGAATTTGAGTTTCATGAGTATATATAATTGTTAAAAGTCATCATACTGAATAGGCACTTCATTTAATCTATCATGTGCTGTATGTAATTGCACTTTTTCCGGGGGCCATCACACAATAGATACTCAAGTATTTGGTTAAATTAAACTGAATTATTTTTTATTATGCCTCCATGCACGCTTTTTTTTTTTTTTTTTTTTTTTTTTTTTTTTTTTTTTTTTTTTTTT
>NW_024412429.1:29991463-29997047 GCF_014898765.1 Herpailurus yagouaroundi | reverse complement strand
GTAAGTTGTGAACTAACTTCAGCAGCTGTTTCCTGCCTTTCTAAGTCAAATTGTCCTGTCCAGGCCCTACTAGACAGTTCTCATTTTCATGCCCTGGAGTGTTTCTTTCAGGACCTCTTACAGTTATCACTGGGCTCTTGTGATTGACTATGTACTCTACGGTTAAAAGAAGTTACTAAAATCAGAAAAGTCAAAATGATGCATAGGCTACTAGGTGTAGTTACGGTTCAAGTTCACCTGCATGTCAAGTTAAACAATCTCCTACCAGGCTGAATTCTTAATATAGCAAAAAAGTTCATCACTTGCAAACAGCTAAGCAAACCTGGGGCAGAGGGTTATCTAGCATGAATTCTCATCTGTTGGGCAGGTTTATGTATATAGTAAGTAAGATTCCTCTTGGCGTGGTTGTATATTTGACAGCCAGAATCAGACTCAGAGCCTATCCTCATGTTCTGCTTCCCTGGGCTACAATCAATGTCCACTTGATCTGTGAGGGGCTGTTAGTGCTGTCAAAGCTCACAACCACTCACACTGCCTGCAGGTGTCTGTAATGCCTGGTGAATGACTTTACCGTTCTTAATTCATGAATGAAATCAACTCCTAGGACAACAAAAACCTCATTGCTTCAATTAATTATAGTGAGAGAAATAAATAAAACCAGAAAAAGCCTCCAGATTTTTAAAAGAATGAAAACAAACAACAACAACAAAAAGACAGAAAAAAATGCAAAGAAAAAACCAAAAAGAAAGAAGATGAGAAAACTCACACATGTAGAGGCACTTTATGAAGAACATAATGTCCCCTCAGTCTCTATTATTACAAGATGACTTTGGATAGTTGCATTGATTTTTTTTAAAACACGTAACTCTGTTATTCACATTAAGAAATAACTTGGGGCACCTGGGTAGCTCAATCAGTTATTAGCGGCCAACCTCAGCTGAGGTCATGAACTCACGGTTCATGAGTTTGAGCCCCGGGTCGGGCTCTGTGCTGACAGCTCAGAGCCTGCAGCCTGCTTCAGATTCTGTGTTTCTGTTTCTTCCTGCCCCTCCCCTGCTCATGCTCTGTCTCTTTCTCTCTCAAAAATAAAATTTCAAACATTAAAAAAGAAAAAAAATTAAGTCTTTGGAATATATTGCTTTCATTCAGAAAATTCTCTTAATAGCACACATCTTTTAGCAAAGAATCAAGTTCATTAATAATCTAGTGAGTAAGAATATATTTAAATCATGGCTTTATGTCCTCTTATAGGCCCTTTTAGAAAGCCATGATTTTTGGTGATAGGTACAGTTGTGAATTTTTAAAAATTACTGATTCATCCATTTAAATTATTTTATTGTATTTGTATACCCTGTAGCTATTCCATATAATGACTTGGGAAATATTCTTACAGAATGCCTCTTGATCAAATTTATCATGAACTGGGTATTTGCTATTTAAAAAAATAGATGATTAAGTATGAAGTTAATTCTGTTTTCTGAATCAAAAAAGTCTACAGACAATATATATAATTATTAAATGCTAATTAAGTCTTGAAAGGGCATTTTGTGACCTTTTGAAAATTGCATATATATACATATATATATATATGAATATATGAATATATACTCAGTGGGATTTTTGCATTAGGAAATAGGATAAATCACTTACCGAAGGTCCTCAAGGTTTTTTTGTTTTTTTGTTTGTTTTTTCACTTTCTGACATCTAAATGACCCTGAAGTGTGGTGTTCTTTCAATTTTGTTCTGTCTGCTACTCACATTACAACTTTATCTGGTAGTTTTGCATTCATTTATACATCCACTAAGCTATAGATGCTCATACCTTCCCCTTCCATTTGTTCATTAATCTGTCAAATAGTTATTGAGCACTTACTATTGTAAATACTGGCAACACAGCTGTGAACAAGACAGATGTAGTCCTACCCCAATGGAGCTTAGAGCTTCTTGTCACATAAGGAATTATACAAATGATTACTTAATTACAAATATGACCAATGTCCTGAAGAAAAACCTGGTCAGTTGTGGAAATGTGGTTAATCAAGGTCTCTTCTAGTGTCAGGAATTAGTTTAAATTTTACAGGTGTACTATTTTCATGTATAGTTACTTTGCAACAACAGTATAGTCATTTTTTAGTTATATCAGCCCCAGTCCATCTGCTGGTGTTGAACAAGTATTATACTGATCTGATACTTTTGCCCAAAATGGAAATGGTTTGTATTGTTTGAATTACACAATTTGCTTTTGGGGTACCTGGGTGGCTCAGTCAGTTGAGCATCTGACTCTTGATTTCAGCTCAGGTCATGACCCCAAGATTGTGGGATCGAGTCCCAGAGTCTGCTTGAGATTTTTTCTCTCTTTGTCTCTCTCTCTCTCCCTCTGTCTCTGTCTCCCACTGCCACACACACACACTCTCTCTCTCAAAAATAATTAATTAAAATTTAAAGTTTATTTATTTCTGAGAGAGAGAGAGAGAGGCACGTGCGCGCACAAGTGGGGGAGAGGCAGAGAGAGAGGGAGACACAGAATCCGAAGCAGGCTCCAGGCTCTGAGCTGTCAGCACAGAACCCGAAGTGGGGCTCAAACCGACTGAGCCACCCAGGTGCCCCAATTAAAAAAATTTTTTAATAAAAAAAATAAAATAGAGGTTTAAAAAATAAAATAGAATAAAATTTTAACTATAATTTTTTAGGTTCATTTTTCCAATAATTAAGTACAAAGTTAATTCTGTTTTCTGAATCAAAAAAAGCTACAGACAAAATATGTAATCATTAAATACTAACTAGGTCTTTAATGATAGCATTTTGTGACCTTTTGAGAATTGCATTTATTCATTCCTTAGAGGGAAAACAGTAAAAATAATTAGTTCTTTATTGCTTAAGATGCTAGAGATTGATATAGTTCTGAATTTTATAACAAATAATTTAAATGTTTCCTTATCAAACAGAACATTATTCTTCCAAGTTTTGTTTGATGTCTTTTAGCTATAGTCATACTGCAAGTACAAATGTTAATTTGCTCACCTTTATTGACCTAATCATAGAACTATATTGTTTACCTGTAAAGCTATATAGTTAATATAGCTTAACTATAAATAATTTAATAAATAAATAACAGAAGCAAGATTTTATTTTATAAACTGCCTGGAATCTATGAATGTTTTTCTTTAAATTTCTTAGCAATTTCTATATCTATGTACAATAATGAACTGTCTTGCTACACCTTATCCAAAAATTCAAAATAATGACAAATCTTGAATGTCATTGCTGAGATATGCCTAGATTAGTAGTTTGAAGTTGTTTTTAATAGATTTCAACAGTCCTGTTCATTTTATAGTGGTATTTCAGAGAAAAGACCGAAAGCCAAAAGTGATCACAGTTTTGAAATACCCCAATATAGAAATTTATTTCGGAAAACTTAACATTGCATTATTTTTATTTTGTGAATTTTCCAATTGAAGAAAAACTAGCTAAACTTTTTCAAGAAAATGTTAGTCATTGTATTAGTCTAGTTGGACTGCAATAACACAATATCATAGACTGGGTGGCTTAAATAACAAAACTTTGTGTTTTCATAGTCTTGGACAATGGAAACCTCAGATCAAAGTGCCAGCAGGTTGGTGTCTCGTGAGGACTGACCCCCTGTTTGTCTTTCTTACTAGGTACCCACATGACCTTTCTTTGGCTTTGGCATATGTATATGGAGAGAGAGTGGGTTCTCTGATGTCTCTTCTTTTAAGTACACTAATCCTATTGAATCAGGACCCCACTCTTATGACCTCGTTTACCCCCTAATAACTTCCTTAGAGGCTTCATCTCCAAATACAGCCATGCTGGGAGTTAGGGCTTCAGTATGTAAATTTTGGGGGGACGCAAACATAGTCCATAATAGTCATGAAAATGTCAGTTTAGGTTAACTCCAAAATCAGTAATGTGTTGTTTCACTTAAGATTGAAACAACCTTTAATTCTCAAAGCTTGGGTTCTCATCAGCAACCCAGACCATTGGGTCAGACAGAGAATTTCTTGTTCAAGATGTTATGTAAAAATGATACAAACTGCATACCAAGGTAACATATTGACAGAAGCTTATCTTGTTAGCAGTACTTATAAAAAGATATTTTAGTACCTTTTAGTGCAATATCCAGTATATCAGGGAATGTTAATTAAAGGAGATATAGTATGTGATAGCCATAAACCATATTTTAATAGATACACTTCACTCACTGTTCTGCAGGAAAAGCAAAAATTGTATAAAAAAATAGCATTTCCAAGATGAAGCAATAATTTGAAGCTATTTTATAGATATAGCAAAAGAAATCTTGTTAAATGAGGAAACACAGGTTTTGGCACAAATAGGTTTAGGTTCCTAATTACTTCTTTTACTTTAGCTACAGAACTCTGGCTTAGCTGCCATAGGATAGAATACTGAGGAAGTACTGAAGAAACACTCACGTGAAAAGTGAGAACTCAGATGTCCAAACATGGAAGACATAAACAAGCCTGAAAAATCCTGTCCTCAAAGAAATTAGAACTACAAAGAGATGCTTTCCAAAGTTAAAATTTCTGTGGTGGAATA
Organism: Herpailurus yagouaroundi; assembly: GCF_014898765.1. Lineage (NCBI taxonomy): Eukaryota > Metazoa > Chordata > Mammalia > Carnivora > Felidae > Herpailurus > Herpailurus yagouaroundi. The sequence continues at coordinate 29,992,472 of NW_024412429.1, read as the reverse complement.
AACACCTCATTCTTATGAAAATGGTAAGTTCTTAGAATGGATACAAAAAAAAAAAAAAGCAACTGAGTACAGCTAGATTGCTTCCTGGTGTTTAGTGCTGGAGTTCTGATGTTTTTCACGCAAGAAACCAGTGTCCTTAGGGTTTGCAGAGAAAGACCTTAGCTGTCATGGAGCCCTCCCCCATTTGTGTGTGTGCACATTCTATGTGTAGCTCTGTCATGTAACCGAGCACTTCACACAGAGTCATATAACTCTCCTGGGAAAGTGAGGGAACGAGAAAAGATAAAAGGGAAGCCAAGGAGCGCACCTCCTGACAAGTAGAACATCAGTCAAGGTAGCAGTCAGTGGGATTTTACAGTGCATGTTGACACAGGAACAAATTAACTAGGCAGGTAACTTAGGTATCAGAGGTCCGTAAAGATTATAGTGGATAAAGTGGTTAAAGTTGAGTTGAAAGAATGAGACAAGTTGCTTGCTAATTAAATATTTTCTAGCAGGTCAAATACACTTAAAAAATTTTTTTAATGTTTATTTTTTTAAAATTTTTTAATGTTTTATTTTATTTTTGAGACAGAGAGAGAGAGACAGAGCATGAGCAGGGGAGGGGCAGAGAGAGAGGTAGACACAGAATCGGAAGCAGGCTCCAGGCTCTGAGCTGTCAGCACAGACCCCGACGCGGGGCTCGAACTCACGAACTGTGAGACCATGACCTGAGCCGAAGTCGGATGCTCAACTGACTGAGCCACCCAGGCGCCCCTAATGTTTATTTATTTTTGAGAGAGAGAGAAACAGAATGTGAGCAGGGAAGGGGCAGAGAGAGAGGGAGATGCAGAATATGAAACAGGCTCCAAGATCTGAGCTGTCAGCACAGAGCCTGATGTGGGGCTCGATCTCGTGAACTGTGAGATCATGACCTGAGCCAAAGTCAGATGCTTAGCCAACTGAGCCACCTGGCTGCCCCTAGTAGGTCAAATACATTAAGAGGTTTTTTTTGTTTTTTGGTTTTTGT
>NW_024412429.1:29902765-29991363 GCF_014898765.1 Herpailurus yagouaroundi | reverse complement strand
GGTCAAATACATTAAGAGGTTTTTTTTGTTTTTTGGTTTTTGTTTGTCTTTTTTTTTTTTTTTTTTTTTTTTTTTTTTTTTTACTGATACCCATTATGAGGCATTTCCATGACCTGCATTGCTAGTCTGATAAAACTTCAGTGACAGAGATAGTGTCTGGCTTTTGTTTGTTTCTTTTTAAACAGAGATTCAGTGAGGTAGATATGGAAAAATGAGAGCTGCAGCAAAGTCATTAGTGATTTGATCCAGCACCCAAATATCAGTTTTTGAAGTAAAAAAATAAAGTTCTAAACTGTAATTATTAATCAGATTGTAAGTTATAAAAGAATGTTATATATATGAAAAAGTGTCTCATTTTTCCTGATAAAAAAGTCATTAAAATGAATAAATCCAATAGAGTCTTAAAAAAGTACTCAGTAGGGGGTGCCTGGGTGGCTCAGTGGGTTAAGCCTTTGACTTTGGCTCAGGTCACGATCTCGCGGTTCATGGGTTCAAGACCCACATTAAGCTCTGTGCTGACAGCTCAGAGCCTGGAGCCTGCTTCAGACTCTGTGTCTCCCTCTCTCTTTGCACATTCTCTCTCTCTCTCTCTCTCTCTCTCTCTCTCTCTCAGTCTCTCAAAAATGAATAAACATTGAAATTTTTAAAAAATACTCACTAGTACTGCTTGCATTTCATTTAACATGGTTTATTTAAAATTTTAGAATAGTTAACCTGAATATAGGAATGTTCCAATGTTTATAAGAAACTCAGTAGAAAAGATGAACAAGGCAGACATAGCAGCCACATACACCATGTTTGTCACATAATAGATTCCCTCTAAAGATTTGTTAACGTATTGACTGCATAGCTTGAAGGCCATAAAATGGTACAGCCTAAATTTTTTATGAGGTGCTTTGTAAATATCTTGCATTTGTCTTCTAAATGCAACTTTTGCTGTATTCTGGGACTGACTACTTTATTTTGTTGTAGCTAACAACAGTTAGTTGTTAGTAGCTTTGCTTTGCTTTCCACATTTTCCTTTAAATTTTTATGAGGAATGACATGGGAACTGTAATGTTTACATTTTACATCCCCTAATTCCATCCTGTGTTCAAGGAAGGTGGAGAAAGAGCAACAGGAATTTTGTGAAGTATGTCTCAGCTCATAGCCAGAACCTGTGTTCAGAACTGTGCTGGGGATGAGAGAAAGCTGTGGGGACAAATGAGAAAGGTAATGGATCTGCAGATCTTCATGAAGAAACCTATAAGACCTTGGGTTCAAGAAGCAGATAGAGTCCTCTAGGGTTCTGGCTCTACCTACTTAACCTAAATAAGACACACTTTCTTCATTTATAAAGTGGAGATGAGAGTGAGTATAAAGATTAGAGGCAATATGATTAGGTTGTAGAATACAGTAGGGGCCCAAAAAATGTTATCACTATTCCAAAGAACTTTTAGTGGTATAAAAAATATAATAAATATCATCTAAGAATCATAGAAGATTCTGGGTGGATTATGGTCTAAACCTCACACCCAAAGTCCATCCATGAGGAAATTGCAATGGGACCAAGGAAAGCTAGGAACTATTGAGGTCTTGAGCTTTAAAGGAGTTGTGAGGAGCTGTTCTCCCACAGGATTTGAGAAACTTGCCAGGGAACCATTGCCCCAGTGGCTGAGGCCCGGATCCAACCTGATGGTTCCCCAGACTTGTGACATCAGCACCCACTTGACTCTGATTCTCACTGCAATTTAGCAAGTCACTGCCCCCTTCAGGCAGCCTAGTCCAAACCCCATCAATGATGTGCCCTTTGGAGCACTCCTTCCCCCTAGAAAAGTGTGGGGCTCGGGAGAGTAGAGTACAGAAAGGAGAGGCAGGGTTCCAGCCCTCTGGCAAGCTTACACTCCCAGCCCCCATTTCTGGCTTTCAAACTCCTCCACCATTGACTCTAGATCTCCTGAATTTGGCTAAAGGACTCTTTAAAGATTCTCATTGCTGATGCCCTAAATCCCTCCTTTGGCTGCTCTCCTTCCTCTATCTCTAGAGTAGGGACATTTGCAATCTCCATCTGGGTGACTAATGTGAACACGGAAGGTAGGTTGGTTGCCCACTCCACAGATGTAGGCAGGACCCTTACCAATGGGCAAGGCACACATTTCTACCACCAGCGGGTACACACATAATGCTTGTTCCATAACTGAGAGAACCTGAACTTTTAGTTTAAGTGGTTTGGTGGTAGGGCTGGGGCAGAGCTGTGGGCAGCCTGTGCTGGAGTCCACATTCCTATTCTGCCAAGCCACTTCCCTCTAACTGGGGTGGGTTAGAAGGGAGGAAGAATGGGGGGGGGGACGAAGCTAGAAAGGTAGGCTAAAGTCGGATTATATCTTGAACGTAAACTGGGGAACTAGAATGTTGCCGTGTAAGCAGTGGAAAATCAGAGAGGTCAAACAAGTTTTTGAGAAAAAATAATCTGTAGGGAAAATGCAGAACTGACTAGAAGAAGGAAGATATTGAAAGACAGAGAGAGTCTAGGAGAATTTTGCATGAATCCAGGTATAATAGCTTGGGAACTCCGCCTAGGAGATAATATTAGGAATGAAAAAAAAAATAATAGACACCAGCCAGGAAAGATTGCCCCTGCCTGTGACAGACTGAAAGTAAAAGTAATGATTCTGGTGTTGAGACTAGATAATGAGAATAGTTAAAACAACAACAAACTCCCCAAGATAACTAAGAAGTTATAGTTAATAATCCTCTTTTGTGTTATCTTCACCTTAAACATTGCTGTTTAGATCTCCCTTACTGGTTTACACTTTATACTAAATGATCCTGATATTATCATCTTTCTTATTTTACCATTTTCCCAAACACATATTCATATGAAGGCTTATTAATGGGCAGAATTAGTATGCCCATGCTCTCTGCCACCTCTCAGCCCAAAAATGGGGTTCTGGAGATTAAAAATAAGAATGAGAGCTCTCCTTTACTGAACTTTTATTATGTATCCACCTCTAGGCCAAGTTTCTTCTATGTATTTTCTTTTTTTTTTTTATGTTTTTATTTATTTTTGAGAGAGAGAAACAAAGCATGAGCAGGGGAATGACAGAGAGAGAGAGAGAGAGAGAGAGAGAGAGAGAGAGCAAGACAGAATCTGAAGCAGGCTCCAGGCTCCAAGCCGTCAGCACAGAGACTGTTGCGGAGCTCAAACTCAAAAACTGCGAGATCACGGTCTGAGCCAAAGTTGGAGGCTTAACCAACTGAGCTACCCAGGCTCCGCTTATATGTATTTTCTATTAAATACCCATAGTAACTCTATGACATTTGTGCCTTTATTATTCCATTTTACTAGAAGAAAGCTAAAGGTTGGAGGAGTATAGAAACTTGTTCAAGGTCATAGAGCCCAAAGTGGCAAGGCCAATATTGTATCTTCTGACTATCTCCTCCAGAGCGCACACTCAGCCACTATTGATAATGGTATATAATAATTGATTCTAAACTCATTTGAAAAAATATTCTAACTGGGGAGGAGAAGTGAGGAAAAGTCTAACATTCTTTTTCACACACCAGCTTATTTATGCTATAAAGTACCATCAAATAGGAATGTTTATGTGGTTTTCCTTTAAGACTTAGATGTGATCTGAAGACTATTATCACATTTTAATGGCCTAGAACATGGATGTAACATATTTCCAAGAAGGAGAATTTGGTACTATTGAAAAAATCTAGAATCCCATCCAATAATTCATTATTTAAAAAAGAATTTTTAAATGTTTATTTATTTTTGAGAGAGAGAGAGAGGAGGAGGAGGGGCAGAGAGAGAGGGAGACACAGAATCCCAAGCAGGCTCCAGGCTCTGAGCAGTCAGCACAGAGCCTGACGCGGGGCTCGAACTCATGAACCGCGAGACCATGACCTGAGCCGAAGTCAGATACTTAGCCGACTGAGCCACCCAGGCACCCTAGTTCATTATTTTTAATCCAGATATAAACATAAAGTTATTTCAAGGTATAAATTCATGAACAGAAAGAATGTCAGTGTATTATTGCGTACCCATAAAGAAGTCTGACTGTTTAAACAGTAAGCCACTATTTTATTCCAAATTAATGAGAGAAGAGGTTAACAAACGGGCACACAAATCAGAAATCGAAATGTCCGGAGGTCAGTAGTTTTTTTTTTTAATTTTCATATTTTATTTGTCAGTTCTCTAAGTGATTTTCAACTAAGCAAAAACACATTAAAGGAGAAGCTCATTTCATTCATTTGCAAGGCAGACTCTATGGATTTCTTTTTGCTGGTCCTCTTTGCACTTCAGTGGAACAAACAGTGCAATTTTTATCCCTTCTGTTTTTAGAGCAGCAGCTGTAAAAGTAATTAATGGCTATAGGAACTCTAGCATGCCCTGCAGAAGGCCATTCTGCATTCAACAGGAGCTGTGGAATCAAAGCTGCCACTTCTGATGCCTCCGGCCCCTGAGGGCTCATCCTGGTGCATGCTGAAACGCTCCTGTCTCCACCTCAGAGTCTCCTCGGCACCCTCATTCCTTTTGGCCACCGACACCTGTAAAGAAAAACTTGTGTCAGTGGGTGTTTTCATACACTACTTCAAATGATGTCTTTGGTGCATGTTCAAAATTGTTTTAACCTCTTCAGGTTGACAGTGATGACCACAGATTTTCTACCCGTAGTGAGTAAAGACATGACAGCAGTCATAAATTTTATAAAAGGATGTGTGTTTCCCTCTATTTTTTTCTCTTCCTTTTCATCTCCACTTTTTTCTTTGGTTTCTCTACCTTTCTTCCAAATATATTCATGCAAAAAAACATGGCCGCGGTTAGCTAATGTCAGGTATAATAAGGAAGCCTGCCATGTGAGCCATCTGCGTGGTTAGTGGACCTGATGTTAGGAATGAAACCAGATGAGCTGGCTTGCAGACCTTGGCAAGGCTCTTGCTACCTGTGACCTTGAGTAAATTGCTTGACCCTCTGGACTCTCACTTTTCTGATCTATGAAATAAGGATAATAATACTTGCCTGGTTTACTTCACAATGTCCTTGAGAGATAATGAATGTGAAAGCGCTTTTAAACTATCACAGTGCTATACAAACATAAGGAATGATGGTGTTCATTTTGACAGAATAAGACTCTCCACAAACAGTGGTGACAGAGAGGGGTAAGCCTGGGATTCCTTTGTTCCATCTCATTGAGTCATGTAATAACACTGAGGCGAAGACTTTATGCTGCGTTTTCCCTGGTGGACCAGGAGGAACGCACATTTGCCAAATATGGAGGGGGAAGCGGAGCCTTCTGGATCACCTCCCGTTTCTGCCCTGGAGCTGAACAATTCTACATCTCCAGAGGAGATTACTGATCTAACAGTCCTGAGGCTCCCTTCATTCTGCCTCAGCTGTGCTGCTGCTCCTCTGAAATGCTCAGCAAAGGGATGTTAAATGGTTATGGCTGTTGCCCCACCCTTGGGAGAATGCCCAGGGGATGTGGACCGCCCCCAGGCAGCCCGCAAGAAGCTGGACCAGACAGTGCAGAGTCATGGTGCATCCAAGCACCAGCACGCACATCTTTTCTCCACCACATGCATTTTCAGGGTGCCCTCTAGCAAATATCCAATATTGGACATTTGAAAAGTTGGGGAACTGTCCTGTTAGTCTTTTATTCACCATTATAAGATGGTGAGATAACATCATCCAACTGGAATTGGATAAAATTGGTAGAAATTTTGACTGGATTGTAGACCTGGGGCCTAAAGTTAGTCTGACCATGGACAAGTAAAAACATTAAAAATTGAAAATAGCATTCAAGATACTTGTGAAGATTCACTTTCAGTTTAATTTTTTTCCCCTCTCTCACTCAGACTACAGTGTGGGAAGAATTAAAAAGTTTTAATGGGGGCGCCTGGGTGGCTCAGTCAGTTAAGTGGCCGACTTCAACTCAGGTCATGATCTCATAGTTCATGAGTTCAAGCCCTGCGTCCAGCTCTGTGCTGACAGCTCAGAGCCTGGAGCCTGCTTTAGATTCTGTGTTTCCGTCTCTCTGTCTCTGCCCTTCCCATGTTCACACTCTGTCTCTCTGTCAAAAATAAATTAAAAAAATTTTTTTAATTTATAAAAATAGTAAAAATGTATATGCTAAACTGATAAATGTGTTCATTTCACAAAAATGCCTTAATTTTGTGTTGAATCTAAAACAACAGTTCTCAAGCTTCTTTTTTTAATGTTTATTTATTTACTTTAAATAAAAAAGAGAGAGAGGGAGGGATAGAAAAAGAGGGAGAGGGAAAGGGAGAATTCCAAGCAGCCTCTGTGTCAATGCAGAGCCTGATGCAGGACTTGATCTCACAAACTGTGAGATCATGACCTGACCCCAAATCAAGAATCAGATGCCTAACTGACCAAGCCACCCAGGCACCCTGCAGTTCTCAAGCTTCTTGGTCTCAGGGCCTCTTAAAATTCATAAATTATTTAGGACCCCAAAGGGCTTTTGTTTATTAAAGTTATGTCAATAAATATTTACTGTATTAAAAAGTTAAACCTGAGGGGTGCCTGTGTGGCCCAATCTGTTAAGCATCCAACTCTTGATTTTGGCTCAGGTAATGATCTGGGAGTTTGTGGGACTGAGCCCCAAGTCAGGCTGAGCTGACAGTACAGAGCCAGCTTGGAATTCTCTCTCTCCCTCTCTCTCTGCCTGTCCCCCACACTTGCTCATGCCCTCTCTCTCTCTCTCTCAAAATAAATAAATAAACTTTCAAAAAAGTTAAACCTGAGAAGTTTTAAAAAATACTTAATTATTAATTAACTCAAAACTAATAGAAATAAATTCATCTGTTAACACCAGAGCAATGGTAACATATGCCATGTAGCTACTGAAGACCTAAATTGTTAACTCATGAGGGAATGAGAGTGAGAAAGGCAAATAACTTCTTATAATTGCTTTTTGATAGCCACGTTGAGAATCTTAACCTCTCAAATATTTTGATTTCCTGGGAAAGGTATAAAGAACTACAATATATCGGGGCGCCTGGGTGGCGCAGTCGGTTAAGCGTCTGACTTCAGCCAGGTCACGATCTCGCGGTCCGTGAGTTCGAGCCCCGCGTCAGGCTCTGGGCTGATGGCTCGGAGCCTGGAGCCTATTTCCAATTCTGTGTCTCCCTCTCTCTCTGCCCCTCCCCCATTCATGCTCTGTCTCTCTCTGTCCCAAAAATAAATAAACGTTGAAAAAAATTAAAAAAAAAAAAAGAACTACAATATATTATTTTGCTTTCTTTAAAGAAATTTTTAAAAGTTAGTTTCACTGACCTGAAAAATATATTTTTATTGTTAAGATTGCAGGCAATGAGTGTGAATCCTCATTTTGCCACTTACTGATTGAATGACATTAGACAAGATACGTAAGCTTCCCAGAATCGGTGCCCTCATCTGCAAAATAAAGATGATGAAAATATACCTTGTGATGAATAAATGAACTTATACACATGTATGTCACAGTTTCCCAGAGAAACAGAACCAATTGGATGTATATGTATATGTGTGTATATGTCTATAGATGTGTATATATACATATATTTTATTATCTCATATAATTATATTTAATATAAAATATTATGTTATAATAGATAATAGATAAATATTTTATATTATATATATATTTTTTATATCAGTGGGGAGAGAGAAGGAAAGAAAGAGGGAGAGAAATTTAGTTTAAGGAATTGGCTCATGTGATTACAGAGGCTAGAGATAAGGATAGAGAATCCAAAATCTTCAGGGTGCACCAACAGGGTGGACACTCAGGGAAGAGCCAATGGTGCTGTTCAAGTTAGAATGCCATCTGCATTGGGGAGGTGAATCTTTTGTTCTGATCAGGCCTTTAGCTGATGGCACGAAGCCCACTCATGTTATGAAGGACACCATGTTATTCAAAGTCCACCAATCTGAATATTAATCAGATTCAAAAAACTCTTACAGGAACATCCAGAATAATACTTGCTCACATATTTGGGCACCATAACCAGCCACGTTGACACATAAAATTAACTATTACAGTGTATAAAGTACTTTGCCTCATTTTCTTTGTTTTGTTTCTTAAATTCTACATTAAGAGTGAAATCATATGGTATTTGCTTTTCTCTGTCTGACTTATTTCACATAGCATTATACCCTCTAGGTCCATCCATGTTACTGCACATGGCAAGATCTCATTCTTCTTTATGGCTGAGTAAAACTCCATTGTATATAAATGCCACTTCTTTATCCACTTATCTGTGGATCTGCACTTGGGTTGCTTCCGTATCTTGACTATGGTAAATAATGCTGCAGCAAACATTGGGGTGCATATATCTTTTCAAATTAGTGTTTTTGTTCTCCCGGGGTAAATAACCAGTAGTGGAATTATTGGATCCTATGGTATTTCTACTTGTATGTTATTGAAGAAACTCTATACTGTTTTCTACAGTGGCCGTGCCAATTTACATTCCCACCAACAGTGCATGAAGGTTGCTTTTTCTCTACATCCTCTCCAACATTTGTTATTTCTTGTCTTTCTTATTTTAGCCATCTGACAGGTGTAAAGTAATATCTCATTGTGGTTTTGATTTGTATTTCCCTGATGATTAGTAACGCTAAGCATCTTTTCATGTGCCTGTTGGGCATCTGTATGTCTTCTTTGGAAAAATGTCTATTCAGGTCCTCTGCCTGTTTTTTAAATTGGATTGTTTGGTTTTTCTGATCTTGCCTTATATAAGTTCTTTATATATTTTGGACGTTAACCGCTTATTGGATATATTATTTGCAAATTTCCCCCATTCAGTAGGTTGCCTTTATTTTGATGTAGTCCCAATAGTTTATTTTTTAGGTGTTTAATCCACTTTGGGGTTTTTTTTGGTGTGTGGTGTTAGAAAGTGGTCCAGTTTTATTATTTTGCATGTAGCTGTCGAGTTTTCCCAGCACCATCTGTTGAAAAAACTGTCTTATCTCCACTATATATCCTTGCCTCCTTTGTCACAGATTAATTGACCGTATAAGCATGGTTTTATTTCTGGGCTCTCTAATCTATTCTGTTGATCTATGTGTCTGTTTTTGTGCCCACATCATACTGTTTTGATGACTATAGCTTTGCAGTATATCTTGAAATCTGGGATTGTGATATATCCAGCTTTCTTCCTCTGTACTGTATACTGTACTTTGAACAGTGCCGAGTATAAACAAACTCTCAACAAATATCAGTTACTATATATTGCTAATATTGTGTTGAATGTATTGTTTGATTTTAAATATTGTTGCATGAAAAACTAAGTAATACATTAGAAAATCTTTGTAAAGAAATGAAAAATCGAAACTCATATGAGGATATATTTTTGTCAGTGTGCAAGAGGATTCAGACAAATCAATGGTAAAAATATATATATATTCCAGAAATAGCTTTTAATATATATATATGAATATATATATGTATATATATATGTGTGTGTGTGTGTGTGTGCGTGTGTGTATATATATCTATACATATATATATAGTGATATATGATAAAAGTTGGCATCACAAATCATTGTGGAAGTTGAGTCAATTATTCAGTAAATAGTGTTTAAAAGTTATCTAATTATTTGTTTAAAAGTCACTTTATATCATCTCTTTATTTCAAGTGCAAATAAATTTCAACAGGATTTAGGAATGAAATGCTAAAAAAAATAAAAACCACAAAATGATTCCGTAAATAATCTACACGTTTATCTGTTGATAAATATTTAGCTTATCTCTGGGTAAGAAGGACTTTCTTAGCTTAGAAATCATTAAAGAAATGACAAAACATCAATATTTATTACATTTAAATTACCAATGTTAAAGATAACTGACAAAGAATATCCACACAAATATAACATATAAGAGCTAGTATATTTAAAATTTGGTGAGCTTGTACAAATTAAGAGCAATCTAAGACCCCAGAAGAAAGAATAAAAAAGGGATCATATTGCTCTGTTAGCTTCCTTGGAGTCAGAAGAATGAAACAAGTACAGGTTACTTATTATACTGGAAAGTTATGTAGGATTCCAGGGAATGGAGTTAAAAATTACAGTCGGCTTGGATCTCACAATCATCTGAACTGGAATAGGGGGTCAACTCCAAAAACAATGATAACAATTGTTCAGTTGGAAAACCTCTTTGTTCACTTGCTTTTCTACCTCATAAAAACCAAACCTGATCAGATGCTTTGGTAACACTGGATCAGTTAAAGAAGTTGACTTATGGGAACACTTTTGGAGATTTGTAACATCAATAAATAAAAAGCGGGTGTGTTCTAAACTTTCTATTGTGTTAACGCATATGCAATGGCTTGTTTAAAATGTTTCAGTCCTGATTCTTCCTCCCCCTACTTTTGGTGAAATTTTATGGTCTCATCAACTATGCTCCTTTTCAGGACTGTGATCCTATAACTGATGAGGACTCACCATCCATGCCATGCCTCTCACAAGTGCACCACACACCCCTATGTCTCAACACCACAAAGAACAATTGCTTTGTAGGATTAATTGGCACTTTAAAAAATTAATGTTTATTTATTTTTGAGAGAGAAAGAGAGACAGAGCATGAGGGAGAGGGGCAGAGTGGGAGGGAGACAGGCTCCAGGCTCTGAGCTGTCAGCACAGCGCCTGATGTGGGGCTTAAACCCACAAGCCGTGAGATCATGACCTAAGCCAAAGTCAGATGCTTACTGACTGAGGCACCCAGGCGCCCCTCATTGGTACTTTTCAAAAAGTGTTTGAAGAAGGAACTTCCTGTTTCCGGAAAATGACTTGCACAGGTTCATTCTTATCTCTGGTTCCTCCAGACCAGTATAAAAAATCTGGCTTGATTCATGGAGATTGGCTTAGGCTGCTGGGCAAAAGAGCCAAGTCTTGATCCTGATCATTGCCCAAGAGCCTTGTGTGTGGTCTCATAGAGAGAACACTTGGCCAGGAGTCAGGAAATTGGAGATCTGCTCCTGGTCCAGTTTTGAGGACAAGTGGCAGGGCCAGCTTTGTTGGACTCCAATGGAGCTTGTATGCCTCTAGCCTTCAAATTTCAGTGCTCTTTAAAAAAGAAAGGCCTTTGAATTCACACATCTTTTGGTTTGAATTTCTGTCTCTCATGAACTTCAGATTAGATGTACCTCTCTGAATCTCAATTTTGTCATTTATAAAATGGAGAAACGACCTATATTATGCCACTTAAGTGCAGACTAAATGAAATAATATATATAGCATTATACCATATAGATATGGCATTGTGCTGGCCATATAATAATCTCTCTTGGATTATTCTTTCTCCTTCCTCTTGGAGATTATCTCACCATCTTGTTTCCTAAAAAACCCATTTTTAATTAATTTTTGGAGAAGAAAAGATCATATAAATTCACCTTGTGTATTATTGCCTAATAAGGCATAATAAGTGTTCTTTCCCAAGTATATTGGCATTTTTGCAAGGAAAACTGAGAAATTATAGCTGTCATGATCATATTGAGGCAGCAGCAAGAAACCAATAAGGATTGTGTCTAGAGAGTCAAAAGAAACTCTCCAGGAAATGTTAGTATCATAACATTTTGACTCAATCTTTTGATTTAAGCCTTCTAAAACTTAAATTGTTGATATTTTGCAAGAGGTAGGATATAAAGATTATTGTCAGTCACACCTTAGTGTGGTTTAGCTTTTCAGATCCCTTTTCAAAAGGGAAATTTTGATCTGCGTGTGTTAACAGGAGTAGGGTTCAGTTTGTATAACGTGGATATTTAAGGAATTAAGGGAGAAAACAAATAGGAAAGAAAACTTCCACATAATTCACACTTGTACCCAGAATTGTAAGAAATTATTTGCATAAATAAGTACTTCTGCATAAAGTGGTTTAGGATGTTAATGTATGGTATTTTTACTTATTATTCTTTATTTTGAAAATTTCCACTCAAAGGTACATTTTAAATAGTACCCTTTATCATCATTATGCTCCCCCACTTACTGTAAATGCCCATAGAAAGTCACGCATTTCCTTCCTGTTGAACTATTACTCTATAAATCATAGTAGTGTCCTAGGATTTTTACTGTGTAAAGTTTCATTGCAGCATTTGTGGTAAACTCTATTGTGTATGATATTACATGATAACAACAATGCCTGGTGCCTAAAAGCTATAATGACCAGCTATTGTGCGGTCAGTAAGAGGAAATTATATAACCTTACTTGCCAATATGCTGTTAAGGGAAAAGTCTTCAGCCCACCCCCTGCCCCTGTCACTTACCACTAATAATAGGTTTTACAAATAGGCTGAGGGTAAGTGGACCCTGGAGTACTATTCTCTGTACCCCAAAACCATGCCCAACCCTTCCGCTTGGTTATTTCCACTTGGTTATAAATCAGTGGTGGGCAAGTTTTGGTGTATTTAACTCCCACGCATTTACTCTGTCTATTCTATCACAATCCATGTATGTCTAGTATGTTCAATCTAGGCACTTACATTATTTCTTTAGTTATATAAAATTTTTTTTTAAAGAATAGTTTGACTTCTGATACAGGTCATGTTGGACTTCTCCATCGTGTTTGTTTTGTTGGTGGTGTTTTTGTTTTTTCCCTTTTCAAGTATTACTATTTAGATTAACAGGAATGGTAGCAATGGTTACTACTCCCATGTCCCTGTGAGTTTTAGTCTTCACATCCACTTCTCTTCCACAAGTGATTGGCTTTCAAACAAGGTCTCTACTAAGCTTCAGTGTAGGAGGCAGCCACTCCTCCAGGGAGACAAAGCCCAGTCCCTCCGTCAGCCTATGCTGGCCACGTGCTTGCCCTGACCCTGTGTCTGGCTCGTGTTGCCCATGATTATGGCTCTTGCTGGCAGCTCACTGGCCCATGGGCCAGAAAGCAGAAAAGGAATTTAGAATTACAGGGGGAAATGATGCTTAAAAAGGCAACAGTTTACTGATGTCTATTTTTTTTTCCACTCTGAAATATTTTCATACAGTTTGTGTCTTATTCCATCAAGTATGGTTGGTTTATGTTTATTCCATATACAGTGGAATATGTTTATTCCATTATACAGTGAGTCTTGGCGAAATAATCCAAGGAGAGTCTACTGAGAAAATATATCCACAGCTTTTTTCACTAAACATGTGACAGAATAGATATGGAGGATGTGAATTTTAAAAACTTTCTTTAAATAAAAGGAATAATATATTTTTCTTAGTTAAAATGTATTAAGCATATTATTCCTTTTGTTCATGTTAATCAGTCATTTATATTTATTCTATGTGTTCCTCTGTGTAGTGAATCTCCTCAGGCATTTGATTCAATGCTTGAAAGGCTACAGATGCTTTAATAACAAAGTGAACAGTGACAAAATAATTATGCCTATTGTTTTTATCACTACTGGATTTTTTATTTTTAATTTTTTTAATGTTTATTTATTTTGGAGAGAGAGAGAGAGAGAGAGAGAGAGAGAGAGAGAGAGAGAGAATGAGCAGCAAGGGGCAGAGAGAGAGAGGGAGACACAGAATCTGAAGCAGGCTCCAGGCTCTGAGCTGTCAGCACAGACCCCAATGCGGGGCTCGAACTCACAAACTGTGAGATCATTACCTGAGCCAAAGTCAGACACTCAACCAGGGAAGCTACCCAAGTGTCCCATGATTATGTAATATTGTAATATAATTCCTATTTGGGCTCCTATGGACTTTAGATGCCCTATTTCTCCTGTCCTTCCTTTAGGTTTTGTGTTGACTCTTTTCTCTATTATCTTTTTCTTTTTTTCTTTCCCTCAGACTTTCAAAGCATTTCTCAGTGTGACCATTATCGAAACTCTACATCTGAGCCACTTGCGGTCTTGTTCAAAATATTCTTGGTCCTTATTCCCCACCCATGGCCAACTGAACTGGATTCTCTGAAAGAAGGACCTAGACATTTGCATTTTGAACAAATACCTGTCTCCTCCCCAGGCAGTTCTAATGCATGTGGAAGTTAGAAAATAGATCTTCTAGTATCACCTGCAACACAGTTATCTTTCCAATTATGTCTTTTTTTTTTTTTTTTTGGTACTTTCTTCCTTCTTTGTGTCAATTCCTCCATTTTCTTATTTATTTATTTATTTTATTTATTTATTTCATTGTTTCCTCCAAATTTGTATTCAAATTCTAGTTGATTAGAGGTGCCTGGGTGGCTCAGTCTGTTGAGTGTCTGACTCTTGATTTCAGCTTAACTCATGATCCTAGGGTCCATGCTGAGCGTGGAGCTTGTTTAACATTCTCTCTTCTCTCCCTGTGTCTTTTTGTGCTCATGCTTTCTCTCTCTACAATAAAAAAAATTAAAGAAATAAATTCTAGTAGCTAACATACAGTATAATATTAGTTTCATGTGTAGAATTTAGTGATTCATCACTTACATACCATGCCCAGTGCTCATCAAAAGGGCCTCCTTAAAATCCATCACCTGTCACATTCCTCTGCCCATCTCCACTCCAGTAACCCTCAGTTTGTCCTCTATAATTAAGAGTCTGTTTTATGGTTTGCCTCTCTTTTTCCCCCCTGTGTTCATGTGTTTTGCCTTAAATTCTACATATGAGTGAAATCTTATGGTATTTGTCTTTCTCTGGCTTATTTCACTTAGGGTAACACTCTCTAGCTGTATCCACATCATTGCAAATGGCAAGATTTCATTCTTTTTTATAAAAAGATGCGCAATATCACTCATCATCGGGGAAATACAAACCAAAACTACAATGAGATATCACCTCACACCAATCAGAATGGCTAAAATGAAGAACACAGGAAACAATGGGTGTTAGTGACAATGTGGAGAAAGGGGAACCTTCTTACACTATTGGCAGGAATGCAAACTGGTACATGACTCTGGAAAACAGTGTGGAGGTTCCTCAAAAAGTTAAATATAGAATTATTTTATGATCCATCAATTGCACTACTAGGTTATTTACCCAAAGAATACAAAACTACTATTTGAAGGGACACATGCACCCTGATGTTTATAGCAGCATTATCAACATTAGCCAAATTATGGAAAGAGCCCAAATGTCCATTGACTGATGAATAGATAAAGAAGATGTGGTCAATATATACAAGGGAATATTACTCAGCCAATTCCTCCATTTTCAAGAGGATTTGTAAGCCAGTACAAAACATTACTTTATTCCATCCACCAAATCTGTATCTAGCCTTAGACTTTATCATTGTCAACTTTCTGATCGAACAGAAAGATCCAGATCTGTCCTTAGTCATTTATTTCTGTTTTAGAGAGGGCCTCCAGTATTCCATGGCTAGGACCACACAATTAGGTAGATCATTCTTTAGCATCTTGAGAGTCCAAATCGTGTTGTGACATTAAGGTGAATAACTGAAATAACAAAAACAAACAAACAAACACAAACAACAAAAATCCGTTCATACTTGCCAAGTTTCTTCTTTTCAAATCTGTTTCTAAAAGCTCCAGGTCTTACAAGAGCTCTGGGCTCTGTCCTATGCCTCCTCCCCACTCTGACTCTGAAACCTTCTTAGTTGTCATATTATTCAGACATGGGAAACACTCAGAATGGTGTCACACACATGCCATGTGTATTTTATAAATTTAGCTATTATCATTATTAATATTATTTTAAGTTATACTCAAATAATATTTTGGGTAATAGAGCATATCACAGGTGAGCTGTGAAGGCCCTAAACCTATTTAATTGATTTATCTACATGCTTGTCCTATCTTCTGGAGCCCTCTGGGGACTCTGGCTTAGGCTTACACCCTTAGCTATTCTCAGTTTTCACAGCTTTAAGAGGCTACCCCTGACCTTGTTCCAGTGTCTTAACCCAAACCCTGAGAACCTCTTAAGAGAGGGCCAAACATTGTATGTCCTTGTGAGTGTTTTCAGTCTAGTGCACTAACCTTCCTGAGACCGAGAAAACATATTTTTTTTTCTTTGATTCATTTTATCTAAATGTCTTGGACAGTTCCTTAAATGGGTTTGTTGATAATAACCATGAACATGTTTTCTTTTAAACTATCTCTCTGATGAGTGTTTGGTGGCTTTAGAAATAGAAGTTTTTGCATATTAGTATGGGATGTTAAAACCTGAATGGGTGAGGCTGACTTTGTATGACCTTACTGAAGTGATGTGTGTGAAAAAGTCTTATATTTAAAAAAAGTTTTATATTTGACAGGTCCACGAAAAGACTTTCACCACCCAGGGCAAACTTTGGGAAAGACACAGGCTTATGTTTCTATATTGTCAATCCCAAATCCATAAAGTTTCCGGATTTTCCAAAAGGATAGATTTGTGTCTTAGGTTGGTAGAGTAGGTATAGCAGAAGTGTTAGGTTTCTCATATGACTGGGCAGTAAGCCTCCTTGGTATCTGGCCTGACCAAAAGTATTTTTTGAAGGGGATCTCGTTCTGCCATGTTATTTTTCAGTTTTTTCTCAAAATGTCTTTAAAGATTGCACTTTGGGGGCGCCTGGCTGGCTCAGTCCGTTGGGTGGCCGACTTCGGGTTCAGGTCATGATCTCGCGGTCCGTGAGTTCGAGCCCCACATCGGGCTCTGTGCTAACAACTCAGAGCCTGGAGCCTGTTTCGGATTCTGTCTCCCTCTCTCTCTGACCCTCCCCCATTCATGCTCTGTCTCTCTCTGTCTCAAAAATAAATAAACGTTAAAAAAAAAAATTAAAAAAAAAAAAGATTGCACTTTGTAGGTAACACGGTGGGCAGCCAATGAGGAGACCCCAACCCTGAGCAGACTTCTGGCAGAAGACCTCAAGAAAAGGCAATGAGCCCTTGATCTGCCAGAGTTGGTAGAAAAATTCAGAGAGTGACAAGAACTACATTTACCCAGGAGACAAGTCTGAGTACAATGATTAAGCCCCTGTGGAACTCACCTATAAGCACAGTACAGAGTACCTGATATTTACTCAGTGTGGTTTTTAAAAATCAATCAGTGAATGAATGAGTGATTTTGTTTATGTTAAATCTCTGACCAGTACATAGGGGTTCTATTCCCAAGCCAGACCAGGAAAGGAGGTTCTGGATCTATCAGTCAGCAGCTTCACAATGTTCAGGGTCCTCAAATACCATCTTGAGTTTGACCAACAATTCCAGGAAGTGACCAGCAAACATTCCTCTGCCCCACCCAGCACGTTAACCACGCCAAGGACAGTTGTGAAGCAGTTGAATGCAACCCCCAACTTTAGGCAGTCAGTGGAGAAGCCTGCGGCTGAGGCCCCAGATTCACATGAATGTAAGCTACGGTCCGGGGCAGGACTTTGTCTGTCTTGCCCTTGAAAACATATCTAGGAGACACCTTGGTCAAGAGTGCTGCCACTTGTGTGTGTGTGGTGGGGGGGGGGGGGGTGGGAGGGGGCTCTGGTCCCCAGGCTGAATTGAAGCTTTTCCATAGTGAGATGAAGAGCCCACATCTTGAGGATTGGAGTCTTCTCTTCTGGCTGTTGGGCCAGCATTCTCAGTGCACTGTCCCTACTGCACAGTTTTTACAGATTTGCCTTAGACTGTTTGTGCTGGTGACGAAAGACACATCTCAGCAGTCGGTTAGAGAATAGGCCTTATGTCACCTCAAAAGTTCTAAGAGACAGTTTTCCTCAGGACAAGACAAAAGACACTGGAGAGCTAGACCTATGGTTCTTGACTCTGTTCTTTTTTTCAAAAAATTTTAAAGAGTATTTATCCTTGAAAGAGAGAGAGACAGAGTGTGAGTGGGAGAGAGGCAGAGAGAGAGGGAGACACAGAATCTGAAGCAGGCTCCAGGCTCTGAGCTGTCAACACAGAGCTCGACACGGGGCTCACTGTGAGATCATGACCTGAGCCAAAGGCTGACGCTTAACCAACTGAGCCACCCGGGTGCCCATTAACTCTATTCCTTTTTGTTTTTGTTTTTGTTTGTTTTTTGTTTTTGTTTGTTTTTTTGTTTTTTTAATATAGCTTATTGTCAAGGTGGCTAACATACAGTGTATACAGTGTGCTCTTGGTTTTGGGGGTAGATTCCCGTGATTTATCGCTTATATACAACACCCAGTGCTCATCCCAACAAGTGCCCTCCTCAATGCCCATCACCCATTTTCCGCTCTACCCCGCCCCGCTCCATCAACCCTCAGTTTGTTGACTCCACTCTTAAAGTGGACTTGCTCCTCCCATGTCAAAGACTAAAACATCGACACTGTAAAGTCCACTGACAATAAGTCACCTTTCTGGGGAGTTTGGAGCATTCAGGATACTATGCTATGTGTTAATGTTCCTCCTCTTCTAGTCCATTATTTCTAGGCTTCTTATTGATGAACGGCTTCGCTATTTAAGATTCCAGTTGAAGTGGGGAAGGCAAGAATGTAAATGAGTGAGAGAGGGAAGAGCAATCAGCAGCTATATGGTTGGGTTGGCAGGAGCTGGACCACAGAATGGAATGGGAAGCGCTGAATAAAGCTGTCTATCTTGTACACATCAGTTACACCAAGGAGGGAGCCTGGCCTTAGGCAGCTGCATGTGGGCTATCAGAGTAGGTAAGTCTGCTGAGAAGACAGGTTTAAGGGAGAAGTATTGCTTTACCCGAAGCTTTGACCAGAAAGGGATGCTGAAGTGTCAGCACAAAATGGAATGAACACAGAGTAGCATTTGTGTGTACATGGAATCATTCGAGAACCTGTGGGGAGGTCAGAATGAAAAGAGGGGCTACTGGGAGCTCAGCTGAGAGCTGCTCTAGAGATTTCTAAAAACAGCTACTACCCCTTTCAAGAATGACTAATAATTATTATATGAGGCAATGTTTGTGAACCAGGCCATAACAAGAGTTGAAGAAAGTGCCTGCTCAAAAGTCAAGTGTCCAAAATAAGTATGATTTTATAAAAAAACATATTTTATAAAGAAATATAAAGTATGTGGTGTGTGTGGTTTTTTGAAAACATGTATGCAACTAGAACTTATAGACCTTTTTCCCCTCACTGGCTTGTCACATTTGACTATTTAAAATTTGAAAAGAAATAGCTATATTTTTGTGTGTACAACTATTCAGTATTGCATCTCTAAGTACTCTCCCCTACTCCCAACACACAAACACATGATGAATAGAATTATTGTTTTGTAAAAGTTTGATGGTTTTCACTTCTTGGAAGTTGGGTGTTACCAGTTTGTTCATTGCCTTTCTAGGAAATGTGGTCCACCTGCTATAGATGAAAATACTGTCAAAGTGTCTCCTCCATTGTGAAAAGACCCAAGGGAGAAAATATATTTTATAAGTGACAAAAGGCTAGAACCAGTCCTTAAATGCTTGCTTGGGGGTTCAAATTAAAACTCAGAACATACCCACTGACCGTGTTGTTCTAATTAAAATATATTAACATTCATGCCAATTTGGACTGTGAATATCCATACAAATGTAGGTCATCAAAAGAAAGAGTATATGGATTCCACATAAATGTTGTTTCTGTCACTATTTTGATTTTAAGTGGGATGTGCAGAATATGTGTGAAAATAAGATGCTATTTCTACTTTCAGGATTAATCCTTCCCAATATAGGTATTTTCTTTTTCTAGAAATCCCTTAAAGGATTCCTTTGTTCATGTCTCCATCACCGTCCCCACTACTCCCACTTGATTCCTCCACAGCACCCTTTTCCTCTGAAAGCTATTCATTCCTCCGCAGCCACTTTGTGCTAACTGCAGGGGCTACCAGGGTACAAGATCCTGCCTCTTCTTTGGCCCCAAGGTGGACATCCTAGGCTCTCCTTTGGTGTGTTGAATTTGAATCCATATAGAGTATGAGAAAAACCTACAGAAGTTGTGTAATGTAATTTTTGAAGGTATAGGCAGCCATAGTTTCTGCCATGAATGGAAAACGGCCCTCCAGTGGAAAAGATTAAGGTTGGTCTTCCAAGAAGAGCAAAAAAACGACATGGAGGGTAGTCCTGTCAATATACAAGCTCTTAGTTCTACTTATTTTTCTGGATCACAGCCTATCCTGAGATTTGGTTAGTTCAACACTTTCTTGGATTGCCTAAAACAATAAATGCCCACTTGTTCTAAGTGAGTAGTTCTTGGGTTATTAGTCATCTAAATAAAGAGTCCTACTCAGAGAATTTGGCAAACTCCTGGGTGTAAATATGGAAGGTTGTCTTGGGACAAATTCTTTCTTTATTTTTTTTTTTATGTTTTATTATTTTTGAGAGAGACAGACAGACAGACAGACAGTGTGAGTGGGGGAGGGGCAGAGAGAGAGGGAGACACAGAATCCGAAGCAGGTTCCAGGCTCTGAGCTGTTAGCACAGAGCCCGATGCAGCGTTCAAATCCATGAACTGCAAGATCATGCCCTGAGCCAAAGTCAGACATTTAACAGACTGAGCCACTCAGGCACCTCAGGGCAGATTATTTCAAGGAAAAGTAATTAGAAACATCAATCCATAGCCAGATGTATCCATGTATCCATGTATCCATCTATAAAGAATAGATGGGATATGTACTATTGGCCACAACCCACATATGGTGGTTTGAAAATATGTTGCGAAATATTTTATGCCATACCCTTCTTTCATAAGATGGGATATAATTTACCCTACATTAAAAAAAATTTTTTTTAATGTTTACTTATTTTTGAGACAGGGAGAGACAGAGCATGAATGGGGGTGGGTCAGAGAGAGAGGGAGACACAGAATCTGAAACAGGCTCCAGGCTCCAGGCCAGAATCTGAAACAGGCCCCCTGACGTGGGGTTCAAACTCAGGACCGCAAGATCATGACCTGAGCTGAAGTTGGACGCCTAACCGACTGAGTCACCCAGGCGTCCCTAACCTACATTTGAATATGGACCCAACATGGTGACTTGTTTCTAACAAGTAAAATATGGCAGAAGTGATGTTATGTGACTCCTGAGACAAGGTCTTAAAATGGATGGTCTCCACCTCACTTTCTCTTTTATGGATCATCACCTCCTCTGGGAGAATGGAGACTCCATGTCACGTAGACATTCAAGCAGTGCTGAGAGATGCCCACATGGGGATGAACGGAGGCCTCTGCTAACACCTGGTACCACCTTGCCAGCCACATAAATGAGTCATCTCCAAAGTGGATCCTTCAGTCCCAGCTAAACCCTCAGATAACTATAGTTCTAGCCAATATCTTGACTGCAAGTTCATGGGAGACCCTGAGCCAGAACCATTTGGACAAGCCATTTCTGAATTCTTGACCCACAAAGATAATAAAATATTTGTTGTTAAACCACTAGAGATATGGAAAATCTGTTACATAGTAATAGATAACTAATACTATGTTCAAGATTCAAGAGAATTATTCTGAAGAGGTTAGTAAATCTGCTTCAATAGTAAGTGATAACAGAAGATCCCAAAATAGGCAGCCCAGTCATAGAAATAATTGGAGGCCATGATTTAGAAGCTTGGTCTCCTTGAACTGAGGTTCCATATAGAAAACATGATTACTGAAGAACAGGTAGAAACAGAGCACCTACTATAAAAATAAAAATAAAAATAAAAAAGTACAAAAAAGTTTGTTCAAGTGCATAGTTTTAAGGTCAAGCATATTTAGATTCAAATATTGGCTTCACTAGTTTCTGTTTGAAGTTATTTGTCCATATGTTTAGGGTAGTTTTGGGCTTAAAAAATGTTACAAAAATTATCAAGAGTTCCAGTGTATCCCTTAACCTAGTTCCCCCAACTATTAACATTTTAGCATTAAAAAGCATAGCATAGGAACATAATGAAAATAAAGCAAAACAAATTTTAAAAAAGTGTTCTAATACCAAATCTATGAAAAGTTTTTCTCATGAATGACAGGAATCTCAATTTGTATTCATAAAATGTGTATTATGTCAACCTATTCTGTTCCCTCTTTCTCTTGTCCTTCCTTCTACTTTTCTAGGGCATCTAGGTCCTTTTCTCCCTGCTGGGTCAAATTATTCTTTCCCAATGCAAATTAATGTATTCAAGCTTATTTCTGTCTTCAAAAGATCCAACCATGAGCGAAGAAGCCAGTGTGAAATTTCTTAATCTTAGTTTCTCAATATTTTAGCAAACTAATTTCCAGAATGAATGATTCTTGCCCACCACACCCACACCAAGAAAATTTGAGAAATTGATCGTGAATTTCTCAGAAAAATAATCATTTAAGAAATGTGCGAACTATAACAAATTATCAATGTATGTATCTTTTAAAGAA
The DNA here is from genome assembly GCF_014898765.1 of Herpailurus yagouaroundi. Taxonomy (NCBI): domain Eukaryota; kingdom Metazoa; phylum Chordata; class Mammalia; order Carnivora; family Felidae; genus Herpailurus; species Herpailurus yagouaroundi. The sequence goes on along the minus strand of NW_024412429.1, from coordinate 29,969,210 downwards.
AACATTCTCTCTCTCTCTTTCTCTCTCTCTCTCTCTTTAATGTTTATTTACTTTTAAGAGAGAGAGAGAGAGAGAGAGAGAGAGAGAGAGAGCAAACCAGGGAGGGACAGAGAGGGAAGGAGACACAGAATCTGAAGCACGCTCCAGGGTCTGAGCTGTCAGCCCAGAGCCGGACGCAGGGCTCAAACCCACAAACCATGAGATCATGACCTGAGCCGAAGTTGGGTATTTAACCAAATGAGCCACCCAGGAGCCTCCCTTCTCTTTTCTGTCTTATGATATAATGGAGTATGTTTTTAGAGCTTGAACTTAACTAATTAGAGCAGAAAAATGAATAAATTAGAGTTAAATGCTAGATAACCACCAACCACATAATTGTGTTGGGTTGTGAGGCTCTCTTTTCTGTCCTGAAGGTCAGCTCCATGAAGACAAAAACCATGCATTACTCAGTTCTGGGTCCTGCATATCAAACACAGTAACTGGGCATCAAAAGGATATGTTACTTGACTTCAATATGATAGAGAGGTTTCCTCTAACTTTTACATTTTTCAACAGTTGGTTCAAAAGTTGAGTACACATTCTCTAAGACATCTATCTCAGGAAGGAAAAAAAAGTCCTTATAAGGGTCACTCTGAATACTCATAAATAGAGCTCCGCTGTCAGGGACATGAACAGATCTTCCTACCAATATGCCACCAGGACCATTTCATGGCCCAGGCCGTCCCCAGAAGTTCTTATCCTTCAGTGTTACCTTAAGGCCATATCTTGGATGCCCCGCAGTGCAGTTCATCCCTTGTTACTTGTCTTCACCTCTGAACACAGAGTAGAACCTAGTCCACTTCTCTGGAATCGCTACAATGAAGGCAAGTCAATGGCTCTCTCTCTCTACTTAAAAAAAAAAATGCTGATTATTGAGGAGAAGTAAAAAACAAACAACAGACCTTGTGAAAGGACAGTCACGGTCCAAATTCAGTTTTCCTAGTTTGTGACTGAGAGTTTCCTAGTTTCCTGAGTTTCCTAGTTTGTGACTACCAGCCTCCCTTCCTGCTGGTATTGTGCTCTGCTTGCTTTATTTCCTTTTGGGTTTGCGAGGTACTGGAGAGGAGCCCTTTCATGCAGGGTTTTATTCTTAGTGGATATAGCACTAGGCAGCATCCACAAGGAGGAATGGTTTAATACATAGTTGTTGAACTAGTAAATGAATGAACCCATTGGCTACTTTTTCACCAATCTGACTTGGGAGAGGATGCCATAAAAACACTGTCAGGGTAGAGGAGTTGAGCAGGGGGAGGGCGCTGGGGGGAATAAATGGAGCTGGGAGGCAGCAGAGAAGGAGAGACACAAAGCCAGTCACTGACACTGCAAATGCGAAACCTCCTCAGTGGGAGTTTGACCTCCCCGCATAGTAATTATGTGTCATATTGTGTGCATATTCTATAGCTTATTTCTCAGAACATATTTGTGGGTAACTTTTTGCCTATGCTGTTTTCGTAAGATGTGTTCTACATAAATGACCAAGAGCAGCCAGAAGCAAAACCCACCAAGTCCTGTTTTGTTTGTTTTTCTCTTTGCTAATATAGGCAAGACTTAAGATAACTGAACTACTTTTCCTACCTAGAATAGAATGATTTTATAAATTCTTCAGCTAGCCTACAAGTAATTTGCTTTGACATCTGTGGACTTTCAAAGCCCGTAGAACGGTTCTATTTTGTATGTGTGTGGTTACTGCTTTCTTGGCACACACTAAGGATATTTTTGACTCTCTCTTTGCTGACATGAGCTATAGAGTCCAGTTAAGAAAACCCTCTGAGTGGAAACAAACACAAACTCACCAGAACAAATTAGGGACAGGGGAACTTGGAAGCAGTGCAAGAGTTGTGAAACCATCAGAACATCAGGATTCAGGATGCTCCTTTCAAGTTCCCCAGAATTTCTGAGAACACTCTTTGGGAAGTGTTTTGTTTTCACGGAAAAGTTGTTCCATGCCTAACGGAACGAAGAAGCACATCGCGTGAAGACTGGAGACTGAACACATTTTCAGCAAAAGCCAATCTGGTAGCAAAAGTCTAAACATTGTACTCTCACAGCTCTGTCAGAAAATGCAAAACTTTCTTGCCCTTATCTATTATATGAAACTAAAAATGATTTAAGGCAATTGAGGCTTCTGTTTCTTCCCAAGGAGAAAATCGATTTCACGGAGTTCTGGTGTGTATCAATCAACACGATTGTTTCAGATTACCTTTTCAGCTGGAATATGCTGTTATATCCAAGTGTGCCTGACATACTTTTGTTAATTCATTAGGCAACTCTTTATTGAACTCTCAACCAAAGAGGATAGCCATGGCCAGCTTAACAAAGAGGCAGATTTAATTTTGTTTAATTGAGATATAGCTGACATATCACATTGTATTAGTCTTAAGTGTACAACATAATGACTTGATAATTGTATATATTTGGAAATGACCACCCCAATAAGCTTAGTTAACTTCCATCACCACCGATAGCAACAATGTTTTTTTTTTGCATGTTGAGAACTTCTAAGATCTACTCTCTTAACAACTTTCAAATAAATATAAAATAGACTTTTGTTAGCTATAGTCACCACACTATACATTACAGCCCCAGATTTAAATTTTTATCAAGTAACTATAGTGTAGGAACATAATGAAGCCTATCCAATTCTAATTCCACCATTAATTTGTATCTGAAAGGACAAGCAGGATACATGTTAGTGTATCAGGTAACTTGGATATTAGCCAGTTAGCATATGAAATGGGACTGACACAGGTTACAAGATTTTGAAGTCGGAAAGGGACACAATCAAATGTGGGAAAGAATGTAGGTCTCATATTTCTGGATTAGCTGCATCTTTATGCATGTGAGGTGAAACTTTAGAGGAAAAGGAAAAGAATGTCAGTGATCAGTTTACATGAAGAGCAGGTTTCAACCGATCTAAGTCGTCCCAGCCAGGCTGGGCTAGAATGTCCTCACATAATCAAGTGTAGCTTTAGTGGTACAGAATCATTATCCCAAAAGGGACCTGCTAAAACAAGCCCATTTCTGCTGCTGCATAGCCTGACCTTTGGTGCTTTAACTTTCCTTTCCCTCCTTTAGAAGGCTGATTTACAGCATATTAGAAAGGACACATGCTGGGGCGCCTGGGTGGCGCAGTTGGTTGGGCGTCCGACTTCAGCCAGGTCACGATCTCGCGGTCCGTGAGTTCAAGCCCCGCATCAGGCTCTGGGCTGATGGCTCAGAGCCTGGAGCCTGTTTCCGATTCTGTGTCTCCCTCTCTCTCTGCCCCTCCCCCGTTCACGCTCTGTCTCTCTCTGTCCCAAAAATAAATAAAAAAACGTTGAAAAAAAATTAAAAAAAAAAAGAAAAGACACATGCTTTGTGGCCAGCCATTCCCAGATGTGAGTCCTGTTCTGACGCGTACCCGCCAGTGTGCGATCTCTGTGTGTTTCATGGCCTCTGTGCCTCTGACTTTTGCTTCAAAAAATGAGACTGGTAATAATGCTCACTTCATGCAATGGAAGGAGTTTGTTTGTTTGTTTGTTTGTTTGTTTATATTTTTTTGGAAGGAGTTTAGATAAAGCACTTGCCACAGAGCAAGTATTCAGTTCCTACTAGCTAATATCTCTTGCAGAGACATCAAGGCCATTTCTTGTTAACCGAACTCAACCAACTGGCCTCTTGGGTCAGAAATCCCTCAGCAACTGGTTAGCACTAATTACAAACTCTTTTCAGATTAGCACTCTCAGCGTATAGTTAGGCAATTACCAGCCACTAAGTTTTTCCCACTTAAATATTTCATAATGGTGGTCTGTTGAGAGCAGTGACTGAAAAGCAAAAAGAGCTTCAGAATTCGTAAAGAAGCTTTATGTTGCTTTGTTTCAGAAAAGGAAACTATCTGACAACTTTTCTAAGAAAAGGCAGGCATATGTGAAAGTATCTGAAGTGCATTGAATAGAGAAAGGATATGAGCACAGGAAAAAGTACATTATTATTTTAAAATAATTTTTAAATCTTTTAAAAGCACACGCTAAGTTTAATGGTGTTTTCTTGTTTGTGTTGTTTTGTTTTGTTTTGTTTTGTTTTGTTTTGTTTTGTTTTGTTTTTGTCACTGAGTGACTGCTAGGGTTGGTCTTTTCATTTGGTCCATGGAGACCACAGCTCCTACAGTTTGGGGAGTGCAATGGGCTCCCATCTGGTGGATTCATTCTACCTCTTCAGAGGGATTTCTGGCTCTTAAAATAAATTTACACAGGTAACATCAAATATTTTGTATTCTGAAGTAACCCAGTGGAAATTCAGGATGAACATACCATTCAAAGTTCCCATCTTCCGTACTTGTTTCCCTCAGGCCATAAACATCCTAAATTCATCCCATCCTTAGGTGACTTGATTATGATTTGGCATCTCCCTTATGTTGCTATGGCTGTAGCCTAGAGTATGTATAGCCCTCCCTGACTGGATCCATTTTCTCCACTCTCATTCACTGCTTAACCTTCATTCAGTACTTCCTGCTGCCCTCTTGAAATTGTCACTGCCCAGCTAGAGGAGGGAGCTGGTTGCCTATAGACTTGAGAGAGGGGACCTTCCTACAGCCCCCACAGGGGTCTATATGCTCCTGAGGTGATATTGAAGGAACAGCGAGCCCTGCGAGTGGTCCCATCATTACCAAGTCTTGCCTTGGAAGGAGGATGCAGCAGGAGTTGAACTGAGCTATGGGAGGGGAGCGGGAGTCACTGCAAGGAAAAGTGACCCATGCCTGGAAGCCACTAGTTACCATAATAAAAAAAAAAGTGACCATTTGTAATCAAAGTCTGTGTTTTTTTCTGGGAATTCATTTGTATTTTATTTATTTTTTTTTTTAATTTTTTTTCAACGTTTATTTATTTTTGGGATAGAGAGAGACAGAGCATGAACGGGGGAGGGGCAGAGAGAGAGAGGGAGACACAGAATCGGAAACAGGCTCCAGGCTCTGAGCCATCAGCCCAAAGCCCGACGCGGGGCTCGAACTCACGGACCGCGAGATCGTGACCTGGCTGAAGTCGGACGCTTAACCGACTGCGCCACCCAGGCGCCCCTCATTTGTATTTTAAATGCTCTACATCTCAAATTATCTGAGTTCCTTAAAAGTACAATGATCAGATTCATTTACTTTTAATGAATAGACAAATTTGTTTGCTTTAATGGCGCTTGGGTTTTCATTTGAAAAATTCAGAGGAAGAACTCCTCTGTCTTTAGTCAACTTCCTAATTACACTAATTTTATTTGATTGATATATTAGGCTCTGGGGGGAAAGGGAAAATAGGGGCAGAGAGGCCACAGTACAATCCCTTATTCTCAGCTCCAGACAGCACAGGAAATCCTCAATTAAATTGTACCACTTCCCTCAGCACTCAATAAAACACACGCATTATATTTAGTATCTTTAAACTCATTTATAATAATGATTTTATGTGAAATGGTGCAGTGAATCCATTCCTTCTAGACCTTCTTTTTATTATTATTGCAAAATAATGCATGCTTCTTGTGAAAATCAAAAGCTGAGGCAAATACATCATGAAAATTTAAAGTTTCCTTCTGTCTCCCTTAGGTTTTCATTAGAAAACTTCCTGAAACAGTTTCTTTCAGTTTAGGGAGGTAGGTAAGAGGACATCTCCTCACTCACGGTAAGGAAACTATGCATTTAATATCACGCGGAACTTTTTCTTGACATGATTAGGAAGGAAATAAGATGCAGCAGTATAGCTAGCATCTCAGAAAAGGGAGTCTGGCCATGGTTGTGCTGTAGAAATTTTTCTTCTGATGCAAGGTCTGACTTAGAACAATGTCTGCCTTGTGCATACCCTTTCACGAAGGGTTGGCTGGACGCTGACAATTAGTAGCTTGACACGTAGTCTTCTGAGCTGGTGGCCCAATAAGAGTCTGGAATGGGTTTTCCTTCTGCCTCTGCTCCCTGGCCTGGGCCACCACCCAGGTGAATGAAAGCTGAGGAGGAACCATTTGCCCTGGAAGGGGCTGTCCACGGCTGAGCAGCATACCAGCTAGAGGCCTGGATAGATCACGGCGGTAGGGAGTACATTTGTTTTGTGGTGAGCCCTTGAGAACAGCCATCTCCACCTCCAGGACTTGCTCATCCTACTGTGAAGGAACGGACCAACCCCAGCTTGTTCCGCCATTCTCTACCTTGACCTGTATCTAGGTGTATGCTTCCTCCTCTAGATCTGTGTCTGTGACTCTCTACCCATTGGGGTACACAGATAGGAAGGCCTCTGGTTCCTTCATCAACTAGTGCCTGGATTGCAGGCTTAGCTACCAGCATTAAATCTGTTCCCATCCAAGTAGAGAAAGAGGAACTTTCAGGGAGACTCAGGACATAAAAGAAGAAAAAAAAAAAAAAGCAAAAATTCAGGGTAAAACTCTTTCCAGAAGTGGTATTCATTTAGATAAATATTTTCTCTTTCAAAATGACAGACTGAGGGGCTCCTGGGTAGCTCAGTCGGTTAAGCGTCTTCTTTGGCTCAGGTCATGATATCACTGCTAATGAGTTCGAGCCTCACATTGGGCTCTGTGCTAACAGCTTAGAGCCTGTAGCCTGCTTCGGATTCTGTGTCTCCCTCTCTCTCTGCCCCTCCCCTGCTCATGCTCTGTCTCTCAAAAATAAATAAACATTAAAAAATTTTTCTTTTAAATAACAGACAATTTTGGAAGGGTGAGATCCCTGACAAATATAGCCCCTTTATACATTGTCAAAACAGTCTTGGAGTTTGTGCTCTAAGAAATCATCATGATTCCGTGATTTTCCATATTTCATTAGCTACTCTGGAATAGAACTGGAACAAACTGGCTAACAGGACACTATTTCTCAAAATTCTGTAATCATGATGATCTCTGATTGGATTTCAAGTAAATAAGAAGGAAACTGGCAAGCATTAGCATCCAAGTACCTCTAAAGATTGAACAAAACTTTTAGATGTCTGGTAAACTTTTTTATAAATCATCTGAAAAAAGCTAATTAATTTTAATGATATTTTAAGCATCAGAAGATTATTTGGCTACAAAATTAGCTCAACAATTATTGTTGCACTTATAAAGATAATGTGTTAGCACTAAATCTAATCTATATTAATGAGAGAAAATTACCACTAGTTTTAGGATGGATTATGTCTGTTTAACAACTTTTATTTTTTTTTATTTTTTATTTTTTCCGATGCAAAAGCAAAAGAGAACAAAACAGAGAAACACAAAAACAGACAAACAGAGGGCCCATAGAAAGTCTTCCAACTCCATGGAAGCAAAACTGAAAGCTAGCTTAGACCTTTGAGGGGATTCCACGTCCCTCCAAAACCGATGAGGGGATTCCACGTCCCTCCAAAAGGGAGGATCGGAACGTCTTCCGAAACTCCCGGCCCGTGGTCCTCCAGTGCGTCCACTTAGACCGCGTCGGGCACTACCAGAATTTCAGAAATGAGCTCACACAGAAAAGACCGAACGAACAGACACTGACCGTGGCCAGTCAGGTTCTCCGGGTCAGGGGTCCCTCGGGGGTCTCGGGGATCCCGGACAAGCCCCCAAATGTTATGCCCAGAATTCGTGATCCCCAAAGACCGCCAGGGAGCCGAGTCCAATGTAAAAGCAAAAGAGCCTTTATTCGAGCTAGCTCCAGCTCAATCCCCTACCTGCACCGACGCAGCGGTGAGATACTGGGGAGAGAGCTGTTTGACAACTTTTAAGGGTATGTGAATACCTTGATCATCTTTATAGTTTCTTACACACTGGGAATATTATATTGTCCAGATCACTGACATCAGGACTAAGCTGTCCACAGTAAAAGGCAGTAGAAATTGGACCCCTTTGAATTTCAAATGTACCTTGTACAGAGTGAGTACTCAATAAATAATTGGTAAGTTGGTAGGGGTCACTTAAAGTGCCAAGAGTTTTAAATGGTCTTATAATCTGACTTGCTAGTGCCTTAATCTTTTTACTTTGCTTTTGTATTTAGAAAGGAAATAGAGAAAAAATTAGGCTGGTTGGAGAAAGTAGCATTTGACTTTAAATCCTAGCTCCTAGCCGTATGAATTTGGACAGGTTCATATTCTCTCTAGAATTCTACATGCTTACCTGTAAAAGGCAGATAATGATACTTTCTCAGAGTCATTATGGGGATTGGCTATGATCACATATGACAGCAGCCCAGGACATGTTCTAACTGTGTAGCAAATGTCATTCCCTTCCTTTCACCTTTATGTGGTCCAATTGACCTGTCCTCTCCAGGTGTTAACATAAGAATTATAACAAATATTAAACCAATATGTTCTTTCTCTTAAGTTAACAGTTCCTCAGCTCATTCATTCAACCTTTTAGCAAACACTCTCTGAGTACCTAAATCTGCCAACCAGGGTATGAAGCAATGGGGTTTACAAAGAAATATAATACACAACCCCTCCTTCCACAAACTCATTAGTTGTCCTCACTGCATCCACCCGCTTTCTAGTTGTGGAGCAAAAGGAGAAGTCCATCAAAGAGTTGGAAGAAATAAGGGAAAAATTTGTTCTTGTTACATTCTTTTTTTTTTTTTTCAATTTTTTTTCAACGTTTTTTTATTTATTTTGGGGACAGAGAGAGACAGAGCATGAACGGGGGAGGGGCAGAGAGAGAGGGAGACACAGAATCGGAAGCAGGCTCCAGGCTCTGAGCCATCAGCCCAGAGCCCGACGCGGGGCTCGAACTCACGGACCGCGAGATCGTGACCTGGCTGAAGTCGGACGCTTAACCGACTGCGCCACCCAGGCGCCCCTGTTCTTGTTACATTCTTAAAAACCAATTGGTATAAAAATAAAGAATTTGTAAATAGTAATAATAGTAATAATAATAACAACAACAACAGAACAAATTATGCTGTATATAGTGTACCAGAGAAAATTATGCCATTACCTTCTGTTTGTAAGAGTCAATGCAAAGTTAAGTTAATGTTTCCTTTGTGGAATGCACTCTGAAGTTTTCATGGAAGTGAATAATATTTTGCTGTTTGTCTCACCTACTTTTCCGAATGTTTCTTTGACTTGTTCTTTTCTGAGTTTACATATAATTTCAATGATGTCATCTAATTCATAAACTCTTCCTTTTCAAGAAGTGTTCCCATCATTGTGGTGAGTAGCATTATGTTCCTTTACACTTACTGAGTGTGTCACTACTGAAGCCAGGATGTGCCCGGAGTGATGGCTTCCGTAGTTCTTTTTATGCATTTTTGCTATCTTTTGAGAATATCTTTTACCCCGCTTTAAATTTCAGATCCAGAACAAAGCCTGTGTCTTTCTCGGGCATCACTGGTACTGACATACTATTGGATAAGAGATATTTGGACTTCTGTGTTCGCCTGACTTGGGAGGAAGGGGGAAGAGGTACTCATTAGAGCGGCTTCAGAATGTTGAGGAGGACAGTGTAAGGAAGAAGGCTTCCCAGAACTCCTTTCTACTCTCTCTACCATCCCCACAATGTGGGAGGGAGCTTGATTCTGACAGCTGTCTGCAGGAAGGAAAATTTAGCCATTCTCACCTGTAGTTATCTGTCACTGTTGGTAGCATGATTTTTGAATATGGATATAGGTCTTTTTTAATGGAGAAAATTCTTTATATCTCAAACTCAGCTATGCATTTTAGTTAAAGAAAAGGAGAAAGTCTGATAATTAAGGTTATTGTTAGTACTGGACCCTGTTCTTGACCGTAGCACAATCCACATTCATCTCCGAAGAACATTCAGTACCCAGCAGGTTGCCCTTTCTTCCTGGAAAATCATTAAAGTCCCACCAGGAAGTCCCAACTGGCCACACTTAAAGAACATGGAGCTGAGAAATAGCCTTTGCACCATGCTTAAGGTCACGATTGCCAGCAGCTCCGATGGCCTCTGTGGAGCACTCATCTTCATCTTCAGCTTTCATTTGTTGGGTACTAGGATTCCCGACCCCTCACAGTTACTGTTCTTACTGAACCCCAGGTTTCTGAGCTCCTCAAGTTTGGGATCCCTGGTTAGACTTAGGCTTTGTCCTCACATTTCTTGTGGTTAGCTTCAGTTTCTGTGGGTTGATGCTCATGGAACAGTCAAAAAAAATACAAAAATGATGTCCTGTCCTCCTTAGAAGGGTTTCTTTTCTTTTTTTTTTTTTTTAATGTCCATTTATTTATTTTGAGATGGGAGAAAGGCAGAGACAGAGAGAGAGAGAATCCCAAGCAGGCTCTGTGCTGTCTGCATGGAGCCTGACAAGTGGCTCAATCCCATGAATCGTGAAATCATGACCTGAGCCAAAATCAAGAGTCAGATACTCAACCAACTGAGCCACCCAGGTGTCCCAGAAGGATTTTCTGTTGCACAAGTGTGCTAGGATTCTTACCATGAACAGCCTAGGATGGAAATGTAAGAGAAATAAGAGTCGGGAAGAGAAGGGCCCGAGCTGAAAGAATGAGCAATATTCAGTTCCCCCTATAGATTTTTTCACTCTAAGTGCCATTCACAGAAATTTGGTATCCATGGAGACGAGTGCAGTGCATGCTAGGTTACATATTCTCTGCAGTTACAAAAGGCTAGCTATCCAATCTGATGCTTTGTTTAGGAGTAGCAAAGGGAAAGCATTTGAGTAAAGAGTTGAATAATTAATTGAGCACCTATCATGTGCAGGGAACACGATTTGCACAATGAAGATACAAAATATACAACAAATGATAACTATGGGATCAATTATTTCTGTGTAGGTATTACCTATGAAAATATGAGAGAATGTTCCTGTCATAGATTTACATTTTATCTGTTGCTTTGGGAGAAAACAAAATATTATCAAATATAAGCAGAAATATCTCTGAAACTTATCTTATAATTGAACAATAAACAAGAAGGCAAGAATTCCCAGAAATTGAATAAGAAGATCATAACAGCCTTGCCCTGCAGGCTGGTGACCAGAAATGAGGCAAAGCTGGGGAGAAAGGAAAATAACTGAGAGAAGCCAGTGTTTGACAGCATGACGGTTTAATCAGGGGTGAGAGCTGTCACTGCAAGAAGAGTGTGTTCAGAGGAAGAGAGAGTGAGGAACAGTCTGGAAACAAGAACCCATTTAAGGAAGGTGATGTAGGTTATGCCCAGGAATGGGAAGTTCATGGAGATTTCTGTGAGAGTCCAGGGAGAGGCACCCCTTGGGATGATAGGAATTCGCTGGGCTACAACTCTACCTGAACTCAAGAGTAAATCATAGAAGCCCGCTAGAAAAAACTCCGCTTTCTTACCTATCAGTGGAACGGGGCAAAAGAGTTCTGGCATTGCCTTGGGGAATAAGCCTGGGTGTCTAGAGGATGAGGAAAATGAAAGAATTAAAAGCTTAACATTCTTTGAATTGCACTCAGGGAATGATATATTTGGATCAATTTTATAGCCTCTCAAGAAACTAGAAAGTTACTGGCCCCTGCTGCTTATTTATTGGTAAGTTCATGTGTGTGATACGGGTGTTCCTTTAATCTCTAGCAAACATGGAGAAGGTGGCAAAGTCAGTATTGATTTGAGATCATGAAGCATAGAAAATGTGGATTTGTCCTGCACCATGGCAACAAGCAGGCAGGGAGATAATAGGGAGAAAAAATTGACCACTCTAGAGAAAACTGCATCCATGTTTTCAATCTCTTGCTGAAATATGTCCCTAGCTATTTTTTTTTTAATATGAGAACCAAGAATGTTTTCCTGTTGACAAACGTCTACCTCAATAAATAAGTGAGGGTGCCCTATAAGCATTTAAAATGCTGTGTGCATATATCTCCATGTTCACAAAATAGTTTACTTGTTACAAAAACATTTTTTTCTTAAATTTTATGTTAACACATGAGTTATAATCAACATAGCAGATTCATACTGTACCAGACATCCCCACTGGCCCCTCTCCTGAGATAAAGGTTCAGAGTTGTCACACTGTGATTGTATATCTGAAGAGGAAAGTCATCACATACCTCTGGGGTCTTTTACAGAGGGATTCTGTGGTACATGTGGCAAAGGCTTCGCCATACCTACATGGATCCAATAATTGTCAAAGTCAGTCATCTCCCCAGCCACGAAGCTGCCAGACGTATACACTTGTTCTACGGCTTGCTTCTTCCAACTGGTTAAAGCCCTTTAATGACATTGGGATAAGAGACCTGACATGAATACATCGGCCCATCCTTTAACATAAGGATCTGTTCCTCAGGGAATATCTGGTTTGGTATCAAGAAGCATCTCCTCATTTCACTGTTTGTATCCACACTATACCAGTTCTGCATGTATTTTTGTGGTTCTCTTGTGATAACAACTAAACGTAAAGGTGGTGTTTCCTGCTGCTTGCCACCCTCTCTGAGACATAATTTCTTATAGCTGTTTTTTTTTTATTTTTTTAAATATTTTTGAGACAGAGAGAGAGAGACAGAGTGTGAGTGGGTGAGGGGCAGAGAAAGGGAGATGCAGAATCCAAAACAGTCTCCAGGCTCCGAGCTGTCCTCACAGAGCCCGACGCAGGGCTTGAACCCACGAACTGTGAGATCAGGACCTGAGCGAAGTCGGGCACGGAACTGACTGAGCCACCCAGGTGGCCCTGTTATAGCTGTTTTTTAATGCAACGTGGAATATCTGCTCTACTGCCCTGCCCACTAAAATCTTTTTCCTCCTGCAAAATATGAGCCTCATGCCTTGATCATTCAATAAAACATCCAAGCCCTTGCCCTTAGATTCACATAATCTGGACTCGCAGCATAGTTCACTGCTACTGGCTCCCAGCATAGTTTTGACTGTTGTTGTAAGGACCTCCTTTCTGTCTTTTTGAATTGCTTTCTTTGACTCACATATAGCTCCTCCATTCACTCTCATATGTTCATCAATTCAGTCACTAAAGAGCTACGAACTGATGGCCTGCTAAATGTCAGGTAATGTGCAAGGTACATTACGCAGCTAGTTAGACCAAGTCCAGTGACCTCATACAGCTTACTACCTATGGGGGGGTATAAGACTGAATTCTTAAGAAAGGCATGTGTATGCATTCCTAAAATATAGGTAAAATGTTTTCCTACCCACTACTAGATTCCTAAAAAATAACGTGTGACTTGAACCTTTCTTTGTTAAATGGAATTCAGGTTTTCAATGTCCTCAGACATTTAGATCTTATAAAGTTTATTAAGGAATCCTGTGAAGTTAATTTTATAAAAACTCAAGAAATTAAAACCTTTTTAAAAGGCAAAAAAAAATAATCTTTATAAACAAAATCTCTATTTCAAATGAACTAAGGGTAATTGCTATTTAAAGGAACCCTGTTACAACATTGCAAAGAAAGGAATTAACCATCAAATTTTTAATAAATTAGGACTTTTAAATTATAATTTCTTTAACATTTTTTTTAATTGGAGAGAGAAAGGGAGTGCGAGCGGAAGAGGGGGAAAGAAGGAGAGGGAGAGAGAATCTCAAGCAGGCTCCATGCTCAATGCAGAGCTTGACATGGGGCTTGAACCCACGGCCCTGGGATCATGACCTGAGCCAGATCCAAGAACTGGATGCTCAACCAACTGATACACCCAGGTACCCCAAATTGTAGTTTCTGTATTGCAAAAAGCAAGACCTTTAGCAATGTAAAAAATTTAATCAGTAAGAAAAACAAAATGTGAATTATAGGAAAATCTAAATTGATATAACAAAAAGAAACACACAAGCAGTCCAACACACAAAATCCTTTACCTCTTATGTTCTGAAGAAGCAACTTTCCCCGAAGTCTTTGCCTTAAGACCTTTTTCTAGGGCTGCCATTAACAAAATGCCACAGATTGGGTGACTTAAACAACAGAAATGTATTTCTTCGTAGTTCCGGAGGTTGGAAGTCTGAGATCAAGATGTCATAGCATTTGTTTAATTCTGAGGTCCCTCTCCTTGGCTTGTAGATGGATGCTTTCTCCCTTTGTCTTCACATGTTCTTCCCTCTGTACCTATTTGTGTCCTAATCTCTCCTCATAAGGATATAGGTCATATTGGATGAGGGCTCACCCTAACAACCTCACTTTAACTTAATTATTTCTTCAAAGACCATATCTCCAAATAAGATCAGATTCCAGGACACCAGGAGGTTAGTGTTTCACTATATGAATTTTGGAGAAACACAGTTCAGCCCATAACATGGCATGTCTCTAGGTTAGAAACTGCAGTGTGAAAGTAAATTGCCACAGGTTTCATGACACAACCTTTTTTCCCCCCTTCTATAAAAACTTCCATGTGGATTAGGTTATCAGATAGCTGCCATGTTCAGAATAGGGGCTTTCTATGATTGTTACTGACATGATAACAGTTCCACCTTGGACAGGAGAGAGTAGAGGAATGGAAAATGGATCCACAAAATGGGTGGGAAATGAGTGGAAGAATGAGGCTGGAAAATGCTGCGGAAGGAGCTGCCTTCTAGAAGGTGTGCTCACAAGTAGCTAGATGAAGGCAAGGAGGAAGGCGAGGGAGCTGCAGAAAAAACAAAAGTTCCTGGTGCTTGCAGGCTGAGGGAGAGTCTAGTCACACATAGGAAAGGGGGTAAGCAAAGCTAAATTGTGATTTGCAAATTCACTCTGATGGGGAATGGTCGATGATAAGCATTAAATGGTAGAGTTTAGGGGTTTTTTTGCTTCTTGCTTTCCAATTGTGTTTTCTATTTGATATTTTTGCTGTGATTCTGAGCCAAATTAGCACTTTGGAAAACATGGTCTCCAAAGATAGTCTTGATTTGGGAAACCGTTTTGGTGAAAGCAAAGCAGTGGTCAAAGCAAAAGAGAAAATGATTTGAAATGCAAATTATTTTAAATGCATAGGAAGAAAATCCATTAGTAGGACAAATATTTCTCTCTTGTCAAATTTTAAGTAATTCATTGGTAATGAATTTTGTTGCGGATGATATAAGTTTTCAGCTTATAGTAGGCACACGATAAATATTTGTAAACATTATTTCCTTTATGCTTGACAAAAACTTTCCTGTGAAGAAGCAACAAATCATTTTCAAAGGCATTAAGATGTGCTTTCACTGCATTACTATTCTATCACCAACAAGGAGGAGGGCTCAGATTGACAGACAAGGTTATCGTGAAACAGAAAGGAGAGGTGGCATAAAATATAGATCAATTGACAGGAATGTTGAGTTGATAGATGAGGAAGGATGGTGTGCATTGGAAGGGTTCGTGCAGGACTCTGGTGAGGAGATCACTAAGCTTGGGGGCTCTGTACCAGTTAGGAAGAGCTGAGAGAAAAGGCAATGACCTGCCCCAGACTCCACAGAGGTTGTTACACCCATCTTCATTGTTGAAAGAAAATTTCTAAATTAAAAACCCTGTCTATTTTACCCTTATTAAAAAATTTTTCTTTGGATTCTGTGACACCACATTCTTTTTTTCCCCCTCTTATGTTGCCAGTTTTGTCCACATTTTTTAAAGGCTTTTTTTTTGTTTGCGTAGCCCTTGAACACTGGTGTTCCTTTTGTGTTTTTCTTTCCAGACCGTCTTCTCTGTTTTATAAATCTGATAGAAATCTACTAATGTGTAATAATGTATATTTATTATGTTTTGTATAGGTTGAAAATATCTTAATTTATAATGTCTTTGGTCATACAGAAGACTCTAACTTTGGTGTAAGATACTTTATCAATGTTCTTTGTTGCGGCCTTTGCTTTTTGAAGACCTTTTAAAGGTCTTCTCTACTTTGAAATCACATATTTCCAATCATATGCTTTCTGACGATTTTATGGTGTTAGCTTGTCATGTTTCAGTCTTTTACCTAACTACAGTTTATATTTGTAAATGGATTGGGGAATGAATTTAAGTTTCACTTACTTGGATGTTGCATTTTCCAAATGGCTAGCCTTGTCCTGACATAGCTGATGAAGTAGTCTGTTTCTTCTTGACTCATTCAAAACACCACCTTTATCATATAATAAACTTGGTATACATACTGATTCACTTTTAGACTTTGTTCTGTTCTATTGACTTATTTTTCTATTTATTTGTACCTCCATCAATACCGTGATGTTTTAGCTTTATAGTGGTTTAGTAGTTGTAAAAGACGTTGTCCTGTTTTCCGGTCAGCAGATTTAACATTATTAGCTATATTTTACAGCTTGAAACACAATTTTCCTTAAATTCTATGACACCACATCCTCCTTTTCTCTTTTTATGTTGCCACTCCTTGTCCATATTTTTATAGATTTCTCTTCCTTTGCCTAGCCCTTAAATGTTGTGTTCCTTTTGGTTTCTCTTCAGCTCTTTTTCTGTTCTCATGCTGGGCACACTTTCTGAGTGATTCCATCAGTGCATATGGCTTATTTCAACAATATGATGATGCTCAAAACTGTTCTCCTAACCTACGTTTTTCTGCCCAGTTTGAGAACAACATATCCATCTTCACTTTGATGTTAGGCTCCAAACTGAACTTATCATCTTCCCTGCCAGACCTAACTCAATAAGTGACACCCATTTGCCATGGCTGAAACTTCAGCATCATCCTTGATTGTCTTGTTCCGTATTGGCATCCCACAGTAAGTCTTTCAACTTTCACCTTCAATCCATCACCAAATCGTATTGATGACATTGTTCCCAAACAACGAGAAATCGTCTCATATCTCTCCTTCTACATTACCACCACCCTCATCCAGGCTACTGTACTTTCTCCCCTGGTCCTCCTGTCTCCAGACTTCCCTCTTCTGGTGTCCATACAACTGCCAAAGTCATGTTTCAAAATACGAATTTGATCATGTCCTTTATTGTTTAAAAGTCTTCAATATATCCCCATTTCTTTTGGAACAAAGTCCTAATTTCTTAATATGACTAAAAAACCCATACTGTCTTCACTTCTTACCCCGCCAGCCAAACTGAACTTGCTCTGGTTCCTGGAATAAATCAGGCTCATCATCACCTGTCCATGTTTGTAAGTGTTATCATTTCAGCATGTAATACTTTTGCATCCTCTGTACCCTCTCTTTTTATTGGAGCAGCTCCTAATCATTTCAGGTATTCCTTCTCTTTTACCCGAGTACCTCTTACTTATCCTTTACAACTCATCTCAGATGTCACTGTTTTCAGGGAGAAGGCTTTATTGAGTTAAAAATCCGGTGTTGATTTCTCTCCTATATACTCCCAAATCACCCTGAACTTCCCTACCACATTATTCACTCCACTGTATTGTAAATCACATGTTTAATTGTCTGTACCCAGCACTGGACCATTCTGCTAATAGGGATACACTACTGCTATTTTAGTTCCCTACTTGCAAACCTTTAATAATCCCTTATTCCCCAATGAGTAAAATTCAAATTTTAGATTTCACTTTCTATAATTTTTCACTGATCTACCATGTTTTCTTCACAATATATCATTCTTTTCCCATATCCTATACTCCCATTATACTCGACAGGTCAGTCTCTCAATAAAGCACTTCTACCTGGCTCAGGACAAATGCAATCTCAGACATTATGCAAAGTCTTCCCTTTGTGGGAAGTAATATCCTCTTTCTCTGAATTCCCATTGTTATCTTTTCTATCTTTAGAGCCCTTGTTGCATCTTTCCTCTTATTACTGTTATAACAACCTGTATCTTACCCTCGAAGCCAAATGTATGACTTTTAAAGGTAGGCATCACATCCTGCTGATCTCTGTCAACCCCAGTGGTATGTTGAACATACACCACTGGGTTCTGCCAATAATTTATGCTCAATAAGTATTCCTTGAACAAATTTAATATCTTTAAGGTCACTGAGAAATCTATCTTTGTAGAGATGCAGCACAAGAAGAATCACATCTTCTATTCTGTTAATAGAGAAAATAGAGAGTTAAATTGTAAAGGAAAGAAAATGACTAAGAGTGGTCATTTCTATGAGTCATGAGCTATTTAAAAAGGGAATTTGGGAAGAAAATGAAGAAGCTGAAATAAGGTGGCTCCTTCTAGATTATTTTTATAACTAATAAATTGCAGAAAATGTGGTCACTTCAAATGTCATGTTTCAAAGAATACTCCAAAGTATATGTTAAATAATGGTGCCTGAGAAAACCAGCTAGTATTTTAAACACAGTAGTCTTAGATGAATATTTGCGTGTGGTGGAAATGATTAGATAGATAGAGACATAGATAAATCCTTAAAGTTTCTCAAGCTGCAAGTGGTGAAGTATTTATATCAGGGAGAGGAGAGTTGACAGTCACTTCTAGGAAACATTGACACTGTATATTGAATTTGTTAGGACTCTTCCTGTTATAAGTAACAGAAAGCCAACTGAAATGGCTGCAAGCAAGAAAGAGAATTCATGACTCATGTAACTGTATTAGTTCACTTGGGTTGCATAACAAAATATCCTAGTCTGGATACTTAAACAATAGAAATTTATTTTTTCAAAGCTCTGGAGACTGGAAGACCAAGATCAAAGTGCTAGCAGAGTTAGTGTCTGGTAAGAGTTCTCTTCCTGGCTTGCAGTCAGCTGCCTTTTGGCTCCATTCTCTCATGGTGGAGACAGAGATCTTTGGTGTCTCATCCTTTTGTATAAGGGCACCAGATCTATTGGATTAGGGTCCTACCTTTATGACCTCATTTATCCTTAATTACCTCCCTATAGGCCCTATCTCCAATTACAGTCAAATTGGGGATTAGGGCTTCAACATACAAATTGGTGTGGTAGTGGGGTGGGGTGGAGGTGGGGGGAGTGGGTGGGAACAATTCAGTCCATAGCACTGACTGTTGGAAATTGACTTCTCAGAGACCACTATCTTGGTAGTGTGTATAGCTTCATGGCCACTCCTTTTTGGTCTCCTTCAATGGATCACCGATAATTTTCCAATATCTAAACATTGGATGATCCCAGAGTTCAGACCTTGAGTCTATTCTCATTCATCAAGTGATTCCATGCCCACCATGGCTTTCAATAGCATCTCATTTGCCCTTAGCTCCCCAGAATTATTTCCAAACTGCCCATATGACATTTCTATTTGGATGTCTCATGGATATTGTAAAGGTAACATGCTGTCTGGTATCACTTTAATTCATGACAATTAAACTCACATAAGCCCTTGGTCATCATATTCTACTTCTATGAGAACTCCTGCTTTTTACTCTTCTGGATGACTATTTCATACCTTTTCTCCTCAAACCTTCCCCAATTCTTCTATCCTCTCTCTTAGTCAATACTCCTAATTTCCTCTTTCACTGAGAAATTTGAAATCACAGAGAGCTTTTACAATCTTGCACCACCATTACAACCCACTAAGAAATATACCTCTACCATTTACTCTGCCTTCTCTTCTGGATCTATGGATGAATCATCCATGCTGCCTTCGAAAGCCAATCACTTTATACTAATGTTCCGTCACTGCTGTGACAGATTAACACAAACTTTATTAGTTCATAGATCTGCAGGTGGCTTGACTAGGTACTCAGCTTAGAGTCTCAAAAGACTGAACACAACATGTCAGCAGGGCTATGTTTCTTCCTTTGGGTTCTAGGGAAGAATCCATTTCAGGTTGTTCATTCAGGTTGTTGGCAGAATACAATTCCTCACAGCTGTGGAACTGAGGTAGCTGTTTCCTTGCTGTTTCCTTGCTGGGGACAGCCCTTAGCAATGAGAGATCTCTCTCTGGTCCTTGCACATGGGTTCTACATCTGAGAGCCAGTAGTACTGTGTTGAATACTTCTGCTACTTAGAACTTCTCTAACTACTTCTTCTGCATCTCTCTTCTGCTTCCAGCCAGAGAAATTCTCTGCTTTTATGGGCTCATATGATTAGATTGAGCACACCAGATAATTCAAGTTAATCTCCTTCCTTTAAGATCTATCAGCTCAATTGTGTCTGCAAAGTCCCTTTTGTCATGTAATATAATATATTCACAGATTCCAGGGATTGGTCATCTTTGGAGGGCCATTCTGCCTATCACACACTCAATGTCTCCAACTTTATTCCCTTCTTTCTTCTGCATCAGTAATTATTCTCCTCAACTGGATCTTTCCTATCGGCATACAAAAATTCCAATATTTCTCCCATGTTAAAAATACCTTCTTGACTCCACTCTCCCTTCCAATTATTGCCCCATTTATCTCCTCTTCTTGGGGGAAAAACACCTTGGAAGAATTTCCTATAAGGTCTGTCCCCACTTTTTGTTTTTTATATTCTCTCCTGACCTTTCATTCTTTCTATTGTATTGGACCTGATCTTTTCAAGGGCACAAATGATTACACATTCTAAATTCAAGTGTCAATTTTCAGTCTTCATCTTACTTTCACTTTACAAAGCCAATCATTGAAGATTTCCTTTGTCTTCCAAGATCTCACCCTCTTGTTTTTTTTTTCTTATCTCTTAGAGGTTCCTTCTCAATCTCCTCCACTGGTTTTTTTTTCTCATATTCCTGACTATCTAATGTTGGATTTCCTGGAGCTTTTTTATTTGTACTTCTTTCGGTAATTTCATCCAATCTCATGGTTTTAAATACCTTGAATATACAACCACTTCCAAATTTATATCTATAGCCCAAACATAGATCTATCGTCCCCTGAACTCCAGCTTGTGTATTTAACCATCGACTCCATATCTCCTGCTCAATGTATCCTATATAATCTTTTACTTCGTTATGGTCTGCCATCTACTCTCAGAAAAATCGAAGTTTCATGAGGGCAAGGGTCTTTGTGTTTATTGTCTGTTTGTTTCCACTGCTTTGTCTCCAGCACTTAAAACAGTGCCTACAGAGAGTACATAATCAATAAATATCTGTTGCTGTTGAATGAAGGGTCAGAACCATTTTTTACTTCAGCTCAAAACCAGATTCTTCTTCTGGTTACCCCCATATCAATATGTGGCAACTCTATTCTAGTTTGCTCAAGCCAGGATCCTGGGAATTATTCCTGATTCCTCTCTTTCTTTCACACCCCACATCCTGAAACCCTGCTAATTCTATAAGCATACACACACACACACACACACACACACACACTTCTAGAATTTGACCCTCTCACCTTCTCCACCTTCACCCAAGTTCAAGCCATTATTGCAATGGCCTCATCATTGGTCTCCTTGCTTCTATCTTTGCTTCTCTAGAGTCTATTTTCCATTCAGAAGAGAGGAAATCCCTTTAGAATTTATGTTAATCATAGGCATTCTTTGTTCAAAATACTCTTATTTGTTTTCCATTTTGGAATAAAGTCTAAATACTTTAAACGGCCTCTAAGATACTTCTTGATTTTGACCCAGACATATCTTCCTAAAACCACTTCTTTCTTTTACTCATTCTCCTCCAGCCACTTTATTTCCCTTGTTCTTGAATATGCTAAGCATTCACCTAACTGAGGACTTTGCACAGCTTCCTTTGCCTGGAACTCAGAGACACAGATGATCTGCTTCTTCATCTCATTCAGGCCTCTGCTCAAAGTTGCTTTATCATGTTGCTTCCGTGATCATTGCACCTAAAATAGCAAACACACACACACACACACACACACACACAAACACACACACACTTTTGCCCTTATTTTCCTTCATTTCAAAGCCTTGTTATCAATGGATATTATATAGTTACTTATTTTTATTGCCTGTGTTCCCCTTTCCCCCAAATGTAAACTGCTTGAAGGCAGATACTATCTGTTTTGTTCATTGCTATATCTGCAGCATCAAAGATGAACCCTAACAACTACAGGCTTGTTTAACCCTAGCACATAGGCTCTTAGAGAGCTATAAATACCTCTTTTCTCAAAGTATCAGTATTAATATTTGAAAAAGGACTCTGGCCTTTCTTGAGTGATGTGCCTACCCCTCAAATATTTTCTCTGTTTAGAGCAATGGAAAAATCTAATTGGCCAGTCTGGGTCACATGCCCCTGTAATGGGATGGGAGGTGAGGGGTGGGGAGTTGGGGAAGGCTATGCAATCCATAGATAGAGAAAGGAAAGTTTCTAAAAGAAAAAAAAAAAAAAAGAGGTTCTGTTAGCAGAATGAGGCAGGGGGAGAAGGGAGAGAATATGCGGGAGGCAGAAACAACACAAGGCCACCACTGAGAGTTTCCAGAGTAGCAAGACAAAAACAGGGATGAGCTGGGGCCCCTGGTAGAGGAACTATCCTTAAATAACTGTACCTTCACACACTTTGGGAGAGGACATGCTGAAACCCCAGGCATGCCTGTATGGCCTCAGTGTGCCCAGCTTCTTGAATGACTCCCTGTGGGGATTTGCAGGAAGGATCTCCCTGTCTCCCTGGCATGAATACTCCTGAGGCTTCTCCACACAAGCTGGAGGAAAGATAGAAAGTCAGCGATCAGCAGCGTAAACATGATTTCTATTTTTCACCGCACATAACATCACTCACCAGCTCATTTGCAGAACTCTGCATCCATGACTATAAAGATTAACTAACAACTCATTTTTAGGTGAGTTTGAAAATGAATTAGTTTGAAAATAAGCAACAGCTGCGAAGCAGGCATATGTACATACACTCACATTTGGGGGGAAAAAAAAGAAAACATAAATCTTGCTGCTATTATTTAGCCCAAGGCTTTTGGTCTGCTTTTTGGTTTTGTTTTTGTCTTTGGATACACTCAACCCCAAGGTATTTTAAATTTTAAAAATTTATTCCTGAATATAGAAAATGTTCCTTGGGTCCTCCTGAGAGTGGGGTGCCCGGGCTAACCACAGGCACACACGCATTCCTCCCATAGTACCGTACGTTAAAATTAATAGCACATGCAGAGGAAAAACTAAACCCTTTGACGTCACTCTCGAAATGAGGAAACATAAACAGAAAAGGCTCCACTCCAGTAAGCTGCCAGAGCTGAAGCCGATTGGTCTCTGCTTTTCCTTGCCTGTGGCAACTGACGGCACCTCCCAGCCTCGCCGGCCGGCTGCCTGCCCCGCTCCCCCAGCCAGTCGGTGGGTCTGGGCACTGCAGCAACTCGGCTCTGTCCCAGCGCTCGCCTGGGAGAAAAGTGGTGTGCTCACCCAGAGAGGATCTCTCTTTCCACCTTCTTTCTCTCTCGATCTCTCTGTGTGCTGTTGTGTTTCTTTCTTTTCTTTCCTTTTTTTTTTTAATTTTTTTTTTTTTTTTTTTTACTTAATTATATTCCTAATCCTGGATGAAGTTGCTGGACTCTGCAGCACAAGTCTTCATGAACAAGCAGCACCGCTCAGAGATTTCACGGCATTCAAAGGTCACAGAACTGCCACTATGGTTAAATGTCTTGTTTAATGGTTGAGGTAGGTACGACCAATTTGAGCGGCAAGCTCATTTTTCTTGAGAGAACAGAATCACAGAGAGATGGCAGGAGTTTTATTTAAAATGAACCTGTACATATATTTATATATATATATATATACATATATATACTTTTTTTTTTTTTGGTCTGTAATCGTTACTACAGCAACCAGCTTTTGAATTTCCTTCCTTTTTCTAGGCGAACTGACTAAACATTATCACTTGAATTAACTGTTTCATTCCAACCAGCCCTAATGTGGGACTCCAGGATTTTCGCTGTGCTTGGAGCCCCCACTGAGGAGGGCTTCTCTCTCTCTCTTTTTTTCTTTTTTAATGAATGCAATATTTCTTCCTCAATGTAAATCTTAGAGTTGGATCATTTTTCCTTTTAGTGAAGACAGAATAGGAAAATATTGGTACAGAGCTTGGTGAGGGTTGCAGGACAGGGGGAAAATATCAGGTTTTTTTTTTTTTCTTAAGTTTGTCATGTTGTTTGGTCGCAGACTTCAAAATGAAGAAATTAGTAGGAGAGAGGAATAAGCTGGTAATAAAGTTGAAGGCAGAAAACCCTATAGAAGGTATGTCAGAAAGATGAATTCTTGATGAAAACGCACTTTATCACCTTGTTGCATTTTTTTTTTTTTAATATTCTGGACTTGGAAGTCGGCAGGGGAAACGGAGGCACTGAGTTAGATGACCAGTGATTTAGATCTTATTATGTATAAAGGAAACGAAAAACTTCTTTATTCACACTGCAAATTTGCCAATTATCTTTTCCTACAATAGTTGAAAGCAGAATGAGATATTTAACTAGGGACTTAAGTGATTGAGCCTGGGATCTAATTAATCATCCATAGATTCTGTTCCTCATGTGCTCTAGCCAGAGTGCCTGTTTGAGTAAATCTCTTTGCACCAGAAGGCAGGCGTATACAGTAAACACACTAAATGCTGCAGAAGCAGGGCAAATAACACAGAGCTAATGTTGTTTTCAATGACACGTTATTATTATGCGCTGAGGGGGACCCCTGCTAAAGATCATTTCTGCCCAAAGAGTCAATTTTTGTAAAAACATTTCAAGTAGCATATGGTTCGCATGGATTTCCTTATTACCCTTCTCAAAGTTACGCAATAGCAAGTAAGACAGGATTATTTGAAACCATTACCCTGTTTCCAGTATTTCTTACTTGATTTTTTTTTTCAAGGTTTCTATTCCCAACCTCGAGAAACAGAAATTTTAAAAAACTGGGTCACGTTAGCAGTAATATTAGGCAAGGTATCAAATACATTGTGCATTTCAAAGGGTTAACCAAATTAACTGCATAAGACTATAAGTTAAGAACTGCAAAAATATTAGCTCTGAAATGCAGAGGATGTGCTGTGAATGGACAATTGCTTTTCTGCAGCGCCTAGTGGGAAAACAAGGACTTTGTGTGTTGCAAATGCCTAACTGCAGCTCCTCCATTTCCTCTGCTTTATCTTTTATTCCTGGCTGGTGAAACAAAGATGGGTGTCAGTAGTTGCGTCTTGATTGACATTTTCTCCAACAAAATGAAGTCACTTCTTGTCTCCCGTAGAAGCCCAAAGTTAACTAGTTCCAGCTCCAAAGACTGCCTCCTCTTCATGGGGATTTTTACCTGACACTAAGCGGTCCAATGTCAGACTCTACTCACCCAGTTGAACAACGTGAGAGAAAATCGTGGTGACTACGTGTCAGCAAAGTGGCTGGGAGAAACCCTTTTTTGAATCAAGTTACTTTGGGGAAGGGTGGAAAAATCCAAGATGTGTTAGGAACAGACACCAGCTTAGGGAAAATAATTGTACATCTTTGAGTGCTTTCCACAGTGTCCAGCACAAAACTACTTATTGTCAGTTCTCAATAAATACCTAGTGAAAATGTTTGCTGAGCACTTACTACCCTTCATATATTATAAATTATTTAAATGATTTTAAGATATGGCATTTTTTACTGCTTTTGAAAAATATTTTTGATGTTAGTCTGGCCTAAAATATAATCTAGAAATCAACACATCCATGGTACAGATGAGGACATTCCAAACGTTGGCTTGTGTTGTTTTCAGCCAAAAGACCTCCTACTCCAAACAGATTCAAAAGTAAAATCACCAAATTTCCTCAGAGTGGGAATGTACCACCTTGAATATGCCTCTGCCTCATAATTAATCTTCCAAAGTCTAATTTGTTCCTAGCTAGGTTCAGATCACAGGGGAAGTTACTCATCAACTCACACAACATAGTATTAGAAGGAATTTTTTAAGCAGTAAACCAATATCAAGCAAGATGAAAAGGGCATCATTATCAAAATTAAGAATTAGGATTGACTTCAGAACTTCTAAAGGTAAAAGCTAACAGGTATTCTAAGTGGTTCAACTCACACTGACTTTTGGGGGGTCAGCTAATGGGGAAAGTAGGTAACTTACTGAGGGCCCTCCATGTACAGAATGTCTTATCCCCCAAATCCACCACCCTATGGATTCAGCACATGTATCCCAAAGTAGCCTATAGACAAGCCTATAGAACTCCTCTAGGAGGTACATCTGGCTGAGGAAGAAGGGATTGCATTTGGACATGCAGTGAGACCCTCTCCCTCAGTGCCTCCTCGTGGTGGCATTCCCATTTCTCCTAATGATATGCCTTGGGGAACACTTCCATCCTTCACATGGAAGCAGTTTTGCGATCAGTACTGTTGGCTTCTACAAGTATCCTAGGTGACTTTGTCAACATGCTAACTTTGATGCTTGAGATGATGCATACTTGGTATATTAGCAATTTTTACAGTGCTTGATATGGAAATTTGGGAGAGGGAAGGGAAAAAGGGATGTAGAAACCCCAACTGACAATATCTGCTGTATTCCTGCATTATTAGAGATTTGAACACAGAGAGTGAAGTGTGTCAAAGTTCTAGCATATAACCAAGGAATTTATACTTTCCCAAGAATCATTTAAGTATCTAGATGATTTAATTTGTACTTAGAAAGTGACTTCACGGAGAACCCTAAAAAGAAGAGCAGACAGAGACAAGTGACCAGGGTGGGCGCCCTCATTCAGGCTCTAACTAGCTCTGAGCCATTGCTTCATTATCTGTAAAGGAAACGGATTATATTATATTTCTAACAGTGGTTTTTAGATGAAACGTTTATAGTATTCTTAATCTCAATTTGGAGTTTTTTATATAATTCCATTCATATATAAATGTGAAAATGTCAAACCTTTATTCAAAAGACATCAAAGTGTGCTCTCAACATGTGAAGTAAGTAAAAAATAGGTAAGTGATGAGTCCCACTTTTGGGAAATTTATATTCTGGTTGCACATATAAACAAATAGCACAGTCTGTGCAAAGAAATAAGTGGGAGAACAAAGAGTTTGCGAGGGAGGTGATGATGAAAAAAAATGAAACAGAAGAGGTGACTTTATGCAAATTGGAATTTAAGAAAAAACTAAATTTTCTGCCTATGTATTTATTTCTATTATTGTGATCTTTAATATGATCAATTGAAGGCATTGTCATTCTTCTGAAATAATATATGTAGTGGTGTTCTTAAAAAATATAATGTTGGGGAGCCTAGGTGGCTCCATCAGTTAAGCACCCAACTCTTAACTTCAGCTCAGGTCATGATCTCCTGGTTCCATTCTTGAGTTTGAGTCCCACATTGGCTCTGCTGACAGTGTGGAGCCTACTTGGGATTCTCTCCCCCCACCTCTTCCCCACTGATGCACTCTTTCTCTCTGCCCCTCCCCCACTCATATGTTCACATGTGCATGCACACGGGCGCACTCTCCCTCTCTCAAAATAAATAAATCAACCTTAATATTTATTTATTTTTTATCCCATTTGTTGAATTACGTTACTGTACAAGCCTGAGATGGTGAATTATATCAGTGAAATAAATCAATGGAAATGATAGTGTCTTCTCTATCATTGCTTGAACTTGGAGTCCCTAGGAGTTATAGAAAGCAGGAGCCCTTTGAGAACTTTAACAGAAGTCCCAGATGCCAGCAGTCACTTAGCACAAGGAAGGAATGGTCACAAGCTGTTATGGGCTTGTGTTCTGGGAAGTGCCCTCAGTGCTAGGAAACTTCACATAGTGGCTCAGAACTTCCAGAGATGACCCATGTGACTCAGGGCAAATTTTTTACATTTTAAAGTCCTCTGTTTGCTCATCTTTAAGTGAGGCTATTGGAATATTTCAAGGATGGCTTCTTCCTTCCCAAATCTGTGATTTACCTTGACAAGATTAATATTGACTTAATAGCGTTAGTTTGTTTTTTATTCTTCCACCTCTTCCATCCTTTCCACCACTTCCCTTTATTCGTGGCTTTCGCTCAGTTATCCAAATTCACATAATTTCACTTCCAAAATACTCTCATTGCCAAAGACAAACAAAAGCAAAACAAGACCTTGGGTTTTGGAGAATTTCTCCTCAAGAAGACTATTGCTTCCCAGGAAAGGTCACGTATCCCTGCTCCATTTCTCTTGTGTGAGGCTGATGTGCTACTCCATGGCCTTGGCACTCCTTCAGACAGTAAAGGGACAGCTACTGTTTGTAGCTGCAGATTTACATGTTAGATGACAAGTGTCTTTTTCCAAAGTGCCCGTCACTATCCTAGATTTTCTGTATTATTTCATTTAGTATCTCCTTACCTCCGATTCCGGTTTCTTTAGAGTAACTGACAACCTGTTGATAATTAAATTGGAGGAATTCTCAGAAGGAACTTTTTTTTTTGGTGAACTGGTTGTCCATTGAGTACCTGCTCTGAGGCCTTGCCCTGATGAGAAGGAGTCGCTGCCTCATCTTAGTGGTAGGATTTGGTGCAATTCAGTTACCCGAATCCAGACACTGGTGAGATCTTGCGTGGGTCAGAACATTTCTGCTGGCATCGCCTCTGGATGACAGTTTAGTTAACAGCTCAAGCATGTGGAGCAGGGAGCAGGGTTTGTAGTTTCAGGTAAACCTAAAACTAACTTGACACTAAATACACAGGAAACTGTTAAACAATATATAATTTTTAATATACTAATGTATAACTCTCCCAATATTTTGAAAATCCAAATCCTTTCATGGCTGCTTTATACATTTATTTGCATGTAGTATAGAAATAAGAACATAATAGCCTTAGCCAATATGCCAGCAAAGATAGTTTATGTCATACATTTAACCTTCCTCCCTGTCTCCCTTCCTCCCTTTCTTACATTTGTAAAGAGAATGTGGAAAAAATTAAGACTGGTAATGAGATGTTGATGGAGTTTCCTTTTGTAAAATGTGGAGATTTGTTTTAGTTTTTCCTTTCCAGTGGTTGGTAAATACACATAAGGTTCTTGATTAAAACTCCTGCTCAGATTATTTTCTTATTAACACCTTTTGTGTTTTACATTGTCATAATGAACATATCTATAAGAAATACATAAAAGATCCTTTCCGCATGATGAAAATTAGCATTACTTGCCCACAGCTTCAGACACACAAAAGAAAGATTCTGTTCAAAAAAGGAGTTAATACATGACTTAAATACACTGAAGGATATTTAAGAGTTTTGAGTTCTAAGAATATTCCTTTCTTCTCCTGGGATAGGAGGTCAGGTCCTGGGCCAGTCTGGATGAGGGCCGTTTCCAGGTATAGACATAGGAGGTTAACATATACCTGATTTGGTCAAAATCTGGTATCTAAAGATATCAAATGGCCAATGATTTACCTATTATTTGACCCTAGTAAATTTTAGTCTAAGAATATATCAAATTATATTTATTTTTATACTGTTTGTAATATTAAAAAAACCCAGAAACTTCCTGAACCCAATTATAGGTGAGTTGTTGAATATGTTACTTCAAACCTATGCAACAGAAAGCCATACAGTTATTTAGAAGAATGTGCTAGATCTACATACACAAATCTGGAATGGTTTTTGTATGTAGTAAGTGAAGAAAAAAGTTACATTAACACTTCCACAGCTATATATACACATTCATACACACTGATAGAAAATTTCTGAAAATTCAAATAAAAATCATAACAATGGATGTCCCTGGGGGAATTTGGAGATGGAATGGGAGCAAGGCTTACTTTTCAGGTATATACTTTAGAATTGTTACAACTTTTCTCCCCATAAACCTATTATGTCTACCATGGGGGAAATTACAGAGATTTATGTATTATTCTGTGACACTTAAAGTTGAGAACAAATAGAAAGTAAAATAAGAGTTCTATTTTGTTTTTAAATTGCTTCATTAGCTTCTTCCTTCAATCCTATTGAATTTTCCCAAGTGCCTTTGATATGGTGAGGGAGCACAGTATGACCAGGAAGTAACAGTCCTAAAGTGAGGAGATAGATAAACCTTCACTGCTGTTTGAGTAACTTTGGGCCAGTCGTCACTCTGAGGACCAGTTTCATCATGGACAAAACAACGGGCTTAGTGAAGGCCAAATTACCCTCCAGATTTCACATATGCCTAAGAAAAATTTATGGCCTGTTGTGTGCCCAACTATTTGAGACTTTTCACCATAAACGGAATGTACATATTTTACAGTACATATTTTATTGGTTTGAACATTTTACCTAAATTTTCTGTTTTAGAATTGGTCACTTTGGTTTAATTTTTTGAATTAATTAAATATGCAAAATTTATATTCATCCAAATAGTGTTTAGGGAAACTGCTCATCATTGATAGACTCTTTAAATTAAAATATATGATATCATATATTCAAAAAACAGTAGAAAACACTATTTGTATTAAGGCATGTAGTTTATAATACAGGCAACTAATGCTTCGGTTTGAATATGATTTATACATGTTTTGGTTTTACAGGAGAAAAAAAAAGACTTTCATTTCCCTTTCTCATTATGCCACTTGCCAGCTGTGTCCAGTCAGATGAAAGAGCTCAGTCATTCACAAAAGTGTAGAAGCAGCCTCATAAAAGGAGATGCTGCAGTAATACAAGGGTCTAAAGAATGCCTTGATTTAGAAAAGCTCATTAAATTTAAGAAAAAAGTTGTTTTTCATGTCATAGAAACAGAGTATATTTCTATGTCTTTAAGACTAGTGTTCTTGCTTTTTCAACTAAATGAAGACAATTTCAATTTTGTTTTTAATTCGATGGAGAAAGCTATTAGTCGTTTTAGTTATTCAATACTTTTTATTTTATATTTTTCTAGACCTTTCTTACTATGTTTGGAGTAAGGAGTAATCTTTAAGTAAAAATAAAATGAAAGAGATAAACATACCACAGATAATAATTTGTGTCATAGCAGTTTTTGAATGACCAGAACCAACATTCTAAACTTTTCTCCATAAGGGCACCTTTTGGGATGAGCACTGGGTGTTGTATGGAAACCAATTTGACAATAAACTTCATATATTGAAAAAAAAAAAACTTTTCTCCATAAATCTCTTTTAATTGTTAAAAATGTATTGATCACTTAATTCAATGGCTTAGAAATAAAGTAATTGAGAAATATTGTCCTCTTTTTTATTAGTATGTTGTCTCCAAGTGCCTATGCATGCTTACGAGAGAGAGAGATTGAAGGCAAGGACTTTCTCGAACTTAAAGACAAATGTATATAAAAGCTTTTTATGCAGTTATTCAGTTCAAAAAGACTGAGTTGGAGAACACTCCCTATTTAAGATGCCTGTAAATCTTTTAAAAAGAAATAAATGCATTTATTAAATTAAGTGGTAATAATTATAATTGTTTAAAATTCAGTTTGTGTATTTTATGTGGTAGAAGAGAAGAGAAAGGAAGAAAAAAAAGAAATTCAAACTCTCAGGGGTACTAAACTTGTAACCTAAAGTCTGAGTTCAATTCCAGATGCTGGTCTTACTGAGAGTAATACTTTCAGCAAGTTATTGATCATTTTTGACTTTTTGAGTCTCTGAACTATAAAGTGAGGTACCTGTAGTTTCTAAAATTTCTCAGATTTACTTACTGTGCAGATGGATGGCTTTCCTATGTAATTAGTGGCTCAGTTCATAGCACAAATGTCAAGTCCTCCATTCTTGAAACACTCCTGTGAGGAAAGGATTAATTATGCCCATTTTAATGAAAAGGAAATAGAGGTTAGGAGAAGTTACAGCTAAAAGAGTTGGTATGCAGCCCCAGCTTTTTAATGACAATTTTTTAATATATATTTTAAATGCTTTATGTTTCAAACCCATTTGTAATCATTCTAAGCATGAACTGGAAAAATATTTATGCAAAACATAAAAATCTCTGTTTCAAATGTTAAAGCAATCTACTCGATATATTATTTACAGGAGGTTGCAGTACATAAAGGAACAGCACTATTTCATTTTAAATGCATTCACAAAGGATGAATCTGACACTTTAAACTTCAGAAGTTTGGCTGTGAGAGGCAGTATAGTGTAATGGGGAACAGTGCAGAATCTAGCACCATTCACTTATTAGCAATAAGATCCTGAGCAAGTTATTTAATATCTTTGGGCCTCATTCTCCTTACTTATAAAAGAAAGAGTTTATAGTTGTAGCCTCATGAGATAGTTGAGAAGATCAAATGAGTTTTACTTGTAAATGCTTTGAACGGCGTGTGAAAGAGAGTAAGCATCGTGTGTCTATCAGTTGGTACTATTTTCTTATAAACTTTAAAAGTTATTTCATGAAATTGTAACAATTTTGTGTATAGTGCTGTTGGGTGCTTTAACATTTAAGAGAAATACAGTTTTTTATTTTTTTTAACTTTCTGTATTAAGTAATAGTGCACAGACAGAAAAATACACATCATATAAATGTACATAATGATTCACTTTTTAGAGGTGAAGCTCTGTGGAACCATTACCCAAGCCGAGATATAGAACATTATTACCTTATTGCCACATCAGAAATCTCATCACCCCTCCTCCATTCTTTCATTCACCGTCACACGGTGAGACCCATTCAGTTGTTGCATGTAGCTGTATTTTATTTTCATTATTCCATAGTGTTTAATTATCTGAATATGCCCATTCTACTGTGGAAAAACATTTGAATTTTGTCTAATTTTTAGTATTATAAAGAAAAATACGGGCCTGGGTATTCTTGGACCTGTCTTTGGGGCACAGGTACATGTATTTCTGCTGAACGTATACTTAGGAGTAAGTTGCTGGCCAACAGAGAATGTTAATGTTCAACCTTAACAGAAAATTCAAAATTGCTCCAAGTGGCTAAAATAATTTACATTCCCACCAACCATGCATGATAGATCACTTCCTCACTAACCTTACTTATTAGCATTTAGTAGGTGTGTAATGATAGCATATCATAGTTTTAATTTGTATTTTCCTGATTGTTAATTAATATGAGCACTTTTTCACATGTATATTGGCCATGTAAACATCCTCTTTGTCAAATTTTTAAACAAGTTATTTATATATTAATTTATGGGGATTCTTCATATATTTTGATACCTTTGATTGCTATATGTTATGCAAATATTTTCTTTCAGGGACACTTGGGTGGCTTGGTTGGTTGGGTGTCAGCCTCCTGATTTCGGCTCAGGTCATGATCTCATGGTTCCTGGAATGGAGCCCCTCCTCTAGCTGTTAGCGCTGAACCTGTTTGGCAATCTCTCTCTCCCTCTCTCTGCCCCTCCCACACTTGCATACATGAGTGCATTCTCTCTTTCTCTCTCCCTTTCCAATTAAATAAATAAACCTAAAGAAAACAACAGATACTTTCTCCCATTGGTAAAATTTCCTGTTTTCTTCTTCAAGATTATTTTGGTCATTCTAGGCTCCCTGTGATTCCATATAAATTGTAGAGTTAACTTAAAATTCCTCCCTAAAAACCAAATCACTGTTAGGATATTGATCAGTTGGGGAAGACTGACATTTTTCCTGACTCTTCCAATTTATAACAGAGTTTATCCCTCCATTTATTTAGGTCTCTATTAAATTCTTTCAACAATATCTTCTAGCTTGTTTTGTGGCCATTTTACACATTCCTTGCTAGATGTAGTACTAAGTACTTAGTATTTTGATATTATTCTAAATGTTATCTCTTCAATTTCAATTTAAAATTTTTGTTACTAATACATAGAAAAATAATTTTTTCTGTATCAATTTATCAACAACCTTGCTAAACTCATTTATGAATTCTAATACTTTATTCTATAGATTCCTTTCATTTTCTATGTAGGCAATCTTACTATCCCAAAATATTCAGTTATATATCTTCTTTTTCAATACTGAACTTTGTCTTACTGTACTAGTTAGGAGTTTCAGTAAATTGTTGAAGATGATAACCATGAGTAAATGTATTGTTTCCAGTCTAAGAAGGAGAGTTTTCAATATTTTTTTACATTTGGTATGATACTCTATGTCTGGAAGTTTCTCTCTATCCTAATTTGCTAGTTGTTACAAATATTTGACTTACCAAATGTGTTTCTGATATCTATCATGTAACTTTTCTCTATTATTCTATTGTGGTGGTGATTGATTTTTACAATGTCAAATCGAACTTGAAGCCCTAGAACAATTGCAATTTGGTTATTGTATGCTGTACTCTTTTATAAAATCCCTTGTTACCTTGTTTCTGGATTGCTAATAATTTTCAGGACTTTGAAACTATGTTGATGAAAAAGAGTAGCCTAAAATCATTGTTTTGGCAACAATCTTATCAAGTCTCCACGGACCTCATAGAATTAGAAAAATTATTCTTTTGAAAGTGTTTTGGGAGAATTTATGTAAATTCATGTTATGTTTTCCTTAAATATTTGTTAAAAATTATAAATAATTCCATCTGGTCCTGGAACATTTTGTGGGCAAGTTTATAGTTATAGTTTTAATTCCACTAATTTTTGTGGGCTATCCAGATTTTCTACTTCTATTTTCAGTTTTAGTAAGCTGTGTAGTTCTAGGTCTTATCTATATTATCTACATTCAGTGACTGTCATGAAGTTGTTTGTAATACCCTGCTTTAATATTAGTACTGCTTTTTATTCTTGCTACTAGTTTATTGTGCCATTTCTGGTTTTCTTTTCCCTATGGTTTTGTCAAGATCAATTTCATTAGCTAGTTCAAGTAAATAAATTTTGCTTTTTTATTATTTATTTATTTATTTATTTATTTAACATTTATTTATTATTGAGAGACAGAGAGAGACAGAGCATGAGCATGGGAGGGGCAGCGAGAGGAGGAGGCACAGAATCCAAAGCAGGCTCCGGGGTCTGAGCTGTCACCACAGAACCCGATGCAGGTCTCGAACTCACAAACTGCGAGATCATGACCTGAGCTGAAGTCAGATGCTTAACCGACTGAGCCACCCAGGCGCCCCAATAAATTCTGCTTTTTTAAATCTTTATGTATGTTTGATGTGTATTTTTTAATTTCAGTTCTTTATTATTCCCTTCCGTCTCTTTCTTTAGGTTTATTTGCTGAGGTTTTTTTTTTTTCTAGTTTTTCATTTTTTTTTTTTTTGGCTCATTACTTTTCAGTCTTTCTTCTTTTTGAATATATACATTTAAAGCAATACATTTTTCCTCTAATAGTTGGGGCTGCATCCCAATATTTAGTGTTTCTAGTATCAGTTAGCTCAAAGTAATTTCAATTGTAATTTCTTTTGGGAACTATAAATTATTTTAAAATGCCTTTATTAATTTTAAAACATATTGGGACTTTTTAGTTATCTTTTTGTGATTGTTTCTTAGTATAATTCTACTGTGATCGTAAATCATACTGCATATTATTTAGGTCTTCGAAATTTGTTGCAGCTTGTATGTGTGACCCACTACATGGTAAACTTTTATCTATATTTCACATGTACTTGTAATGAATGTATATTCTGTGGTTGGTAGATACAGTGCCAGTTAGAAAATTGGGTAATCATGTTATTCAGATCTATACTTTTACTGACTTTTTTCTGCTTCTAATTACTGAAAAAGATAAGTTAATGACTCCAAGGTAATTGTGGATTTGTCTATTTTTCCTTTTCATCCTGCCATCTTTTACTTTATATATTGTGTTAACAATGTGAAATAGCCATTTTTATGGATCAAAATAGTTGAATATCATCATTTTTATATAAGTTAAACTAATACACTAATATTTTAATGGTGTGCTATTAGATCATACCTTCACAGTGGGGGTGATAATTAGTTCTTATCACAAGGTTTATAGCCCTCCAAAAAGACTTAGTACACAGATATACAGTGTAAATGGTATTAAAATTTCAGGAGGGGAGGTAATTAGGGGAAAGAAAAACTAAAAAGGCTCCTTAAGGATATCTAATGATACCATATCCATGATAATGGAAAAACAGGGTGAGAAATCCTTAAGCTAGACAAATTTAGAACTGTTACATCTTCCTGGTGAAATGAAAGTTTTCTCATAATAAAACATCCCTTTTTTTTTCTCTATTAATCCTTTTTATGTACAGGCTTATTTTCCATTCATTCGGTTTTTAATTTTCTGTGTTTATGATTTAGATTTATCTCTTTACAGTAGATGGAAATATTGTTTTATTATTCAGTCTGATTATATTTGTCTTTTCAGAGGAGTATTTAGTCCTTTTATATCTAATGTAAGAGTGATATATTTGAGTTTAAGTGCTGACTTACTATGCACACTCCATATTTTTATTTCCTGTTTTATATTTCTTTCTTTCTCTTTGCTAGCCATCATTTGTGTTGAGTATATTTGTCATCGCATTGCGCCTTTCCCATTAGCTTGTTATTTTTACACTTTTTCACAATGTTTTACTGGTTACTATTGAGGTTACAGGATGCATCTTTGACCTAATCAAAGTATAATGCTAATTATTAGTACTGTTATCACCATACGGGAAATTTGAGAACCTTAGAAGGAATGTTTTAACTACTTTTGCACCTTTCCTGAATTATATGCTGTTTTCAGGTATTCAGTTTTATATAATTTAAGTCCAACAATAATGAATGTAACTATGTTTTTATACAATCATATATACTCTTCATTACTTCCCATGTCTCTGACATTACATAATAGGATTTCTTTTAGTCCAGTGGTGATTTGGTTCAGGTGGGTTTTTTTTGTCTGAAATGACTTTATTTTGCCCTTTTTAAATGTGCATGGTTCCTAGGAACAAAATTCTATATTGGTAATTTTCTTTCTCCACTTCAAGACATTATAATTTTTACTGTTTCTGTTGATGTCAGAAAACAGTATTTAAAAGCAATTTCTCCTTTTTACAAAAAAATTTTTGACTATTTGTAATTCTTTATACCTTCAATCTCCAGTAGTTTTCCTATTATTGCTTAGTTGTGGTTCTCTTTGCATTTATTCTTATGAAGACTTGTATGATTTCTTAAATGTGCATCTTGATATCTTTCAACAATTTTGGAAAGTTACCGTTAATATTTTCTTTTAATAGTTATTTTGCCCCACTCTTTCTCACTATTTTTAATGGGACTCCTATTGCATATACACCTAATCTTTGAACATTTCTACCTCCATTGTTTACCTTTGGTTTCTTTGATCTTCATTGTGGACATTTTCTTTTGACCAGTATTTTATTTTCCTAATTCTTTCTTTAGCTGTATCTGATCACTCACTGAATCCATTAAATGAGTTGACAACTTCTGTTATGATATTTTTCAGTTCTAGAATTTCTAGCATTTTTATGTAGTTTCTACATCTCTTTCAAAATTCTCAATCTTGTTTTTCATATCCTTGAGTATATATTATACATAGTATTTTAAAGTCTTTGTAACTCTTGATTTATATCTTTTGGGTGACTATACTTAATATCTGCTAGTGCTCTTGGTTGTATCAAATTGTCTTACCTTTCATATGCCTGGTTATTTTTGGTGGAGTACTGGACATTGTATATAAAATATATGGGGATAACTTGAGGTCTAGTGTGATATTCTTTCTCCAGATAAGATTTACATTTGTTTCTGTCATGTTACCAGTGTCGGTAATAAACTTGATTGTTTTAATCTCAAATGAATATATATGATGTGTTCAAAACAGTGGATGGCATAAAATAAGTACTGTGGAACTATCTTTTTTTGTTTGTTTATTTACCTTTCATTGTTGTCTACTGGCTATGAAAAGAGAGAAAGGGAAGAAAGTATTAAGGATAATTTATATGGCATTATATGCACCAGAAGTAAATTGTCAATTTTTTTCATTTTATTCTTTTCTCATATATTTGAAATAAATTTAAAAATGACAAGTTGTATTATCAAAGTCATAAACTAAGTAGATAAAAATTAGTATGTGTTCACTTTCCATATTGCACTGGCCATTGGCCATTATAAACATTATGCAAAAGTTAAAAACTCAGAAATAATAATTTCAACAGTGTAATCACCTTATTATATAATTATGATTTGCTAGTAGCACTTTAACACACACGGTGATTTTGGAGATTGTTAATATTCTAATGAGATCTTGGGTCAAAGAACTATTTGTAATAGATTTTCATTTGCACCTCACATTTCCAATTACAGATATTTACAGAAAGGTGTTATTTAATTCTTGATTTATGGTTTTTTGCCTGGAAGCTAATGTTTTATATAGTAGCTGATATAAATTAGCTACAACAAGCTATTAGCAACTTCCTTCATTTTCCAAATTGTTTTACAGTGTGTAGTTTCATACAAGCAAATCTAATGTCACTGAATGAAAATGGTACTCCATATGTGCTATAAACACTAAAAAATTTTTATTTTCAGCACACTAGCTTGTCCTGTGGAATAAGCAAATTAATATTTAAAACAGTTGCAAACAAAACATTCCTGGGAATAAGTTTAGCTACACTATAATTAAGTTCTGGTTTAGTTATGTAAAACCAGATTTTTGGTGTTCTGTGTTTATCTATTGCTTCTGGCAGTTGATTGGCTTTTCTTGGGTGCTGGGGTCCTAGTACTACTCTATGCAGGTTTTCCAAGGCTGGAGTATCTTTGGAGCACTGGTGAGCTTGAAGTCAAAGCTAATAAATGCAAACTATACTAAATACTTACCCTAGAGTCTAATCACTGATTATTTATGAGCATTTTCAAACAGAGTGAAAATATGTATTTTTACAAGAGAAATATTAAAAAGTTAAGAAAAAAAAGCACTTAAGTGGGGAAGGAGCAGAGAGAGAGAGGGAGAGAGAGAATCCCAAGCAGGCTCCATGCTGTCAGTGCAGAGCCCATTGTGGACTCGAACCCATGGACTGTGACATCATGACGTGAGCCAAAATCAAGAGTTGAATGCTCAACAGACTAAGCCACCCAGGGACCCTGATATTTTTAAACAAACATATGTTTCTAGTTTCCATACATTGTATATTTTCTTGTCAACATAGAAATGAAAAAATTGCAATCTAAAAAGAATCAATGTTCAGTAATTTCCAAATATATTGCTAAGTATATATTAAAACATATTAAACTAAAAACACTAATAAAAGCTAAGTTTTATGGAACGTTACTATTTTCAATGGATAATATCATACCTCACAAGTAATAAAAAATAAAGGAAATTGACTTAATATTTAAGCAAAAGAACTAAGTTTTATGTGTTTCTCCATGAGTTTTTAAACTAAAAAGACATTTTTAGCTTTAGCACATTGTAATAGCAAAGAGTTTTTATAAACTCTTGAGCAACTAAATAGCAGTTATGCAGTTTTTAATTGCCACTGCCTCAAATTCTTTTGAAAAGGTACATGAGTTGTTTGTTCCATACTTAATACAACAAATATTCAGTGTTTCTTCCTTCAAGAAATACAAAAAGGAATCCATAATTAAATACTTAAACTAGTTAATGTGCTAATTTAAATTTTACAAAACTTGACAAACCTGGTAATTTTGACCCACATTTAGATTATTCATGCACTCTTGATTAAGCAAGATGGGTTCAATTATTTTCTAACTGTGAAATGGGCCTAAAATTATGTCATCTATCTCCAAAAAGGTTTGATATCATAGCTTTTTTATTTTTCTTTAATTAGAGTTTCAGGCTGGGAGAATTTTTTCCATATGGCTAAAGCAAGTTTCAAGTTCCACATAGCTGAGGATTCGTTGTCCTGGGCTCTTGTCATAGAACAGGAACACATAGAGACCTCTTCTCGTTGATGTGAAAGCTTCTAAATATTTGTACATGTGACAAACTATTAATCAGTCCAAATTTTTAGTATATCAAATTCATAAGCACTATTGAGAAAAATTCTAATTTCTGATTAGAGCTCTCAGATATCCTCAGAAAATCTCCAATAGATAGGTGTAATTGTCCCCTTTTGAGGAGCAAACACAAACTCTCATTAATTAAAATTTTGTCTAACGTCACTGCTTTTAGTTTTTTTTTTTTTTAATGTTTATTTATTATTTTGAGAGAGAGACAGAGCATGACCAGGGGAGGGGCAGAGAGAGAGGGAGACACAGAATCCTAAGCAGGCTCCAGGCTCTGAACTGTCAGCACAGAGCCTGATGCGGGGCTTGAACGCACAGACGGTGAGACCAAGACCTGAGCCAAAGTTGGATGGACACTTAACCGACTGAGCCACCCAGGCGACCCTAAGATCACTGCTTTTAAACAACAGATGCAGGATTCATTCACCCAATTATCAGGTACTTGGGGACTCAATGTGATGTAGGGACTGGGGATATGAATGTAGAAAAGACAAAGTCCCATCCCCATGGAGCTTGCGTTCCAGTGAGGAAGATTGGCAGGCAGCACATAAACAAGTAGGTAAGACTTGATAAGACTTATCATTCAGAGATGGCTAAATGCCATCAAGAAAATAAAGTAAGGTAGTGCGTTAGCTGCTGTCCACAGAGCAGTGGATGCATGTTGGGAGGTCAGTGGGGTTTTCTCTACAACTGAAGTGATGAGAAAGATACAGCCATGGAAAGCCCTGAAGAAGAACCATGCAGGCAGAGGAAAGAGGGAGAGCAAAGCCCTGAGAAGGGAGCAAGTTTCACTGGTGTCAAGACACAAAGGACCAGTGCTACTGGAGCAAATGAAATGGTGAGAAGGATGGAGATGAGTGGGCCTTGGTAGGCAAGGCCCAGGCCGTGTGCACCTTCACAGGGCATGGTTTGAATCTTACTCTCTCACTGTGAATGGAAACCACTGAAACCAATCAGACAGGGAAGAGTCACCAACTGATTAATGTTCCTGGGTGGAACGTGGATTGTTCAGCCCAGGATACAGCAGCTGTCGTGGGCAGCTGCTGGCTACGGCAGGCCAGTCGGGAGGTGAGGGTGGCTTGGACTGCATCAGAGACGGTGGAGTGTTGTGATCAGTGTTCAGATGTTGAGTATCTGACAGTAGAATAGATGGGACTGGATGGTGGATTGAATATGAAGGAGAGAGCAAGACACAGAGCTTATGCTTCCAGGTTCTGGAGCCGGACTCCCTGGGCTCATATTCTGGCTCAGCCTCCCATGAGATTTGTAACCGTGGACGAATAGCCTCGGACAAGTTGACGAAGGTTGCTAATTGTGCCTGTGGTATAGGATTAATATCCAAATTGTGTGTGTGTGTGTGTGTGTGTGTGTGTGTGTGTGTGTGTGTATACACTTAGAAGTGAGTTCAATAGAACTGTATATTGTGTACATGTCAGTTAAATAAAATAAATTTGAGAACAACTGATGAATGCTGGATGTTTGGCTCACATCTCTGCAGGTACCATTGATAAGATAGGGATGATGGAGGAAAGATGAGGTTGGACAAGCAGGAGGCAGAGGACTTTAGGAATTCCGTTTAGGACACATTCAGTATGAGATGCAGTGTTCAGGAACAAGATCAGAACCAAAGTTAGATTTATCAATGCATACGCTATTTAAAGTCTTGGTACCAGATGAGATCACCTAGAAAGACAAAGTAAATAGGAAGAGGGTGGAGGACTAAACCTTCCACCAGCATCCAGGGGTCAGGAGAGGAGGAGGAGCCAGGAAATGATTCAAATACATGCACATCTGGTTTTTACAGGGTGCTGCCTATATTATTGGAGCCTTGCCAGAGCTCATGCTTCAGAAGACTCTATAGACATGAAAGCCTCTTTATACATTTCTGGTGGCAAGGGGCTGAGGCTTCCGGCTTGGACCCTGACGACAGGAATTTTCCATACGTACTTGAGAACAGCACAAAGAAACCGTGGTATAAATATGCTGTTCCATGTTTACTTGTAGATGGTTTTTCTAGCACAGTCATACTTCAATGTGGCCCCTAATGAGAGCTCAGTTGCTTTACACGAGCTCAGTTTTCTTCAGTTTTCTTTGCACAAAAGTGTGGGCATCTCCAATTTATAAAGATACAATTTACAAAGATTTTTGTTTTGATACAAAAGTTTAGAGCTGGAAAAGAATCATTCCATAGACACTGTATTATTTATGACACTTTGATTTCCAGTCAGCTCACCAAAGCCTGTGTAACCCACAAAGAAATGAAATCCAAGTGCAAACAATCCATAGACCCTAAAACAACACATGGCACAGGGTTTATGGAAATACTCATAAGATACCAGGAACACATTGTATTCTCTTATTGAAGCTAACAGAGCAAGGATAAGAGCTTCCTTTTGGGTAGGGATAGCTGGGGTCAGAGAAAGGTACTCCTGTGGCCATGGTCATTAACGTATAAGCTAGCCAGCGATTGTATAAACTTAGGCATATGAATTGAGGAAAAGAATTCATGGGAAAGATGGGAAACTTGAAATCTAGTCTTGGCTTTGACATTCACCTCTGTTATGAACCCAAAGAAGTCAATAACTGTTCTGCAGCTCAGTTTATGTTCATTTTATATTGGTTATAATTGTCCCTCACAGTGTTATTGTAAGAATAGATTGATTATATATATATATATATATATATATATATATATATGTGTGTGTGTATAAAATATGTTGAGATATAGCTGTAAAATATGTATTCACTGTAGCAGTATGGATGGTGGAAAGATCCAGGTAACTAATAACTGCTGTTCATCATTATTGCTCTTTTTAAATAATTTTTTTAAAAATTACTTATTTTGAAATAGAAAGTGTAAGTGGGGGAGGGATAGAGAGAGGGAGAGAGAGAATCCCAAGGAGGCTCCACACTGTCTGCACAGAGCCTGATGTGTGGCTCGAGCCCATGAAACCATGAGATCATGGCCTGAGCCGAAACCAAGAGTTGGACGCTTAACTGACTGACTGAGCCACCCATCATCCCATCATTGTTGCTCTTCAATTTTAGTTTTTAAAAATGATTCTTAGGAGACTATGAATGGCTGGATTTTAATCATGTGGAGCAATAATAACAAAACTGAAATTTGAAAGAAAAGTGATTCAAACAATTCAGAATAATTTCTATTTCATAATAACATTGTGATTAGGCCACATCTTGAGCTCCTCCAATTTTTCCTAACAGATGCTTTAGTGAGTTGTCAAAAATGATCTAATTCCAGCTTTCTTAAAAGCCTGAGCATTTGCAGAGAAGAGTTCAGTTGCTTTACCAAATTTTATCTTATGTAAATATAATCAGTAACATCTTTATAACTTACCTCCAAAAGGTGATCTAGAATTCCATTACAAATCATTATTCACTGATTTAGTGCTGCTTCATGTACTAAGCCAGGAAGAATGCCTGTTTACGTTTTCATAATTTTATCAATGACTTCCCAATAGCGTGTCACTATTGAGTGAATGTGCTCTGTTTCTCATTTGTTCATATCCACATGAACATTACATTAC
Source organism: Herpailurus yagouaroundi (assembly GCF_014898765.1). NCBI lineage: Eukaryota > Metazoa > Chordata > Mammalia > Carnivora > Felidae > Herpailurus > Herpailurus yagouaroundi. The sequence continues at coordinate 29,926,343 of NW_024412429.1, read as the reverse complement.
TTACATTATGTTTTACTTACATTATGTTTCGAAAACCATTTTGAACACCAGCAGATTGCCAATATCCTGGACTTGGTGAGGATTTTCTCAGTTTATATTTTATTCTACAAAGAGAAAGGGTTCTATGCAACAGAACAGTTTTTGTGTCTTGGTGTATTGTCTAATGTGTCTTATTTATTTCAATCAATATTCTATAATTACTCTTATATTAATCGATTAATTTTACAAGTATGAAAAAAATCACTCTGGTAACTATCCATGTACACAATCACTCCCTAATGTGAAGGTATCTGATTATTATACTTAATGGAAAATGGAGGGCCAGAACTGAAAGAAAATCTGACCTAGTGATATATCAGTAAGTGGCAACTATTACTTAACTTCCTTCACTCTTCTTTACCACAAGCTTGTAAATCTCCCCCATCAGAAAACACTTCTGAATTCCTAAACCATCCACAGGCACAAAATGACACTATACACGAAAATATCTAAGAATGGGAGCAAATATGTCTTCCCTATATGCATTATCAAGTGTCCCTTTGTCTCCAGGTTTTTTAAAAAAATATTGTAATGATTACTTATTTTTGAGAGAGAAAGAGACCAAGCGTGAGCGGAGGGCCAGAGAGAGAGGGAGACACAGAATCCTGAGCAGGCTCCAGGCTCTGAGCTGTCAGCACAGGGCTGGAACTCACAAACGGTGAGATCATGACCTGAGCCAAAGTCGGACCCTAAGCCACCCAGGCACCCCATCCAGGTTTTTAAACTAGACATATGAGTCCACGAATATTCTTTATAATTTTTCCACTGAAAGAATGCATTGTCTTGTAAGTATATTTATTATGGAGGTTTTTTTTTTTTTCCTAAACTGTTTTTGAAGGATTATTTAATGATTTTTTTATATAGATCTTTAATATAGAATGATATAGTTCCGGGAATTTCGCTACTTCTGGAAAAGAGTAGATGCTTTAAAACAGTAATAGAATTTACTAAATATATGAAATAGGTGTATATGATTTATTGTGATGGGCATTATTTTTATCTTTGTTGTGATTATAAATACAATAGAAATGTGTTGTAAGTAACTGAAAAAACAAAACATAAATATTGATAATCATTGTTAATACTTTGGCTTATATTCATAGAGAGATTTTTTTTTAATTTAAAAAGCCTGCATTTTTAATTGCAAATATTTCGAATGTACAGAAAACTATGGAAAATGTTATGACAGACATCTGCGTACTCACTACCTCAATAGCTGTAAAATCATTCATTCAACAGATAGTAATTGAAAACTGCTAAATTAGACACTGTTCCAAGCAAGTGCCTGCAGATTCAGCAGGGAGCAAAACAGATACTGGGAGGGGACACAGTGAGTTAAATGCATGTATAAAAGATAATAGTGACAGGGTGCCTGGGTGGCTTAGTTGGTTGGGCTTCCAACTTAGGCTCAGGTCATGAACTAGTGGTTCTTCATGGGTTCGAGCCCCACATCAGGCCTTTTGCTGACAACTCAGAACCTGGAGACTGCTTCGAATTCTGTGTCTCTGGAGGGTATCTGTTCCTTCCCCAATCTGTACTCTGTCACTCTCTGTCAAAAATAAAGACTAAAAAAATTAAAAAAAAATAATAGTGATAATTGCTATATGAAAAAAAAAAAAGCAAGAAAGATGGTTAGGGAATATTGGGGAGCAGGGCATGAAATTTTAAAAAGAGTGCTTGGGAAGCTTCACTGAGCAGGTGACTTTCTAGAAAAGATCTGGGGAACTGAGGGAGTAAATCATGCAGATACCTGGAGAAAAATTGTCCCAGGCAGAGGGCAGAGCAAGTGCAAATGCCCCGAGGTGGAAGTGTGCCTGATGTATGGAGCCTCTCTATTACCTCTTTTATCTATCTCATTAATTTTTCCTCTTAATCCAATGTTTCTTTTCTTCTACTGACTTTTGGTTTACTCTATTGCTGAATTTTAATCTTTCTTTCTAATTTATGCATTTCACATTGTAAATTTCCCTCTCAGTACATTTTTAGCTGAATATCATAATTTTTAAAATATGTAATATTCATTGTGGCTCATTTGTAAATATTTTGTAAATTCTGTGATTTTTTTTCTATTCAATAATTAGTTAGAAGTGGTTATTTTAAATTTCCAAGTGTGGGGGCGTGGAAAGATTACTCTCTCTTTTGTTACTGATTTCTAAATTTGAGGCATTGTGTTCAGGAAATGCTGCTTACGTAAAATGTTCTTAAATATTTTTGAGACTTGCTTTATAGTTTAAGTCACTAATTTTTGTAAAAAAAAATCCACATGAGAAAGAAAAGAAGGTATTTTCTGTAATTGTTGGAAACAAGGTTTATATATATAGTCATTAGCTCAAGCTTAGCTGTGTTCTCAAAGTCATCTATCCTCCTAGCTTTTGACTGCTGGGTCAATGAGTGCAATAAGCATGTCAAAATCTCCTGCTGTGATTATGGATTTGTGAATTTCTCCTTGTAATACTGTCAGTTTTTGCTTTTTACACCTCGAGGTCAGTCTGGTAAGTGAATGCAAATTAAGAATGATTATCTTCCTGGTAACTGTTACTTTTATTTCTGCTATGTAGTCTATTCCATCTAATATTAAAATATTAATAATCTTTCAATAATCTTTTAATATAGAAACTGCTATTCCAGTTCTCTCTTAGTTGTTATTTTCCTGACATGCCTTTTTTTTTTCATCCTCCTACTTGCAACATTTCTGCAAGTGCATATTCTTGGTGTGTCTTTTTAGATAACAGACCTGGATTTCATTTTTTTTAATTGTATCAGAAACTTTCTTCTAACTGTCAGTTTTAACTTTGGTTTCCTATTCATCATGCTTTTTTTCCCGTTATTTCTTATTTACTCTTTTTCTGCTTTCTATTGGATGGATTTGAGTTTTTAAATTCATTTCTCTCCATTGGTTTGGTGATTTGGCATTTCACTTTCTTTTTATGGTTTCAGTGATCAGCTTTAAATTTTTAGCATTCATGTTAGTGTTAAGATATAAATAAGTGTATATGTATTCAGTATCTCCATTACACCCCAGAATAATATAAGGAACTTACTTAAATCATCTTAAATCAGATCCTGTCTCTGAACCATGTTGTTATCCTCTCTATTTGAACTCTACTTTATTTTTAAACCCTGAACCAAAATTTTTATGGTAAATACTTCTTTAAATTTACCTATGGTTCCCAACATTGCTTAACATTATTTCCTACATCTCATTCTTTCTTCTTAGGTCCACATTCTTTCCTTGAGGGTCTGTAAGTAATGAATCCTTTCCATGTTTAGATTGGAAAATATCGTTTTTAGCCCTCACTCTTGAATGATGATTTGACAGGATCTAGAATTCTCTAAGTTTCTTTCATTTACTTGCAACACTTTGAGGATAGTATTTACTTGCATTTCAGTCTCTATTGTTGCTGATAAAATTTTTTCTGTGAGTCTAATTGTTGCTTTATGGCACACTGTCTTTTCTGGTTGTTTTTAAGGTTTTCTCTCTGTTCAACTCTGCAAAGCACAACCTGACACAACGCTAGAAATACAAAGGATTTCTTGGGGGAAATGGCCTGTGGAGTATCTTTCACAGAGGGGATCAGGAATAGGTGGAGGTCTTCAGCCTGCAGTGGCAGGTCTGACTCTGAGAGTGGAGAGATGAGGAAAGGGGTCTGGTGTAGAAGTTTCAACCTGCAGGGCAGCTCTGAGAGCCTCATTCAGGCTCACGGGGATCTCCCAAGCACAACTGCCTGTTAGAAACGTTTGGCTTTGGGCCAGGAGGGGCTCTAGTACCTGCACCATACCCAGCATTGACTGGGAGCCTTCTGAAAAGAGTGGCCTCCATGTGAACACTGGTATAGACCTTGAATGTGTAGCATTTGGGGCCCGCAGTGGGCCTCTTCCAGCAGGTCCTCTCTTGATAGCTAAGGATTGCCACTCTCTCGTGTTTTGCAGACTCACTGAAATATCTAGATTTACCTTTATTTATCTTGCTTATTCTCTCATATTTCTTTTATGCTTCACACATTTCATCAAATCTGGCAAAATTTCAGCCACACTTTCTTTGAAAACTGCATCTAATACCTTTTCTCACTTTCTTGAACATCTGTTCTGTGTATGTGGTTGGCATTCTCCTTCCATGATCCATTTTTCTTAAACACTCTTTTGTGTTTACTGTATCTTTATTTCACTATACTTCATTGTGAAAGTTTTCCTTAGGGTCTCTCTTCCAGTTCTGTAATCTCTTGAGCTATGTCTGAGAGGCTTCGATCCATATTTGTTTTCATCTTCAATTAATCTTTTTTCTTAGTCTAATTTCTAGAAGATAGATTTGTTCTTGTAAGAAATTGCCCATTCCTATGTCAGTTTCCTATTGCTTCCTTATACCTTTGAGCCTTTTATTTATTTCCAATGATGTTTAGCCTACCTGTTTTGTGGATTCCTTCATATTGTGTTATTAGCCTGTGTTCGAATTCTCCTGTCTACTGGCACTTGATGAATTTGCTTTTATTAATTGTATCTTTAAAATTGTTTAGCTTACTTTCAGCAAGGATTTACATTTTTTCATGTCTTATATGTTTTGTGTTTTCTTCCAAATAATATCCCAGGAATTTTGCCATTTTAGAACCAGTTCATACATTTATTTTTTACACTTTACATTCCAATGCCATTTAAAAGCCAGACTCAGGTCTTGGTTCTCAATTTCTCATGTGAGTTGTTTTTTTTTTTTTTTTTTTTTTTCTCTGTATAGCACAAAGAGACTGGCTTGCCATTTCCCTGGAATGATGAGCAAAGACCTGTATTTCTCCTTTCCTTGAGGGACAACCCAGGATTATGTTAATGAAACTTCTTGGTTCCAGTTTTCTTCACTTTGGTCTTTGAATGAACACTAAAATCTCAGTCCTATACTTACGAGTTATTAACATCTTTCTTACTTTTGGTTCCCCCAAAAGCCAATCTTAAGACAAAAATTCAAGAGCATATAGACTTGGGGGGGGGGGGGGCTACTCAGCAGCCTAGTAAGACAGAGGGGAAGTGAGTGGAAAAGAGGTGAAGGAAACCACTAGAAAGTGTGTATGTAAGCCAGCTATGTCAATGCACAATTAAAGTGGGGAATTCTGGGAAACGGTGCAAACACATGCCTCATAATTAACCTACCACAAAGGGTTGTGTAAACCATATCTGGGGAATCATTGGTTGAGGGTTACTAGGGCTGGGGAGGGAGGAAGTATTATTCTCTGGCATTTCCAACATGCCACATGCAGTCAGAGCAACTTTCCAGAGTTGTGGGGAAAGAAAGCTCCCAGTTACAGAGATGTGGATCCTGGCCATTGCAAATCAGCAGGAGCACCCTAAAAGGCCCAAAGTATGTGGTAGGAAACTCCCAGCATCTACTACAACACCCCATTGGTTGCACAGTCTCTCATGACCAAAACACCTGGATTTAAGTTCCCTGTTTGCTCTGGTTCTTAAGGACTTTGTTTTCTTTGTTTTATGTTTAATAAGGTATTTACAACTTTTGTTACATATCTTAAACTTTTATTTCTAAAGTGTGTTTATAGGTGGAAAGAGGTCTATCTAGATCAGTCCTCATGTTGTTGGAATGAATATTCCAAGATATTTAACATATACTTCAATTTTATAAAGTAAGATCATACTAAATATGCTATCATAACTTGCTTTTATACTTAAAATAACTTTGACACTTTTTCTGTAGCCAGACATGAACATAGGTCTAACTCATTCTTTTATATTTATTTTTCCAAACTCGTTTAGATAGATATCTGCTTACAGGATATCACTATTCAAAGAATGCAATAAACATTATTTCATCTATGTTCTTACATATTTATTGCTAGTGTGTTTCTGGAATAAAATCCTATTACTAGAATTTATGGGTAAAAACTTTTAGCAGTTAAATTTTATTTTATTTTTTTAAATATAATTTATCGTCGTTAGCTAACATACAGTATACAGTGTGCTCTTGGCTTCGGGAGTAGATTCCCATGATTCATCGCTTACATACAACACCCAGTACTCATCCCAACAAGCCCTCCTCAATGCCCATCACACATTTTCCCCTCTCCCCCGCCAACCCCCCACATCAACACTCAGTATGTTCTCTGTATTTAAAAGTCTCTTATGGTTTACCTCCCACTCTATTTGAAACTATTTTTTCCCTTCCCTTCCCCCTGGTCTTCTGTTAAGTTTCTCCTATTCTACGTATGAGTGAAAACATATGATCTCTGTCTTTCTCTGACTGATTTATTTCACTTAGCATAAAACCCTCCAGTTCATCCACGTTGCTGCAAATGGCAGAATTTCATTCTTTCTTATTGCCAAGTAGTATTGCATTGTATATATAAACCACATCTTCTTTATCCATTCATCAATTGATGGACATTTGGGATCTTTCCATAATTTGGCTATTGTGATAGCGCTTAGCCGTTAAATTTTAAAAGATAGTACCTAAGTTGTTTTTTTTTCACCATTTTTATTCTTACCCACAACAAATAAGGGTATCTTTTTCCCTTACCTTTACCAAAAATGTATAATATCAATTATTTGATTATTTGAAGACCTGATGAGTGAAAAGTGGTAGGTTACTTAATTTGTTTTATGTAATTATTAGTGAACAAATAATTTTACATGCTCCTGGTCATTGGCATTTACTTGTAACACTTTTTCCCATATTCTTATTGGCCTGCTCATTTTTTATATTTGACACCTGAGAGCTTTTTTACATTTATGAACACTAGCCCTTTGTCATGTATCTTGAATATATTTGAGATTTATATTTCCTTTTTTGAATTTGTTTATTGTGTTTTCTTACCCATGTAAAATTTTATGTGACCAATTTCATCCATTTTTGACTTTGTGGTTTCCCATTTTCATATGCTTTTAAAGGCCTTATGTAATTATTAATAATAAAAAGCATTTCAGCAGTTATTGAATGGTTACTATGAACTGGGTATACCATGGCATGAAGGAAAAAGGGACAAAGATGAATAAGAAGCCTTTTATTGCTTCAAAAAGTATCATATTAAATATAAAATATTTTGTTCTGTAGAAGGAATGAAGTAAATAGACCTTTTCCCCTCTACAAACAAACAAGGGAACAGATAACAATTCTCCAAACTTGTGTATCTTTTTTTTAAAGAAAAACTTAAACCAGTCAAAACATCAACACCTATAGTAAATAATAATATTTAGAACTGATCAGCAAGGAAACCAGGCCTAGAACTCAAGGTCTGTTTACATACTGATACTGTGAAGCTCTCAAAACAGTGCCACTTCTTCATTAGCTCAGGCAAATTCTGCAGGACCTACAAAAAGAGGGGTATTTTATTAATGCACTTTGTAAAAAATGTTTAACCAGGACTCATCTCAGTAGCATTTTTAGACACCTAACTATAAAGACCAGATTTTGCTCAATGTTGATGTAAAAGAATACTGTTTTAAGACATAATCCTTGCCCTTAAGAAAATATAGTTGGAGAGCCAAAATATGCACAAATGAGACAAAGAATAATTTGAAAGCAAATAGGGGAGGGCATTCCCTGTGCATATAAGTGCACATACTGACAGCTTAGAGAAAGAGTGCCCAGTCACCCTGTAGCAATCAACAAGTATTCCTACCAACTCAATATAGAGATTCCATAAGTTGTAAGCTTGCAGATCATATTGGTATTTGCCTACATAAAGGACTTTGAGACAGTGAGAGAGATATAAACAGAAATAAATTTCTGTGTGTATAAAATTACATAAAAATATAAATATCTACTAAAAAATTAAATAAATAAGGACAACCCCAAAGTCTTGATTTTTCTGTTAATATAGTGGAGCAGAACAGTGAGCAAGCCATGAAGGCAGGTGGTCTAGAAAATTCACTTATCTTTGTTTTCATACACATACTGAAAATTCACCCACAAATCACATACTAATGTTGCTGACGCTCATCACTCCTATAAATGCCCAGCCTGACCCTCTTTGGCTTGAGATGCCTATCAACAAAACAGGGTTCAGAGGGAAGGTCGAAAGAAGAAAAAACGTGGACCTCAGCTAGTCCATGAAACAGAGAATCTACTTGGGGAAGTCTCCACTCTTGTCCCCATTCTTTGGGAGCAGAAATGTTGGTGGATAACTTGAGGGTCTCTTGAGTTTATTCATCTATCAAACACTTACTGAGCAGACACCATGAGCCAAGTAGCATATGTTTACATGGATGGAATCAAGGGTCACTTTTTAACCAGTTAGAGAAGGAACATCCCAGGCAAGAGTATGACCAGTCGGAATGGTAAATTGAACGTGTAGAAGTAGGGAAAACACTGCAGACAATCTGATGGCTAGGAGGAGGTTTCAGATGGGAAGTGGGAAAACCGAAAGTATAACAGGATTGAAACTGAGGCGTGGGAGCACCATCCTGAGTATGAAGAAGTACATTTGTCTTTATTCCTCTATCCTGGAATTTCAGCAAAAGAGAATTTGGAGCTGATCATCCACTGGGCCCTTGAGTTGAGAAAGGCAAAGAAAATTGAAGCCAAGATTCCCACATAAAAGAAATCCTTCAGCAGAGGGGATTTCAAACAGCTTAGCTAAATAATGTCCATTTAGGACTGCTAGAGAGAGAGGGAAAGTTGCATTCAGGGGGTGAGGCAAGCAGGAAGAAGGCAGTTGTCTGGATACTTTCTTTGCAATCTAGATAATACTAGAGTTCAGCCAGTGAATAAACAAAATTATAAGTTTGCTAATACTTCCAATCTCAGAAATGCCGAAAAGGAAAAATATTTTTTTTTCTTTTCCAGGCAAGAGTCATGTCAGGGTAAATCTCAGACCAGGCTTGGTGTTTGCACATTTCCCTCAGTGTATTTCGGAGTCTGGGAAGTACAGAGGCCCCACAGGGTGGGTATGCATCATTTGCTTTTATTGCATTTAAGTTTTGGAACATGCAATTGGTCTGTGCTGTTTTATCAGGCTAGATGGCAGGCATATCTTTGACAGAGTCTGTGTTGGAATCACAATTTTGTAAAAAAAAAAAAAAAAAAAAAAAAAAAGTTAAGTTCAGGGCTGGAATCTGCACGTTAATATCCAGGTCCTGCAATGTTTTTAACATCACATACCTACTACAATGATGTGTAAATCTAGAGAAACCATAGGCTTTAAGACAATAAAGAGCAATATGCTCATAAAGCCGAAGTTTACTATAAGAAAGCCGACTTGCCCCGACACCAGAATGGAATCTGTTTACAAAGCACTAGCAGCATCTCTGACTCTTCCTTCCTCTTTCTCTATATTACAGGGAAATCTAATCTATATTAGAGAAACTCAAACTACTCTAGAAGAATGCAGTTTAAATAATTGCATTGTGTAATTGAAATAATTATACAACTCTTTTTGTTACACATTGTTGAAAACTAAATTGAAGACAACCTCTTTACCTTAACCTCTCCCACCCTCCCTCTTGCTTCAATTTGTAGAACAGGTTTAGAATAAGTGTATTCCTTATTATGTAGCAGTAAAATCCTTTTCCTGTATATTTAACAATACGCTGTGGAACCATTCCTCAAGTCAGATTTAAATGTGCAAGTGATTAGATTTGGGATGAGAAGTGAGACAGCTGGCCTGATTTGTCTAGGGGAATCACCCAAAGCTGAAGTGTAATGTTCGTGACTAATTCTCCTCTGGATATCTGCATCACACCCAGTCCTTGTTTATTAGCATACAATGTGACCACCTGAGAACAAAAACTTCTGTTAAATTACCTCCTGCTTCCCTAAGTTCTTCATAATGCTGACCAAAACATTCTATGCAATTCATGTAAAAAGTCTTCAGCTGAGAAAAGATTATATTTCTTTCCCTCCTTTCTCCTGCTTCCTGGCCCCTTGTTTGTTTGTTTCCCTTCAATATCAAATTATCTTCCACTATGTTTCTTTCAGTTTGAACATTCTCAATTTCTCCCTTTCCATTTATCAATCCTTCTGCCACCTTTTCTTATATCCTCAATTTAAACCCTATTCAGTGATAAGTGTACTTCGCAGACTGAACAGATGGATTACAACACTTTTTTCCTTAAGATTTCCATGTATAGCAATTTTCACTTCTCAAATAAAATAATGGTGATGAAGGTAAAAGTATCCAATCTTTTCCACGTGTCTATGCAGGTTTTAAAGCAGTTTTTCCACTGCGTGTACCATGCAGCTTCAGAAGGAAGGCTCTTTACCACTTTTGATTTGTAATTTTTATTTTGTTAACCGGATTGTTTCTACCGTGAGAATGAAGATTATTATCTATCTTTAGTAGGCTTTCTTTTTTAGAGCAGTTTTTTTTTAAATTTTTAATTTTTTGGGTTTAGTTGACACACAATGTTACATTAGTTTCAGGTTTACAACATAGTGATTCAACATCTCTACATGTTATGCTATGCTCACCCCAAGTATAGCGACCATCTGTCACCATACAATGTCACTGCAATACCATTGACTATATTCCCTGTGCTGTACCTTTTATTTATTATTATGACTTTTTCATTCCATAACTGGAAGTCTGTATCTGACACTCCCTTTCACCCATTTTAACCATCTCCCCACCTCCTTCCCTCAGGCAGTGATCGGTTTCTTTGTACTTATAGGTCTGATTCTGCTTTTTATTTATTCATTTGTTTTGTTTTTAGATTCCACATATGAGTGAAGTCATATGGTGTTTGTCTTTCTCAGTCTCACTTATTTCACATAGCATGATACCCACTAGGTCCATCCTTGTTGCCACAAACGGCAAGATCTCATCCTTTAATATGGCTGAATAATGTTCCAGTGTGTGTGTGTGTGTGTGTGTGTGTGTGTGTGTGTGTGTCTGTATCATGTCTTCTTTATCCATTCATCTACCAATGGACACTTATGTTGCTTCTTTATCTTAGCTATTGTAAATAATGCTTCAATAAAAATAGGGGTGCATATTTCTTCTCAAATTAGTGTTTTTTGTTTTCCTTGGGTAAATAGCAAGTAATAGTATGGCGCAAGTGCCTTTATTGTCAGGGAGGCCAGAGCGGAATATACAAACAGAAGATATGAGGGGATTCCTTTTGTGTGTTTGAGCGTCACTAGGTCACGGAGAGGGAAGGGCAAGAGGGAGCTTGTGGCAGGCAGGGACCAACCTTACTTATCACACTGGTGTACCTGATGGAAGGGTGTACACACTGGTGTAACTTGGAAGGGTGGGAATGCTGAAATATTTGGAAAATATGAAGTTTTGAGAATTTATAATATAAATACTTAGACTATCCAAGGCATGGGCCTCAGATATAGAAAGTGATGTCTCGGGGCGCCTGGGTGGCGCAGTTGGTTAAGCGTCCGACTTCAGCCAGGTCGCGATCTCGCGGTCCCTGAGTTCGAGCCCCGCGTCCGGCTCTGGGCTGATGGCTCAGAGCCTGGAGCCTGTTTCCGATTCTGTGTCTCTCTCTCTCTCTGCCCCTCCCCCGTTCATGCTCTGTCTCTCTCTGTCCCAAAAATAAATAAACGTTGAAAAAAAAATTAAAAAAAAAAAGAAAGTGATGTCTCATTTTACTGGAATTAAAATTATCTGATGTGGGCAAAATGTAAAGAGAATATAAAGGGAGAAGAAGAGCTAAACTCTGAAAAAAAATGAAGATTTATTTATTTAATATTTATCTTATCCCATTCAGTAGGCTATCTTTATTTTTATGTAGTCCCAATAGTTTATTTTATCCTTTGTTTCCCTTGCCTGAAGAGACATATTTGGAAAAATGCTGCCACAACTGATGTCAGAGAAATTATTACCTGTATTCTCTTCTAGTATTTTTATGGGTTCAGATCCCATATTTAGGATTTTAACCATTTTGAGTTTATTTTTGTGTATTGTGTAAGAAAATGGTTCAGTTTCATTATTTTGCATGTAGCTGTCCAGTTTTCTCAACACCATTTGTTGAAGAGACTGTCTTTTTCTGATTGTATATTCTTGCCTTTTTTGTGATAGATTAATTGATTACATAAGCATGGGTTTATTTCTGGACTCACTATCCTATTCCATTGATCTATGTGTCTATTTCTGTGCCAGCACAGTACTGTTTTGATTACTAAAGCTTTGTAGTATATCTGAGATCTGAAATTGTGATACTTTAGCTTTGTCCTCCCTCCACAGTCAAATTGGACCCTTCTTGTATCCTTCTTTAACCACGGCTGTTAGAATTCATGTCAAAATCTGTCCCTGGTCCCAGTACCTTCTTTTTTTTTATTTTTTTTTAACATTTATTTATTTTTGAGACAGAGAGAGACAGAGCATGAATGGGGGAGGGTCAGAGAGAGAGGGAGACAGAATCCGAAACAGGCTCCAGGCTCTGAGCTGTCAGCACAGAGCCCGATGTGGGGCTCAAACTCACGGACTGCAAGATCATGACCTGAGCTGAAGTCGGACGTCTAACCGACTGAGCCACCCAGGCGCCCCCCCACCAGTACCTTCTTAAGGTCACTGGTATCCTACACACCAAATCCAGAAGCCCTTGTTGGGTTTTATTCTCTTTTACTCACTGTGGCATTTAATGCTGTTGGCAGCAGCATTTTTTTCTAGAACCCACTCTTCCCTTGTTCTTGGGAGCACTTTATATTTCTAATCTTACTCATTAGTCAAAAGACATTTATTGAACGGTAGGGCCCTAAGTCATGCATGTATCTTTTTCATTGTCTTCTGCTGCTCTTTTCATGATTCCTGATGCCCCATCCATTCTCTGTCTTTCACTCTCTGCCTCTGGTCTGTCTGCCTAAGAGTCAAATTAACAAAATTAGAAATTCTGAGTTAAAAGGACTATAGGGACCAGTTAACCCACGTAGCATTCTACAGATGAGGAGTTTACACCCAGCAGATTACGGGTGTCCCCTACAATCTTGTAGCTAGTCAGTGGCAGAGCCCATATCAACTCATGTAAAAGCCAGGGGGATTGCCATGCTGGCTCTTTCTTTCACCTGTGTGAAATTGCATTCTGGACCTTCTAAAGTTCCAGATCCAACTCTACTCTTGATTTTCTAGTCTGTCATCATATTTCTGTTCTTCTCTATTTCAGAGACTGGTTTTAGTCATATTTGATATCTCCGAATTTTTCACTTCCTTCCACCCTTACAGCCAAATATTCATGATGTTCAATGAGTCTTTCTTCATGATGGCCTGAGAATCTGCTTTTTTTCCCTTCTCACTGCTACCGCCTTGGCTTAAAGGTGCATCTCAGTGAAGCTGTATAATGCTAAACATCTTTTCAGTGGTCTTCCAGGCTTTGGTCTCTCTATTATCAGTCAATTCTATATTTCATTTTTGGAAATATCACTTTTCCTGCATTAACCTGTCACAAAACCAGTGCTTATCTCCATTTATAAGCAGTTCTCTTTCAAAAATGTTAAATATTGAGGAAAATAAGAGACAGCCCTTTGGAGAGGCAACATCTGTGACAAATGGACCTCTATGGGACAGTAACAATATTTTCTTCCTTCTCTTTCTTCCTTCCTTCCTGCCTTCTTTCCCTTAACAAATATTTACAAATATTTTCTGAGCATTTGTACTGGGTAAAGTTTCATGCTAGGAGCTGGAGATACAATATTAAGTCTTGCTTTGGGGTATTTTGTAATTTCTCTGCATATTAATTGCATAAACCTAAGAAAAAAGAATTCTTCCCTAAACTGTGATCCCACTAGAAAAAATAAGAGAACCTGAAATGTTGTGCTTAGATTGGGAAAGTGAATATACCCGTTAGATTAAGTAATGATGGTAACACAGTATTGACAAAGAAAAGATACTAAATATACACTTAGGTGTTGGTATTTATTTAAACGTCCATACTACATTCTGCTATCAAAATTGTTAATCAAAGGCTTATACTTTGTTATTAACCAGTATTTATAGACACTATTTTAATTAAGGGCTTTCTTTTCTTGAAAAGGGCTTAATTGGTTATGCTGATCTATACCCTCGCAATTATCCACATTTGGAAAAGCTTAGTTAGTTGCTCCAAATAAGCATAACTTATGGCAGTTTCTTATAGCCAGGTCTAAGCCTGGTGTAAACTAAAAAATCTCATATATTTCTTTCTCAATAGCTTCTCATTGTTTTTAGCACCAAATTCAATCTTTTGGCCTTATGTTTAGATTCCTCTAGTATCTGGTCACAACCTACCTTATGACAATTCATCTCCTGCTACTCTCCAATTCTTTACTCCACTATGCTTACAATTTCCTTGGATATTTCTTTGGGTTTACCTACCTCATTTCTTCTTTTGGAATACCATCTCTTAATTCTCTCCATCTCTAATACTATTACCCTAATTAAATTCTTACTCCATGCTAGCTAGTGCACTGAGTACTTTTATCTGTTATCTCATGTAATTGTTACAATAACCTACGATCTTAATGAGCCTCTTATGAAGATAAAAATATGGGGGCTTAGAAGAACTAAGTCATCTGCCCAAGGCCACACAATCAGATCATTCCAATTGCAAAGTCTAAGTGTGTAACCATTATGTTGTGCTGCTTCCAAGGGCTTATGCCTATACTTCTGGGTAATTATCTTTGTAACATGATAAATTATCTGACATCTCTGAGCTCTGGCAAACCTAGGAGAATGTATATATATAAGATTATGTAGATATAGATACAGATATGGATATGTAGATATAAATATCATTAAAATAATTTTTGTTATTCATTTATGGTTATTATGGTATAAAATAAATGTCACTATCTTGGATTATTTAGAAACATAGATCAAAGAAGTAAAACTACTGTCAACAGTGAAGTATGGGTGGCTTTGTTTTTCAATGTTTGTAAATCCTTTTCCAACTATGGTTTCTGAATACCCAGAAGGCAAATGTAATTAACATGATCTACCCCAAGGAACATACACTTAAGGAAAACAAGCATAGGTACTATAAATGTCTAAAGTTATGAGATTTCTTAATTTTTTGTTAATGTTTATTTATTTTTGACAGAGAGAGAGAGAGACAGAGCACGAGTGGGGGAGGGGCAGAGAGAGAGGAAGACACAGAATCTGAAGCAGGCTCCAGGCTCTGAGCTGTCAGCACAGAGCCTGATACGGGGCTCAAACTCACGGACTGCGAGATCATGACCTGAGCCGAAGTCGGACGCTTAACCGACTGAGCCAACCAGGAGCCCCTAAAATTATGAGGTTTCTGAGTTAGAAGTGAATTTTTAAAAATATTCAATCCAGATGAATTTTCATAATTATTCCTCATTCTCGGTTAGAGAAAATATGTCTTGGTATTCTCGAAGAGAACTTCAAGGCATTAATTTACTTACTGCTTCATTTAAACAAACAATACTCATTAGCGCCTGTTTTGAGCTAGCTCTTCTAGGCTCAGGAGATGCAGTGATGAAAAATCAGAGGCCTTATTTTCATGGAGTTGAGAATCTGAGGAATAAGCATTATATCAATAACCATGCAAATAACTACTTGCTTACACCTAGGATAAGGGAAGTACATGTTATGATTGGAGTGCTTAAGCAGGGGAATGAATACTAGGTAATCCAAAGTCTTTCTCGATGAAGAGACATTTAGTTACAGAGGAATGCAAAGTTGCATAGACGTTGATCAGCTGAAGCAGATTGGGGAGAGGTTTTGCTGACAGAGGAAACAGCATATACTCAACTTCAGAAGAGAAAGAGAAGGCTGTTATGGCTGGACTTCAGAAGAGAGGAAGGAATGGCTCTAGACAAGGCTTGAGTGATGCTCTTCCAGGTTATGTTATGTTTTCCAGATTTTAGTCTAAAAGAAATGGGAAGCAATTAACTGATTTTAAGTGTGTGTGTGTGTGTGTGTGTGTGTGTGTGTGTGTGAGTGTGTGTGTCCATATTAAAGGAGGCAACATGATCAGAATTTTATTTTAAAGATATTTCTCTCACTGGCATGTGGAGAATAAATTTATGGGGAGATTCTTGCAGTCTGCCCAGCAATGATGACTGTACTAAGGTGGGGGAGGGGGGGAGAAAGGAGATGGAAAATAACTGACAGATTTGATGCATACTTTGTTTTCTTAAAAATGCTTATTTATTTATTTTGAGAGAGAGAGAGAGAGAGTGTGTGTGTGTGCAAGCAGGGGAGGGGAAGAGAGAGATAGAGAGAGGGAGAGAGAGAATCGCAAACAGGCTCCAGTGCAGAATCTGATGCGGGGCTCAGTCTCACGGGCTGTGAGATCATGACCTGAGCGGAAATTAAAAGTCAGATGCTCAACCAACTGAGCCACCCAGGCACCCCTTGATGCATACTTTGAAGGTAGAGCTAGCAGGGAGTAATGAATGGTTGAATGTGGAATGTGACAAAGAAAAATATCAGGTATGATTCCTAGGATTATGGCTGGAGCAGCTGAGCTTATTGTATCACTACTTTGATGGAGAATACTGGAGAAGAATGAGGAGGAGGAGGCACAGAGAAAGGGAGGGAGGGATTGTGGGAAAGAGGGAGGAAGGGAGAAAGGGCAGAAGTTAGGAAGGAAGCAAAGAAGGAAGGAGAATGAGAAGGTCTTATGGAGAAGACTGTTGTTCCGTTCTGGGCATGTTGCAGAATTTAGGATACTTATGACTTATTCAAGTTAAGTATTTATGGAGGCAGTCAGAATATTGATTATAACTCTGAAAAGAAGTCTGGGTTACAGATATAAATTTGGAAACTAACATCATGACTCTGACATTTGAAGAAAAATGACATAAATTAAGGGCGCCTAGGTGGCTCAGTTGGTTAAGCGTCTGACTTCGGCTCAGGTCATGATTTCACGGTTCATGAATTTGAGCCCTGTGTCAGGCTCTGTGCTGACAGCTCAGAGCCTGGAGCCTGTTTCAGATTCTGTGTGTCTCTCTCTGTCTCTCTGCCCCTCCCATGCTCGTGCTCTCTCTCTCTCTTTCTCTCTCTCGAAAATGAATACACATTATTTTTTTTAAATAACATGAATGAGAAAACAATAAAGTGAGAAGTGAAGAGAATCTAAAAACTAAACCCTGAGAAACGCCAGCTTTTAAAAGTCAAGTGGAGGAAGAGGGGATAACAAAGACTAATAATGAGTGGCCAGAGAGAGGATGAGAAGTTTAAGTGCATAGTTCCCCAGAAGACAAAAGAAGAGAACATTTCAAGATGGAGGAGATGGGTGGGCCATCCAGCTAATGTGACATGAAGAAGTTGGTAAATCCTCTCTCCAAAACACGAGATTTACAAATAGCTAATAAGCATATGAAAGGATGCTCCATATCATTAGTTATTAGGGAACTGAAAACTATAATCACAGTGAGATATCATTACATGTCCACTAGAAATAGCTATGTTCCAAAAATCTGACAATACGAAAGGTCAGTGAAGATATAGAGAAACTGGAAGTCTCATATATTTCCAGTGGGAATATAAAATGGTACAGCCACTTTAGAAAACCAGTTTGACAGTTCTTAAAAATCATGTCTGCTTACCATATGGCCCAGCAATTCCACTCCTTGGTACCGACACAAGAAAAATTAAAACATATGTCCACACCAAGACTTGTATGTGAATGTTCATGTAAGTGTTATTCATAATAGCCAATAACTAGAAACAATTCAAATGCTTATTAGCTGGTGAATGGGTAAAAATAATATGGGCTATCCACTCAATAGAATCTATTCATCAATTGGATAAACCTCCAAAACATTGTGCAAGTGAAATACATCAGGACAGAAGACCACATATTGCATGATGCCATTTGTATGAAATGTCTTTTTTTTTTAATTTTTTTTTAACGTTTATTTATTTTTTTGGGACAGAGAGAGACAGAGCAGGAACGGGGGAGGGGCAGAGAGAGAGGGAGACACAGAATCGGAAACAGGCTCCAGGCTCTGAGCCATCAGCCCAGAGCCCGACGCGGGGCTCGAACTCACGGACCGCGGGATCGTGACCTGGCTGAAGTCGGACGCTTAACCGACTGCGCCACCCAGGCGCCCCTGAAATGTCTTTTAAAAGACCAGTTTACAGACAGAGCAGATGAGTACCTGCTGAGGCTGGGGGTCAGAATGGCAACTCACTGCAAACTGAATAACAGGATATTTTAGAAGATGAAGGAAATGTTCTAAAAGTGGATTGTGGAGATGGTTGCACCACTGGATAAACTGACAGTTGTAGAACTTCAGACTTACAGTGGTGCATTTTATGGTGTATAAACTATACCTCAATAAAGCTCTAAAAAATGGAATGGTACTCCTTCTTGACTAACCCGCAATGAAATAGTCCCGATAAGCCTTCTTTCCTCCTCTAAATTTTACTATTTGTTTGTAATCTTCCTTTACTATGGTAGCAATATATTCTACTTGTTTTTGAACCTAAATTCAGTGTGGAGGAGAACTTCTTTTCTGGAGTTTGCCTTAGAACATAAATGGAATCTCTTCACTCAGCAGTTTGATCTCCACAGGTCATGCCAATTTGTAGATTCTCAAGGATGTCTTAAGGTTCCCTTCAGGAAACTGGTTCATTCTGGAGGAATCCTGAGGTTTGGATAATATGCTCTACCAACAGAAGCCCCAGGCCTGTATCAGAATATAGGTCTAAACCAATTCAGGCTCTTGCTGAACCACTGCCAGTCTGACCCGAGAGGACCCTGGCTCTGAGCCCACTCTGTCCAGCTTGCTCCAGCTGGAAGATCTTGCTTGTTTTTCACACTAACCTCAGGGTGTGAATAAGGGAAGGACATCAGTTATATTCTTTTTTTACTTTGCAGTATGTATGATACATAATAATTTACAAACTTGCTCTGTTCAAACAACATTTTCAAAGAAAAAGTTCTATTATCAGAGATTTCTAAAGAAACATAATTTTGGAATGTGGTGGACAAGTCAAAACTGTTCTTTAGTCTCTGATTTGTTAACATCGAAAGTTCATTGGACAGGTTCTAGGCATTCCCTGTGGTATTTGGAGCTGTGAATCTTCTGTGCATTCAGACAGGCCAAAGTAGCAGATGAGAGCACTGCTATGGATTTGTTTCACTCTGGTGAATGTAAATGATTCATGTTCAGCAGGGTAAGAAAATATGCACAGCCTCAAATATGCAGTTTGACTCCACTAGTAACCCAGAATGCCCATCAGTACACCTAGCATTTTTAAGTGTGCATCATAACTCTCCAAGGATCAGCATCATCTTCCCTGAGATCATTATAGATCTACAAAAATAAGTAGAAGGAGGAAAATGTGGAGCAGGATTGAAAGAGGAAGCGAATACAGCCTCGCTTTTTTTTTTGTTGGTGTGGGACAAGTTGTATTGAGCCCAGGAAAGCAAACAGACACTTTTCAAAGTCCATGGAGGAAAATGTAGAAATTGCTAATCTGAAAATGGCCCTGGTCACCTGAGTGCTGTGATATTTTGGGTGCCCCTGCTCTACTCATGATTCTCGACTCATGAGCAACCCCCTCTCCGAGAAACTACTAAAAGTTCAAGTGTTTATTCATATATTATTTTTAAGTTGGTAGTACAGCAGAAAGGCATAGTTTCCTTTCTTGCAATGGGAAGTAACGTGACAAGCCCTTTTTTCACCTGCTTGCAGGATTCAGAGGGTTTCTGCTGCAAACAGGCTTTGGTTACACATCTTCACGGAGTACGATGTGTTTTGACTTTACCACGTCACATTCCAAAAGTGATGCTGTGTTTACAGGTGCCATATATTTTCTCCCAGGCCAAGCCAATGAGCAGAGACATTCCTAATCTTTCTGACAAGATCTTAACTGCAATATTGTGCTGTGTTAGGAAAACTAGGTTTCAAAGCAGAAGCAATACTTATAATTTCAAGATGAGAACCCAAGAGTAATAAGAAATGATAAATGAAAAGAATCTGAAAGAGTGACACTCGTTAAAATAAAAATCCTTATGGAGATGAGTCTACATAAAGTCATAGATCATTAGGGACAAAGGAAGAATGTATATGCCAGACATTAAAATGGCCAGTTAATTTTATCTATTCTTACCATGGGTTAAGAAATCCATCCACATGTCTCATTAGTAATGCTGAGAAAAGCAAGGCAACCTTCAGAGCATTGTTAAAGGCACGAATGCATTACAATGAAGTCAGAGTCAATTGAGGCAAGAGATTAAAAGGACTTCCAGACTAGGAGTTCTTAACCAGAGGTCCATACCAGAATCATCTGGAGAAAGTGTTTCATGCCAGCGTTCCACTGACAATCATTTTTATTCATTTGGGTCTGGAGTGAAACTCAGGCATGTGAATTTTGAAAAATCCCCAACCCTCCCCCCCCCCCACTCCGCCGAGGGATTTTTATAATAACCCTAGTTAAGAAAAGAAAGCATTTTCTACTTTGTAATTATATACCTGCCACCTTCTCCCCTAGATTTCAAACTCTTTTGAAAGGAGCCTGCCATATTTACCTTGTGTCTTTTGCTATGCTTACCACAGCTAGACTGTAAACTCCAGGGGGGGAAGAACGTGTGCTAGTTGTTTTTATTATTGTAATTCCTCCTGCCCCACCCCCACACCTCCAGCTAGAAGAGCACATGATCTATCATTGATACCCAAGAAATTGAATTTTGAAAATGAATACTAGATTTGAAAGTTAGACCAAAAACCACATCTCCCAGAAGAAAACAAGCAGTAAGTTTTTTGGCATTGCGTTTGGTGATATTTTTTTGATTTGACTCCAAAGACAATGGCAGCAAAAGCAAAAATAAACAAATGGGACTACATCAAATGAAAAGGTTTCTGCACAGTGAAGGGAAACACCAACAAAATACAAAGGCAGCCTACTGAATGGGAGAAATTGTTTGCAAACGATATATCCAATAAGGGGTTAATATCCAAACTATATAAAGAGCTCATACAGCTCAATGACACATAAACAAACAAAAGCAATCCAATTAAAAAATGTCAGAGGATTTGAATAGACATTTTTTCAAAGAAGACATACAGGTAACCAACAGGTGCATGAAACGATGCCCAACAGCACTAGTAACCAGAGAAATGTAAATCAAAACCACAATGAGCTATCACCTCACACCTGTCAAAATGGCTACCAAAAGGACAAGAAAAAACAAGTGTTGATAAGGATGTGTAGAAAAGGGAACCCTCATACACTGCTGATGGGAATGTAAATTGGTACAGCCACTGTGGAAAACAGTTTGGGAGGTCCTCAAAAAAATTAAAAATAGAACCATTGTATGATCCAGGTATTCCACTTCTGGGTATTCATTCAAAGAAAATGAAAACACTAATTCAAAAAGATATATGCACCCCTGTTTTTGTTATAGCATTATTTACAATAGCCAAGATATGGAGTAGCCTAAGTGTTCACTGATAGATGAATGAATAAAGAATATGCTATATGTATGTGTATAAATATATATAATAGAAACTAGCCATAAAAAAGAAAGAAATCTTGCTATCTGCAACAACATGGATAGACCTTGAGGGTATTATGCTAAGTGAAATAAGTCATACAGAGAAAAACATATACTTTTCACTTATATGTAGAATCTAAAAAATAAAACACAGGAACAAACGAAACAGAACAAAACCCATACATACAGAGAATAGACTGGTGGTTGCCAGAGGGGAGGTGAGATGGAGGGTGGATGAAATGGGTGAAGGGGATCAAGAGGTACAAACTACCAGTTGTAAAATAAATAAGTCATGGGGATATAATATACATCATGGTGATGACAGTCAAGAATATTGTATTACAAATTTGAAAGTTGCTAAGAAAGTCAATCCTGAAAGTTGTCATAAGAAAAAACTGTATCAGGGCGCTCAGTCGGTTAAGCATCTGACTTCTGCTCAGGTCATGATCTCACAGTTTGTGAGTTAGAGCCTCGCGTCAGGCTGAACAGCTCAGAGCCTGAAGCCTGCTTTGGATTTTGTCTCTCCTCTCTGCCCCTCCCCTGCTCATGTTCTATCTCTCAAAAAAATAGATAAACATTAAAAAAAATTTTTTAAGAAAAAAATTGTATCTTTGTATGGTGACAGATGGCAACTAGACTTATTGTAGTGATCATTTTGCAATATATACAAAGTCAGATCACTATGTTGTACACCTAAAAATGCATATAAATTATATTTTGATTTAAAAAATGAATACTAGGAATTTAATTCTATGTATACAGACTTAAGTTGATTTTCTTCTTTTCTATCATTATTATTATTGTCCTAGTGGATTCTCAGATGTTTGTTGAATGAACACATTGAGTTTTGAAAGTTAAACAGAAGTTATTTTAAGAGGCTTTTGCATGTTAATTGTAGAAATCAGTCTCATTACCTTATATTCATTCATGTTCTCTTTTGGGGCTTCTGAAAAATACATCTTTAATTTATATTACATTTGGTGAGAACAGCTCAATTGCACTTGCTTTCAGAAAATTGGGAATCAAATAACCAATCTGAAGTAAACAGAACAAGCAAATACAGTTGATACTATTAGATCAAGTGCCATTCCCAATGACATTATTAATGGATTTTGCCTCATAGGACTAGCATAACACTTTATTTTTTATAGCTGATGTATCAAAAAAGCTATTTGAACCATTGATTTCTAAGGTCTTATAATCCTAATTTTATTTTGAGGAGATACTTACATATTCTAGTGAATACATATTCTAGTGAAGTATATACAGAAGGTATGATTTGAAATGTTCAGCTAGTCACCTTCATATGAATTATAACAAGCTGAATGGTTCTCAAAACCTTTATTTATTTATTTTTATTTTTTTCTAATCTTTATTTATTTTTTGAGAGAGAGAGAGACAGAATGTGAGTGGGTTAGGGGCAGAGAGAGAGGGAGACACAGAATCCGAAGCGGGCTCCAGGCTCTGAGCTGTCAGCACCAGAGCCCGACGCGGGGCTCGAACTCACGAGCTGTGAGATCATGACCTGAGCCGAAGTCAGACACTCAACCGAGTGAGCCACCCAGGCGCCCCTCAAAATCTTTATTAAAGATGGTTATGTTTTAGGAACAGTGTATTTGCAGTAGACCAAACTGAACATGTATAGGTGGAATATGTGCTTTTTTTTCCATCTTCACTATTGAACTTACGTTCTAGAAAGTCTTTCCTATTTCCCCTCTATCTATAATCTTGCCTCTCTTTGAACCCATATGTATTGATTTTGTAGCTCACTTATGCACTTACCTTGTTTTGTCTTCTTTTAGACACTTTACCAAATTGTAAACACCTGTAGGAATGAAACTCATTCTTACTCATGCTGTGTCTCCTGTTATGACAAGCACATAGCAGATACACAATTATAGGCTCTGAATTAATAATCTGTTATCCAGAAATTAATAATGACAATATCTTCTTAATTCCAAGAATAGTTATACCATTGTCACTAAAGTAAAAAGAGAACATTTGACTTCAAATTTTGAAGTGATTTAAAGTGTATCTTTTAAGCTGTCACCAAAATCATTTATTCTAGTTAAAAACCTGATCCATTTATTTCTATTTTCATGCATAATTTATATCCCACCTACTTCCAAAAATTAGTTGAAGGAGCCATTAAGAATATGCCAATTGGGGCGCCTGGGTGGCGCAGTCGGTTAAGCGTCCGACTTCA
>NW_024412429.1:29896662-29902365 GCF_014898765.1 Herpailurus yagouaroundi | reverse complement strand
TGACCTGGCTGAAGTCGGACGCTTAACCGACTGCGCCACCCAGGCGCCCCTAAATCAAACATTTTAAAGTCTCTGCAAAACCACAATAACAAGAATTATAACTGATTCCCATTTTCCTTAAAAGATGATTTGAGGGGAGGAAACAAGAGAGACTGTTCTAAGAGAGGAACCAAATATGTCTCCAAATGGAGACACAAGGAGAGAGGAGAGACCCCAACAACAAAAGCTTTCCATATTCCCACCATCCAAAAATGCACTTCCAAATTGCATAATTCCGATGAGCTCCACACAATTAACCTGGCCAAAGGAGTTGTGTGGTTGCCATTTAACTTCCCACCCAGCTATGGTGAAACATGCAATACAGCTTGAACATGTCATTTAAATTGAAAATGAAGCATTTGGGCACATCGGTATAAGATGGGTCCTTCTAAATCTGAGAACATATTTACCCAGGTGGGTTCAATCATAATTCCTACTCTGTAAATAAAATTTCAATCGAGCTTGAAAAACTAAAAATTGATTTTAGAGGTTTATTTTTTTTTTAAAGAAAATGTTTGCAGAAAAGGAATTGTAGTTCAATTTTAAATATTGGATAATTTGATTTAATGCCTTTCTATTTGAGATGGGACTACAATAAAAACATATTAAAGAATTATCATTAAAATATGTATAGAAGCCATGAAATCAGGTAAAGGAGACAAATCCTGTTTGTCCAATGAAAACAATTGTGTAATGGAATAAAAATACAGGAATGAGATAAACTTTTTTTGAAAGTTAGGCTCTAAATTGACAATAATATAAAGGCTGTCTCTCAGTACCCAGAGGCACACCTGCAATAAAGAACTTTATATCATTAAGAAAGAAAGTAGCAAATGACTCGAAATACATTAATAAGGACAATGAATAGTAAAAGCTGAGGACTGTATGTCCAAAGTCGATGCTATTTAATCAAGTCCTGGGAAACAAACTCAAGTTCACTTCTAACACAACAGATGAACTTGCTGCCAAATGCGAGGTGCCATAATAACCGTATCAGGGAGAGAAAAGTCTGCCCCAGAACTAGAAAGAGATCTGGTATCCTATGGCCTCTCTCTGATAAGTACTAATGCTGCTGGGCCCATGGGTAATTCACTTACACTAGTTATGTCCATTCTTGACCTTATCTTATGTACCTGAAGTTCAGTGCTGGTCTGCCTGTAAGAGTTTTAAGAAAGATCAGAGTTAAATGTGGTTGTAGGCTCCTGCAGGGCTGTTAGGAGCAAGAACACTGTGGAAATAGAGGCTAAAAAGTACACTCACTGTAGCCTGGGAATGGAAATAAGGCCTCAGGAAAACACTTAATGCATTAGAACCAGGCAGAGCTTTCTACTTGTAAATAAAGGCTTCTGCTGCATACTGATAGGGCTTGCTAAGCCATTAGCATTAGTGTTCCTGGAGGAGCCAAGAGAAAAAGGTAGGGGAAAAAAGAATAGGAAGGAAATTTTCGCAGAAAAGAAATAGGCTTGCATTTCGTACCTCTCCTTCACCTAGCACTTGCTCCTTCAGCTTCCATGTCTCATCCCAGGGTCTACTGCATCCGCCCCAAATGTACCTATCTTCTCATTTCCTGTAAAACAAACATTTTAAGAATCTCGCACCCTTTTCCCACACGTCTTCCTCCATATCTGATACATTTCTTTGTAACTAGCTATAAAACTTGGTGCCGCTTATAAGAAGTGTACCTGTTGAACAAAATGGAGGACGACTTTTGGAGAGGCCAGGCCTAGAATGTGCCAAGTGATGGATATATGAGAAAGCAGAGAGAGGACAATTCATTCTCCTTGCATTGATGCAGTCTCAATTGGGTGAAGGACAGGAGTAGAGGGGTGGATTAGAGCCAGAGGTGGAGCTAACTGTGCAGGAGCCTTGCTTCAGATGAACATGTTCATACTTGAATATGTTGATTCAGTGCATGGGGTCACTGACAGATAAACCTCCGTTGGGGCTCAAGATAACTACTCCAAGGCACTGTTCTCTAAGATTAGCCCAGCCAATCCCTAAGAGGTTTTCTAGCCTGTGACTTAATACTTACATCTACAGCCCTAGCCTCTTATTGTGCACCTGTTCCTATCTGACCAAGTCAATTTTCTGCTTTAAAACCTTCAGTTATGATCATTGCTACCTTGTATGGGTTTCTACTACATGCCCAGTAATGTGTTGATGCTTTCCATATATCTACTATAATCCTTGCAGTGTATGTACTATGATCAGTGCTACTGTAAAATGTATATAGCTATCCTCGTTTTACAGATGAGGGAAAGTAGACATGAAGAAATGAAAGAATTTGCCCAGGAGTGCAAAATTGGTGACATAACTGAGAATCAAACCAAAATAAGTCTGGCTCCAAAATCAGTGCTCACTGCTCTAGAGTTCAAACCGTTCAGTGGTTCCTTGGTGTGCTTCCCAAAGCTCTCCACGATCCTGCTGCTGTGTGCATTCCAGCTCCTTCTCTGGCCCTCCCTTCCTTCCACTTACTGCTATGGCAATAGTTGAATACTTACAACTCACCCCCGCCCCCCCTTCAGTGTGTGTTCATGCTCTTTCCTCCTCTTGGAACACTGCTCTCCAATCCAGTTTAGCACCCTCATCTGTCTAGATGTAGGTTCCCTCAAGAAGGACTCCCAGGTACCTCCCTCAGATACACAGCCTACACCCATCGGAGTGCTTGCAAAATAGTGTGCTGTCACAATGATCATTTTCAGGTATGTTTCGCCTACACAGTAAGCCTCATGAGATAAGAAACACGTCTTTCTCACCTTCACATCACTAAAACCTAGGGCAGTGCTTGGCACAAACAAGAACTCTGAGAGTGCTTGAATGAAACTTTTTTGAAACTTTAGAAATACTTTCCCATTGGGGTGTGTGTGTGTATGTGAGAGAGAGCCAGACAGACAGACAGATAGAGAGAGAATAAAAGTGTGTGTCTTAATCTTCTCAACTTGATTTCATGTTTTTTAAGAATAGGGGAATCCTATTTTTATTATTGTTCTCTTTCAAAGCCCCTTGCCTGCTGAAGACAACAGAATGACTGACCCTGTTTATGTCAGTGTAAAATACACCATGAAGGTGAACTACACAGAAGAGAAAGTCAGTGAGGGCAGACGGCAACAGAGAAAAGTACAAATATACTTTGTACATGAATTTTACCGACTTGCTAACAGATTTAAGATTCTTTTTTTTTAAAGAAGTAATTAATCTTTTTTTTTCAATTTTTTTAAAGTTTATTCATTTTTGAGAAAGAGAGAGAGACAGAGCATGAATGGGGGAGAGGCAGACAGAGAGAAGGAGACACAGATCCAAAGCAGGATCCACACTGCACGCTGTCAGCTTAGAGCCCGATGCAGAGCTCGAACCCACAAACCGTGAGATCATGACCTGAGCTAAAGTAGCTTAACTGACTGAATCATCCAGGCACCCCTAAAGGGTTTAAGATTCTAACGAAATTATGCAATATAAAGCCAGGCAATTAGGAATAAATGTTGGACTGAGATAATATAAAAAGAAGAGAAAATTGGCATTTGAACTGCTTACTTCAGTTTGGGCACTTAATTTAGCAATGCTTCCCGACAACTAAAAATCAGAAAGCATTTAGTATCATGGATTATCAGTATTCATTTGACTACAGAAAACAATAGAAAATCTGACTTACATATAGGTTGTTTCTTCTCGTGGAGAACTGAAGAGGCAGTCAGCTTTGATTCAATAGCTGGATTATGTCAAGGTCACCATCTCTGCAAGCCTCTGTCTTTTCCTCAGGCTTCTCGTCTGTCATGGTTGCAAGATTGTTGCTGCTGTTCCAGACATCACATCCAGGTTTAAGTCATAAGGAAGGGAGGGAGCCAACAAACTATGTCTGCTGCTTGTATCAGGAAAAGCAAAAGCCTTTACAGACTCTTCTCTAGTTTTATTGAACAGAGCATGTTAAATGGCCACTTCTAGCTGGAAGAAAGTTTTAAAAGCATATATCCTACTGTGGCAGGACACATTGCTACCCAGATCAAAACTGACATTCTGTTTGCAAACAAGAAAAAAAGCAATATGTACTGAATAGGCAATTCACACTGGTTGCAAATTGTAGATTTTACTGTTTGCCAGTAAATATCATATAAACTCCAGAAGAAATTTATCACATACTTCAATAATTACTTGATGAATTAATAAGCACATATTTGGTCCCCTAAGTGAACTCTTGGGTAAAAAAAAATAACCAAACTTAATTTTTCTGCTTATAAAGTAGCAGAAAATTTTTGAAAAATATATGAAATTATAAAACAAAAGGGAATGGCCGGGCACCTGGGTGGCGGTTAAGTGACTGACTTTGGCTCAAGTCATGATCTTACAGTTCGTGAGTTCAAGCCCTGCATTGGGCTCTCTCCTATCAGCACAAAGCCTGCTTCGGACCCTCTGTCTCCCTCTCCCTCCCCTCCCCTACTCACTCTCTCTCTCTCTCTCTCTCTCTCTCTCTCTCTCAAAAATAAACATTGAAATATATATGTATGTATTTTTATATATACACACATATGTATGTATATATATAATCTTCCAAATCTTCCAACTGATTAAGTTAAAAGCTGATATGTAATAGTTTTGCTTTTATTAATTTTTCTTTGATTACTCATGTGAGTAAATGTATTCTAAAATGAGTAATAAAAAATGTATTTCTTTGTCCATTTTGCTTATTTATATCAATTTTCCATTACGATATTTGTATTTTTGTATTGATTGATAAGAGCTCTTTCTATATATGAAAGCAATTATTACTTATGAAATAAGAATAAGAATATAACTATTCATTTTTAGACTTTTTATCTTTGATACTTGTCTCTTTCATTTTAAATGACCTTTTGCAAATTTTTAAGAAATCTTCATGGGTAATATATTTTATAAACCCTTATACATATGACAAAATTTTTCTGTTGTTTTCACATATGTCCATGAATGACAACTATTTGGGTCTATGATTCTGTGTTTACATCCTTTTAATCTCAAAACTCTAGTTATTTCTTTACCTGATTTCTAGAATTTAATGTTGTATCTTTAATAGCCCTTTAAATCTCCAATTCTAGCTGTTTTCTTAGATTTAAGAATTTAATGTGGTCAACAAGCTATCTGAAGTTAGTCTAAGATTATTCCTTTGTAGTTAACTTTTCCCCCACGTCACCTAGATTTTATTTTTATAAATTACGCTATCTTTTAATAAGGGAAAACCTCTGCCATGTAGTTTGTTAGTAGGAACACTTCTTTATTTTATCTTTTAAATTTAATTTCTTAGGTCATAGTGAACATGTTCAATCTGAGTATATGGATTTTTTTCAGCACAAGAAAATATTTCTTTAATTATGTCTTGATCATTGCTTCTTTCAATTTCTTAAGAACATCAGTAAACTTCAGGTTGGATTTTTTGTATATTGTCCTCCATACCTATCATATTTACATTCTTAAAGAGTTTCCTATGATTTTTTTTCTCTGATTCAACTGTCTGCAGTATTAATTCTGATCTTTATTCTATCCAATGTGAATTCAGGTATTTTGAATGCACTTACAGTTTCCTTTTAATTCTACTCTATTTCACTCAGGTATCTTTAATTCAGCTTGTTGTTTTTGGTTTTCATCCTGACTTCTTCTTCTTCTTCTTCTTCTTCTTCTTCTTCTTCTTCTTCTTCT
>NW_024412429.1:29622841-29896652 GCF_014898765.1 Herpailurus yagouaroundi | reverse complement strand
CTTCTTCTTCTTCTTCTTCTTCTTCTTCTTCTTCTTCTTCTTCTTCTTGTTATTATTATTATTATTATTATCATTTTAATCTTTTCTGTCTCCCCATGTCTTTTTGCTCCAGTTTCATGGAAGGTATGTCTACCTGTTCGCTATTTCTGGAGTCAAATTCTTAAATATTTTCTTTTAGTTGTTACATTACATGTATCTCCTATGTATCTGTATGGTGATCTCCTTATTATATAATTCTTTTTTTCAAAATCCTCACATATAGATTAGCCTTCCATACACAGTATTTCCAATCGCTAGGATATCTGTCTTTGGACCTTCTCACAGTTATTTCAGTGTTGATGATAGTCAAGATTCTCTTAGCTCCACTTTAAGTGTCTAAGCAGTATTCAACTGCAGTACATGTTACACTGATGCAAACCTTTTATTCTCCATAACTAGTTCTTTGCCACCATGAATCTGAATGCTGTTGGCCCCTCTAAAAGCCTTACAAACAACTTTTTCCCAATGATTTTTGGATGCCATAGTCCGTGCAGCACCAATGGCTACAGTGGGGAAAATAAGATCTTGGACTCACACGACCGCTAGGAATCTGACCATCACAGACATTTATCAAAGGAACTAAAGTGGCACCAACTGCCAGTGTATTCAAGCCATACAGCCACAAACGAGATCACCCACTGCCAATGAAGAATGCTGCTCTTCAGGAAGAAGCATAATGACACAGAGCAGAACTGGGAAAGCTCTACATGCATAGAGAGCTCCTTTGGATGTAAATTTACAAGTCTAGTTAAATAATAGAGTAATAACTGTGCTTGGGAGCAAAATATATTTTCTCTTATTTATATGAGGTGGATGATTTCTGAAACTGACTGTAGTTTATGTGGGATCTTTTACTGGGTGGGATAAATAGTAATTATCCATCCATATTAAGTGATTCTTTAAAATTTGAACTTGAAAATGTTTTTTATAGCGGGAGGTTCATAGGCTGGCTCATATTAAATGTCCAACAAATATTTCTCAATGAATAGATGAATGAGTATTGAAAGAATAAGCCTGAAAGGAGTGGGGAGCTGAAGTAGAGTTGGGGGTACTCTTTTCTTCCTGTCCCCAAGGGGTAGCCTCTCTGAACTATGGCCAGTAGGGTACATGGAGCTGAGAAGGCCCAGGTGGAAGGCTCAAGCTCCATATTGATACACAGCAGCATGCCAGGGAGCGGCTGTACCCCACAGCATTTTATGAGCCTCCAGTTGTCTCCACCACTTATTCAATTCCAACAGATCATGCTTAGTTTATTGCATCTCAGCAATTGGTAACTTCTACAGTACACTAAACCCCTAGTTTTCAAAAACAGTTACTTCAATGCGTAGGGTTTACATAATAAGGGATTAGTGTGGAGAAACATTGATTATTACACTTCTAATTATCCTGAACTGTGCAGAAACTAGAAAGCAGAATGCCTGAGTTCAAATCCTGTCTTGGACCCTGTCTGACATTGGGAACAGCTCTGAATTTCTCTCAGTTTCAATTTCCATATCTAAACAACGGAGGAATTAAACAAGATCATCTCTAAAAGACATGTTGGCTGTAACGCCCTACAATTCCTTTTTCAGATAGAGGGGACACTGTTCCCTTTACCAGAAACTAAGAAGGTTTATTCTGTGAATGTGGCTCTCAGAGCTGTATAGGTGTTTGTTTAGATGTAAACAGGAAAATTGCTTATGATGCTTCTACCCCTACTGTAGTTTGAGATTAAAAGGGTGCATTTTTTTCAGTATGTTCAGTTTTCAAAAGACATGCTGGAGGAAGTCAGCCAATTTCTGCCCACACAACTTCCAAGTGACGTCAATGGAAGCAGAGCACACAGATCTCTAGGCAAGTTTTGGCTCATTATGTGAGGGTTTTTTTCTTTTTTTAAAGAACAACTGCAAAAATGATTTCTCTCAACTCAAATTACACAATTTGTTCTTCTTTGTGCCCTGAGTCAGCAATAGACCTCATGTGGAAAATAAAAGCAAGATCTCCTTTTTACACATCAACTGTAACAGGACATAGTTATGTGAAATACGGGATGCTTGAGATTGTCAAACCCTCTAAGTAATATTCCTCTTGCCATGGCCTTCTCCTAATTTCAGTACAGAAGGCTGATGAGTGATCATCAGATGGACAGCTGGAAAAACATACCTAATTATTCTTATTTTGATCCTAGATTTGATCTCCAGTCCTGCTGTTAATGTGACATATCTTGGGTTTATGGCTTAACTGTTGGCAGTATTTTAAAGGACTCTCCTGGCAAGAAAATATAATTTGTGTTTTGTCATCTCAGCTTTACACAATAAAGTCAATTAGATTTGGTAATTGTATTCTACCGAATATAAATATGACTATAAGAACAAGACTAGTTAAAAGTCATACACCTCTTAATACATGATAGGCACAGTCTGTTCAATCCTTCCGGCAACCTTGTAGACTTGGTTTTGTTTTTCTTCTGATTTTATGGATTAGGAAACTGAGGATCAGAGAACTGAGGTAAATAGCCCAAAGACACACAGCTGAGCAAGCGGCATTAGGATCCCAAATAAGGCAATCTGGCTTCAAAATCTAATCACTATGCTATCCAGGCAATAAGTTGCTTATTTTTCCACTCAAAAACACTTAATGATACCTAATTATTCTAGGCTCTGAATATAGTTAGTTACTAGATAATGTGGAATAACGACATAGAAACAGAATGAATAGATGGGGGAGCGAATTCAGATTTTTTGCACCAGATACTATACTAGACAACTCACATCTATATAATCTGTGTAAAAACTGTGTGAACAAAGCTGTTTAGTAACATTTTATTCATGAAGACACTGAGTTGTAGGGAGGTTGTCATTTCCCAAAGATTACACAGCTGGTGAAGGCTTGCATTTTAGCCCAATTCTGTGTGTTTCCCCCACCTGAATTTTCTTCACTACCACACGCTGCCTCCGTGAGCATGAGTAAACAAAATACTTACAGTTTATTGTCTTACCTAGAACAGGGCACATGTACAGGCACCCCCAGTATTTGGGAAGGTCTTAGAGTTACTTTAGGGGTGAAGATACCAAAGGACATTTCAAGATTTTGGAACTTTCTTTCTCCATACTCCACTGTGGTCTGTATGGACCAAACAATATTGGAAGAACTATGTTCAAGTATAGGTCCAAAGTGGTCCATGGACAAATTGGAATGTCATTTTAATTAGCTGACCTTAAAACAGCATCAAAACATTAAATTTCTTCTTAAAGCAACTATAAGTGAATTCCATGTTTTATGTATAAAGTCTGGTATTTTTAAAGGAATTAATAGAATTTTTTTAGTGAAATTGCAGTTTTTCATGTGTATGTACAGAAATGAAAATTGGTATCCTATATGTGATAATTCCTAAAAGAACCTGTCTATAAATTTTAAAAGGAGAACAATATGAGAAATACTTAAGGGAGTACCTTGTTTTTCAAAATCAAAATGTGATATAAATTTAGTATCATTTTGTTATCCCCCTCTTTTTGACTAGAAAACTTTCCCCCCAAAATATTGCCAATGAAATGAGACACAGTTCGGGTTCAAATTGTCATCCTTTCAGAGTTTGTTTACATCACACCAAATGTCTTATTTGTATTTAAATACCACAGGGAATGGGCAAGAAATTTTATGTTTAAACTGGACTTTTTCAAGGCTTTCAAGGCCAGAATATTTGCTTTGCCAAAGACCAAATTATTGCAAAGTGGAGCAAGCACCTGATCTTGTGGTGAGTCAGAATAAGTAAATATGTCCACCTGGAAATGGAAACCAGTGCTCCTAAGACCCTGAGGTACCATCTGTTAACCTGGTGACAGCTGTCCCCTTGTTGGTGGCTCTACTTGATTATACATATTGAGAGTGGGAATCCCCTAGTGAACCTGTTTCCTTAACACATAGCCCACATCAATTAAGTACTTGCTCTTGCAAATTTTAGCACCTTCCAGACCACCACAAGTTCTTGAAAACCCAAAAACACTTAATAGACAACAGGTCACCTCAGTCCACACCTTCTCCATGATTAAATAGGTATTCTATGGGGCGCCTGGGTGGCGCAGTCGGTTAAGCGTCCGACTTCAGCCAGGTCACGATCTCGCGGCCCGTGAGTTCGAGCCCCGCGTCAGGCTCTGGGCTGATGGCTCGGAGCCTGGAGCCTGTTTCCGATTCTGTGTCTCCCTCTCTCTCTGCCCCTCCCCCGTTCATGCTCTGTCTCTCTCTGTCCCAAAAATAAATAAAAAACGTTGAAAAAAAATTTTTTTTAATAAATAAATAAATAGGCATTCTAAGAAATAACATTTCTAACCAACTTTCATCCACAAAAGGTCTCAATAAACTGTCTTTCCAACCATGTAATTGTCCTCTGATAATAAGAGATTAGCTGTATTAGAATATTACATCCAAGACTATGACGTAAATAACTTTGACATGTGGGGGAACATAGTGTTACATTTAATCATGGCATCAGCACAACTTTCATGCATTTTTTTAACTTCTCTATCCTTTTGGGGTTTATGGGGATCTCTGAACAGATGGGAGTACGCCCAAGATCAGAGGTTGGCTGTTCCATCCATCCTGCATGAGGAACACAAGATACGATTTACCGCTGTTCATTAACCTCACAGAGTTAATTTACCTCCTGTGGATGCAAAATTTCTTTTTCCTTTGAAAATTGGGTTACAGTACTTCTAGCTTCCTGAAAGTCACATTCAGGGCTGGATCATGGGCATACGACCCCACTGAGTTGCATTGCATTTCCATTTTGTACTAGGATCTGCAAGTTAGATAACCTGTCCTGGTCATATTGTAATGTTAATGTAGGAAATACAAAATGCTAATTTAAGGTATAAGAACTAAATGAAAAATTGACCAAAGTACCACTAACATATTTGAGAGTTTTTTCCAAGATGTTCACTTAGCAAATATATCTGGATTTTTTTTTTTTCTGGTAAAATCATCCTATTTGTTAAACTGATAGAACTCTCCAATGTATTATGTGATACATGCATGCGTTTTTATCTATGTATATTTACAGAC
This sequence comes from Herpailurus yagouaroundi, assembly GCF_014898765.1. Lineage (NCBI taxonomy): Eukaryota > Metazoa > Chordata > Mammalia > Carnivora > Felidae > Herpailurus > Herpailurus yagouaroundi. The sequence goes on along the minus strand of NW_024412429.1, from coordinate 29,891,576 downwards.
TTTTGGCGATTGAATACTTTGTTTTAACACAATTGATAATAAATTGAGCAGAAGGGAGTAAGAAAAGAGAAAGACCAACCAGATTCCATAATCTCTTAATTTAGTTGTGGCTAACCACTTGAAACATTCCATACTGTTGCCTTTCTCTGTAATGATTACTTCTCCTTCCTCCTTCCTCATCTGCCTTGTCCTCTTTCAGAGAATTCATGATCCTTTCTTAGTTGTTTTTGGAATATTGTTGTTTATAAAAATGCTGCAGACGTGTAAATGTCACCAAAGTTGAGATTGAACATGGCCAAACAGCTTGGGAGCCTGGAGCCTGAATGCCTTGATAACAGTCAGAGCGGCCCGTCTTACCATGTTCCTCTTTCTTTGTCAGTGTGGGTGCAAGGGCGTAGGGAGTGGGCCACCATGATGCTAAATGCACTATGCAAAAGCCAGCATGAATCCGAGGCCTTTTTGTGGACAGAAAGGCCTGATTGTGTGGGGAGCAGCTGGAATGCATGCCGGTCACTGTTCGGAGTGGTGTGAGCAGGCCCCGTTGGCTGGCTTGTTTGAGAGAGTGACAGAACAAGGACAGAAGGCAAGGCTCCTTCTCTGTAGTGTGGTGGCCCTGTAATTTTCCTTTTCTTCTTTGTTCAAATTATAAAGAAAACTCCCATATGTTCAGAATTCTTCGACCCTGTTTTTTCAATTGGATGCTGTTGTTTCGAAAGTGCAAGCCTCCCTTTCTGACTTCTTGGAAGTCAACTGTTCAGAAAATGTGCCCAGAATGACATGGATTAGAGAATACAGCAGAACAGACCTATGGTAGAGACTCAAAGGACATTTTAATACAGGTGTGTGGATAAGGCCTGAGGTGGGACAGTAAAACACTTGTAACCAATAGCATTCTAGAGAACTTCTTTGTATAGAATGGTAAGGGGGAAAAGCCAGAAATTTTTTTCATGGTGTCTTTAACTTTATCAAACAATTTTACAAAATTTTCTGCAAAATAATAACCAAAAGCTTTCTCCACTGGACTACTCACAGACCTACTGGCTGTAGTTTCCAAAAGTTGGAGAACACCCAAGCTCTGATTTTTGCCCTTATGTATGTTATTGCACCATCACTTGGTCAGTCCAGACCTCTGGACATCTGTTCTCCCCACTCCCACCAAAACATACAGCTCCCGGTCACCCAAGCTCATCTGCTGAGAACAGACATGATATGTAAAATCTTATAAGAGGAGGAGGTTCCAAATGTCCCTATTTTGCTATTTTTGTTGGATTGTATTCTTCAGCTTAAATAGGAGAGAATTAAACTCCTGGATTATGTATAATCTTCTCTGCACGCAGATATGAGAATAAATGGTATGAACATACTTTACACAGGGTTTTCATATAATGAATCAGACACATATTTTCAATGACATGAAATCTTACATTTCTTATTTTGATTTAGGTTTTAATGAGGCTTTTTTTTTTTTTTTTTTTTTTTTAATTCTCTGGGCTTTTCCTGGAATGTCAGTTTGGAACTGTGGTTAATGAGATTTCACTTGAGTCCACATGCGTTTTTGGCTCCCATAGCTGATAGGGTAGCTCAAGTGAACCAGTTAAATGGATTTTAATTGCCCACCCACCTATTCTTCCCAGCTCGTGAAAAGCTCTGGAATGACTTGGTAAGAGAAGAGGAAATTAACTGATGAAGCTGTGTACATGGTGAACTCCAAACTCAGTCTCCCTGCACCTGGAAATCTGTGCTAAACATCTCTGCTCAGTTCCAGGTTGGCCACCTGCCTGTGGCTTTCTGTTGCTTTCTGTAGGATTCTTCGAACACCCTTCCTGCACACGTACGATTTAGGAGTCGGTCAACAATGTAAGAGGAATTTGTGTAGAGATTTTAGGGTTCTTCCCATGTGGTTTTCGTCTCCTTGGAGCTCCCTTCTCTTCCCAGCTCTTCCTGCAGCCCAACTCTGACTTCTGATTCCTTAAGCTAGTAAAAGTGTGCCTTTAACCCCTCTTTTCTGGCACCCCAAGGCAATTTTGAACTCACCTTTCTCTTGAAGATCATTCTCCTTCCAGTTTCTGTGAGTTTTGGTTACTGTGCAGTGCCTTCAATCAATTGTTTGCCTACATTTTATCTAGCTTTCATGGTTGTTATCAGAAGGAGGGTTCCTTCCAATACAGGCTCTTGTGCCACACTCAGACCTGAAACTCCTGAATTACCATAATTAATAAGAGAGTACTAACAATTTGCTGGTTAAAAATTGAATACACAAAATCAACTGCATTTCTATACACCTGGAAAAAAGCAGTTAGACAAGGTAGTTTTAATTTCGTTTACATTTACAATTTGATAGAAGGATATAAAACACCTAATAGCTAATCCTATGAAGGATGTGCAAGGCTTTTCTACAAAAAAAAAATGATAAAAAACTTATTGAATAAACAGTTTGGGAAGATTTTAACTATTACCTTAAAGACAGATGTATCTCGTTCTTGGGTGAGAAGACTCAAAGTGACAAATAATATTAATTCTCCCTATAAGGGAAAAATGGGTAAAAGATTGAAGAGACATGCCACAGCCAAGGAAACAGAAAATGGCCCATAAACATTTCGGAAAGATGCTCAATCTCACTGGAAATCTGGAAAATGCAAAATTAAGTTCTCGGGAAATATTATTTTACACTTACCAAATTGGCAAAAATCTAAAAATCAGACAGTATCAGGTATCGTGGAGAAACAAGAAGGCCAGTCAACCGCTCATAAGCGATGTAAATGTGTCCAACATCCTTAGAAAATATTAAGTCATCATTTGGTTTACTCCTAGGTATTTATCTGAAGAAACTTTTATACACGTGTGTGTAAAAATGTAAAACTGTTGTTACTAATAGTAAAAACAATACAAAACGTAAAAACCTTGAAGCAACCCAAACGTCTATCAACAGCAGAACGGATAAATATATTGCGGCCTTAGAGTACCACACCATCTAGTTCCATTTGCATAAAGTTCCAAACCAAACAGCATGAAATAACATATTGCTTTGGGCGTACCTGGACAGGTGGGTCTAGTGAGGAGGAAAAGGACAAGAATGATAAATTTCAGACTGGACATTTCCTCTGGATAGATGGAGGGGGTTGTGAGTAGGGAAAGAAGCAACCGGATCTCAAAGGTGTGGTGCTGTGATATTGTCTCTCTCATGCTGACAGTGGGTACACGGGCACTCTCTTCCCATGTTTTTCAATTGCACATATTTATACACTCTTCTCTGTGTGTATTTCACAACAATATGTATTATTTTATATGTTTATGTTTTTATCTTATTCACATAGAACTTTAAAAGCTGCTCTCTGGAGTTGTTATGGAAGATAAGGTTGGGCAACAGGGGCCTGGTGATGGGGGGGTGGCACAGCCCTGGTGGAGACAAGACTGTAAGGCGTGACATTTGAAGGTCAGCACCTGCAGCACTGGGAATCTCAGTGAACATGCAAGTGTGATTTTGGGAGTGGTTCTAGGCTGAATCACTCAAACCTAGCACTCCATCACTCCCGGATACTGCACAAGCTATCAGTTATTCTTGTGGTAGCATCCTGGACTGTTTAGATAAACCAGAGCACCTTCCTGTCGCTTGCAGCTCGAGTCCCTGAGAGGCGTGTTGCATTTGTGGTGTCTGTGGGAACTCAGATATCATTTCCTAAATATCAAACTCGTATTTCTAGACCATTAGAAGTTTGGCCTGGAAGTGTTACCAATATACAGTCAAACTGTGACTACAGATGAGTTCACCAGGGAGAGTATGAAGCATAAACTTCAAGGAGGACGCACCACAACATCCGCTGCTCCCACTTCTTATCTACCAACACCTTGTGCTGAGATGACTTCAGGGCAATATTGGCATCTACACACCCCACTCTTCTACAAACCAAGATTGAAGACACTACTTTAGAATCATAGGTACTATCTAAGGATATATCAGAATACTCACTAGGTGGGTTTTTAAACTTGCTTTGATTATATGGCTTCCACACAGTCAAGGATATTATTTCATTATATGAAGAAAATTTCTGAGTGACCCCATACTCTTAGAACAAATCAGAGCATTAGTCTGCATAATTAGCCTACATTCTAGTGTCAGAAGCCTAACTAAGAAAGAGTCAGAAAATAGATTATTTGCTAACAGGTCATTATATAACTATCATATAATTGTGTAATGTGTATAATTCCTATCATATGATTATGTAACATGTAATATATTGTAACAATGTAATACATTACATATAATCATATTATATATCGTATAATTATGTAACATGTAATATAACAATGTAATATATTGTACAATATTATATATAATACTACTGATAGTGATTATATAATTGGTAGCACAAAGCTCTATTCTGCATACATAAATCTTTCACAAGAGATAGAATATTTGAAATGTTAGAATAAAAGGAAAAAGTGAAAACATTTGATTATGAAAAAAGGATTCAGTAATTAAAGTGAACATCTCATTAAAAATAGTCTTTATTTGCAAGAAGGCTGGAGAACTCTAATTAAGTCATAATCCATCCCTATGAGTAATTAACCGTGGCAGGAAAATTCTAGGTGGTCCATTAAATCTTTATACGCACAGCTGTTCAGGGAAAAATATAAGCAAACCCAACACATGCCCTGATTTTGGATGGGTGGTCAATTTTCTCCAGTGGCTGATTGGATGTCTTTGTCCACCTTTGGTCATGCATACCAAGAGCTGGTATTTTAAAAAATAAAATATTTTGTGAATAATTTTTTATTCATTATATATTGAAATGATAATTTTTTGACTACTAGCAATACTTGAATATTAGAAATTAAATTTTTTAATATTTATTTTTGAGAGGGAGACAAAGTATGAGTGAGGGAGGGGGAGAGAGAGAGAGGGAGACACAGAATCTAAAGCAGGATCCAGGCTCTGAGCTGTCAGCACAGAGCCCAATGAGGGGCTTGAACCCACAAACCCTGAGATCATGACCTGAGCTGAAATTGGACACTTAACAGACTGAGCCACCAGATGCCCCTTAACATTTTATATATAGCCTGCATTTGTAGCTTTCATATATTTATATTGGATGACACTTTGGATTTGTGGGCTGAAAGCAGACATGGGAATGTTTTTGAAGACAGAGGGCTAAGGAGCTATAGAATTTCCTAGCCAGAAGAGACATTCAAAAGTAAATGATGCAAAAATGCTTATGCATTCTCAACATAGTCCCCACTTTCCTCCACACAAGCTCACACAAAGTTCCGTGCATCTAAAGCTTTGATTGCACAAATGAAGAGCTGTTGTGATAGAGACATTCCTGGAAAGAATCTCCTATCCAGTGTTCTAAATGTTCTGTTAGCATGTAAGTTGTAGAGTCAGAGGAAGAATGTAACTGAAAGAAGAGACTGCACAGGAGAGATCATTGACAGAGAATAGAAGGGAAAGTAGAAGGGCATTTGAAAAAGAAATAGAAAATGAGCAAAAGCTGACATGTCTGGATGGCTCAGTTGGTTGATCCCAGGGTCATGGGATTGAGCCCCACATGGGGTCCCTCGCTGAGCATGGAGCCTGCTCAAGATCTCAAGATTCTCTCTCTCTCCCTCTTCCTCTCTCTCTCTCTCTCCCCCCTTCTGCCCATCTCCCATACTTGCTCACTTTGTCTCTAAATTTTTTTTTTTTTTTTTTTTTTTGGGACAGAGAGAGAGACAGAGCATGAACGGGGGAGGGGCAGAGAGAGAGGGAGACACAGAATCGGAAACAGGCTCCAGGCTCTGAGCCATCAGCCCAGAGCCCGACGCGGGGCTCGAACTCACGGACCGCGAGATCGCGACCTGGCTGAAGTCGGACGCCTAACCGACTGCGCCACCCAGGCGCCCCTAAAATTGTTTTAAAAATGAGGAAAGCTGGAAGGAAAAAATAATTGTGGGTCTCTACAATAGCGACAAATGTGCTATTGATAATAATCAATGCCTTTAGCTTTTAGATTACAAAGATTTCTTCTCAAACATTGTTTTAGTTTGTCATCGTAGAAATCTGTTTTTATCATTCCATTTTACAGGTAAGAAATTGAGGCCCAAATTTAAGAAACTTGCCCAAAATCAATTAGTCGACAGTAGGACCAGAACTTGCGGGTTCAACAGTCTCATTTTCCCAGGACTGGGATTTCTCAGCTCACAGGATTTTCAGTTCTAGAAGCAGCAATGTCTGAGGCAAACCTGGTCACTGCACACTTAAACTCATATCTTCTGACTTTAAACACTACCCTTTGCATTAGTAACAATGACATCTATTGACTATTTTCTGTGTGCCATAGACTATATAATAAGGACCTCACATAATTATCTTTTAAATCCTCAAACTTTTAAAAAATATATTTATATATTTTAAGAGAAGGGGAGGGAAGGCCAGGGAAAGAGGGAGAGAGAATCCCAAGCAGGTTCCAAACTGTCAGCACAGAGAGAGACATGGGGCTCAATCTCACGCACCGTGAGATCATAACCTGAACCTAGTCAGACACCTAACCAGCTGAGACACCCAGGCACCCCTACCTTTTAAATATTCAAAACAACCCCATGAGTTAAGTTGACTTTTTTCCTCATGTAGTCTGGATTTAAAAAAAAAAAATTAAGTCTCCCAAATCATTGCTAACTTAACCAAAGTCACACAGCTGGTGTGTGTCTGGATTCAAGCCCAGACCATTCCAACCCAAGGCTCACGCTGCTGCTTAGCATGCAGGGGGTTCAGGACCTGTATGAAGATGTAGCTTAACTGAAATCTGTAGGCTTTATCTTCACCACGAAGCTTCTACTGCAGCTACTTTTAACTGCATAAAACATTCCTCCCAGCTTGTATCTTGCTAGTCTGTATTTGAAATAGTCTCTCTTACCGAAATCTTACCGATGCCTCTCCCTACTTTCTACCGTGTCTTGATTCAAGAAGTGTTCTTAGAAGATAAAGAAATTTAAAAAAAAAATTTCTTTCTCATTTGACATGTACCAGCAAGAGTTGCCAGACAACTTGTCCTAAAAATTATGAGCAGTTATATTTGCTTTAGTAAAACTCTACTTTTTGTTGCCGTCTATGATATAGTCTGCTCTTTAAAAATATTTCTTGAAAGAATATGCATTATTTACATAGAACAGAACTCCTTGGCACCATTTAAGGCATGAAAACACACATGCAAGTTTATCTCATGATCCTATTCTTACAATGTGTGTTAAGATTAAATTCCCAGATGACAGTGACTGTGTCACTTCTTTTCTCAGTTATACACCCATCATAGACACACTGATCAACATGAAGAATTTTTCCAGAAATGTAGAATTGAGTGGAATATAGTGTTATCCAGTGATCTTTCTGGCCCAGAGGATTTATTTGATTTTCTTATTGCCTATGGCTTTAAGCCTGTCACTTCCTTCTCCTCATACTTTAGCTTTCCAGAGTTGCACATCCTAAGCAGTGTTAGTATATAGGTGCCACTTCAAAAGGAAAAACTGATGTTGGATATTTGAATTATTTACCTTTTTACTTATTTTATTGAATTATTTATTAACTTTTACTTGTTACTTTTTTATTGAGGTATAATTTACATATTCTAAAACTTACCCTTTTGAATTCATTGTTTTGAAAAATAAACTGCACACAGAACACAATCAGAAAGTCGAACATTTCCATCACTCAAAACAGTTCTCTGTGCTCCTTTGTTGTCAACTGCACTCACCATTCTGAGCCCCTGACACCGGTCATCTGCCTTTTGTCCCTATAGATCTGTCTTTCTGAGACATGGAATCATGTAGCAGGTAGACTTTTAAACTGGCTTCCTTCACTTTGTATAATGCTTTGAAGATTCAGCCATCTCGTTGCATACATCAGCATTTGCTCCTTTTTGATGCTGATTATGATTCCAAAGTATGGATATACCAAAATTTAATTATCCATTCCCCAGTTCATGGATCTTTGGGGTTTTGTCCACCTGTTACAAATAAAGGTGCTATAAACAGTGTACAGGTCTTAGTGTGGATGCATGTTTTCATATCTTTTGTATTCATATGTAGGGGTAGGTGGTCATAGGATTGGCATATGTTTAGCTGTATAAGAAACTGCCAGACTGTTTTTCAAAATCATTATAACACTTTGCATTCCCATCAGCAATAGAGGAGAATTTCAGGTGCTATACATCCTTGCCAATACTTAGTATCATGAGTCTTTTTAATTTTAGCCATTCTTGATGTATCTTGTGGTTTTAATTTGCATTTCTAGTAGATCTTTTTTTTTTTTTTTTTTTGTATAGTGTGTATTCAGTACAATGATCTTACATGTTACAGCTGCTAAGTTTTGACAGATGCACACCCCTTATGTAACCCATACCAGATCAAGGTAGGGACCATTGCCAAACCCCAGAAATCCCCCTATGTCCTGTCCAATCACTTTTATCCCACCACAAACAACCACTGTTGCGATTTTTTTTTTTTCACCGTAGATTGCTTTTGCCTGTTAGAGAACTTCATATATAGGGAATTCTACAGAATGTACTTTTTTTGTGGCTGGCGTCTTTCACTCAGCCTGATGTGTTCTGAAGGGCATCCAAGTTGCAGTCTGTCTGTCATGGAGTTCCTTGATTACTGAGTAGTGAGTGTTCCACTGTACGGATAAACCACAATTGGTTTGTTTACTCTTCTGTTGGTAGACATTTCAGTTGTTCCCAGTTGTTGTCTACTGTGAGTAAAGCTCATATAAATATTTGCTCAAATAGTTTTATGAAGACTCTTTTTATTTCTTTTGAGTAAATAGCTAGGAGTGGAATTGCTGGGTCATAGAGTAGGTATGTGTTACCTTTATAAGAAGCTGCCAAGCATAAGTTTCAGTTGATTTACACCCTGGTCAAATTTTTTTCGCTTTTTTTTTAAGTTTAGTCTTTCTAATGGATATGTGGTTATATCTCACTGTGGTGATATTGCATCTCCCTGATACTGATCATGTGCTTATTGCCCATTTGTATGTCTTCCTTTGTGAAGTGTCTGCTCAAGACTTTTGCCTTTTTTTTTTTTTTGATTATCTGTTTATCACTGACCTATTGTCAGTTGATTGAATTGTAGTTTTTTAATATATTTTGTGTACAATTACTTCGTCACATATATGTTTCCCTTTGTGTGTGGCTTGGGAGAAGTCTAATAAAATATAACTATACATAATATTACACATTAATATCTTCATAACGTATGTAATATAATATTTAATATACTTTAATGAACATATTATATAAAATACAAATGTTAGATGAGGAGACATTTTAATTTGATGAAGTCTGGTTTATCAAAAATGTTTTTTCCAGTTTTAATGACAAGTGACTGACATATATCACTGTATAAGTTCAAGGTATATAGCGTGATGATTTGATTTACATATAACGTGAAATAATTATCACAATAGGTTCAGCTAACATCCATCATCTCCTATAGATACAATATAAAGAAAAAAAGAAAAATGCGAAGAAATTCTCCTTGTATTGAGAACTCATGGGATTTATTCTCTTAACAATTTTCCTATACATCATGCAGCAGTGTTAGCTGTAGTCATCATGTTGTACATTATGTACCTAGTACTTATTTATCTTATAACTGGAAATTTATACCTTTGACCACTTTCCTCCACTTTCCCTTCTCCCTACCCTCCACCACTGGTAACCACGTCTGATCTCTTTTTCCATGAATTTGTTTTTAGATTCTACACATAGGTGAGATCATATAGTATTTGTCTTTCACTATCTGACTTATTTCATTTAGCATAATACCTTCAAGTAAATTCATGTTGTCACAGATGATAGGATTGCCTCACTTTTCATGGCTGAATAATATTCCATTGCATCTCTCTCTCTGTCTCTGTCTCTGAGAGACAGAGACAGAGAGAGAGAGAGACATCTATCTATCTCTATATATAGATAGATAGAGGCAGGCAGAGACAGAGACAGAGAGACAGAGAGAGAGACATCATGACTTCTTTATCCCATCATCCATCAATGGACAGTTAGGTTGTTTTCATGTCTTGGCTATTGTCAGCAATGCTTCTATAATCATGGAAGTGTAGATATCTTTTCAAGTTAGTGTTTTATTTTCTTTTGGATATATTCCCAGCAATAGAATTACTGAATCATGTAATGGTTCTATTTTTAAGTTTTTGAGGAAACTCCACACTGTTTTCCACAGTGGCTTCACCAATTTACATTCCCACCAACAGTTCATAGGAGTTCCCTTTCTCCACATCCATACCAGCATTTCTTATCTCCTGTCTTTTTCATGATGGCTATTCTAGCAGGTGTCAGGTGATATCTCATTGCGGCTTTAATTTGCATTTCCCTGCTGATGAGTGATGTGGAGCATCTTTTCATGAACCTATTGGCTTTTGGGTTACTTGGTGTCTTTGCTATTGAATTACATAAATTCTTTATGGTTTGAAAATATTTTTTTTTTCCATTCCATAGGTTGCCTTTTCATTGTGGACAGTTTCTTTTGCTGTACAGAACGTTTACACTTTGATGTAGTCCCGCTTGTTTGTCTTTCATTTTGTTGCTTATACTTTAGGGGCATATCCAAAAACTTATTTCCAAAGCCATGTCAAAGAGCTTTCATCCTTTGTTCTTCTCTAGGAGTTCTATGGCTTCAGGTCTTACATTCAAGTCTATGAGCATTTTGTAATTTTGTAAGATACGGGTCCAGTTTTATTCTTTCACATGTGAGTATCTAATTATCCCAGCACCATTTACTGAAGAGACTGTCTTTTCTCCACTGAGTGTTCTTGGCTCCCTTGTCTAGTATTATTTGACTACGTATACTTGGGTTTATTTCTAAGCCCTTGATTCAGTTTTATTGGTCTACTCTTCTGTTTTTATGCCATACCATACTTTTTTTTATCACTATAGCTTTATAGTATAGCTTGAAATGAGGAAGGATGGTACCTCCTGCTTTGTTCTTTTTCTCAAGATTTCTTTGTCTTTTAGAATCTTTTGGAATTTCATACCAATTTTATGAGTGTTTTTTCTACTTCTGTAAAAAAAAAAACCTCATGAGAATCTTAATAAAGAATGCATTGACTCTATAGGTGGCTTCCAGTATTATTGACATTCTAACAATATTAATAATCTCAATCTATGAACATCAGGATACCCATTTATTTTTGTCTTCTTCAATTTCATTCATCAATGTCTTGTAACTTTCAGAGTAAATATTTTTCACCTCCTTGGTTAAATTTACTCCTAAGTATTTTGTTGCTTTTGATTCTACAGTAAATGAAACAAATTTATTTCTTTTTCAGAAAATTTATTGTTAATGTATAGAAATGACATTGATTTTCGTATGTTAATTTTGAATCCTGCAACTTTACTAAATTCACTAACCTTCTCTAAAAGTTATTTTGAGTGTTTAGAATTTTCTAAATATAAAATTATGCCATTTTCAAATTAAGACAATTTTACTTCTTTCTTTTCTTGCCTGATTTCTCTAACTAGGAGTTCTAGTATTTTGTTGAATAGGAATGGTGAGAGTGGGAATCCTTGTCTTGTTCTTGATCTTACAGAAAAAACTTTCAACCTTTCATTATTGAGTATGATGTTAGCTGTAGGATTGCCATATAAGGCCTTTATTTTGTTGAGATGTGTGCCTTCTATGCCTAATTAACTAAGAGTTTTATCATGAAAGGATATTAAGTTTTATCAAATTCTTTTTCTCATCTTTTGAGATGATCATATGATTATTTTCTCTTTTTTAAGTTTATTTATTTTGAGAGAGAGAGAGAGAGAAAGCATGAGACAGGGAGGGACAGAGAGAAAGGGAGAGAGAGAGAATCCCAAGTGGTCTCCACACTGTCAGTATGGATCCCAATGCAGGGCTTGAACCCACAAGCTGTGAGATCACATGCTGAAGATCATGTGCTGAGATCATGTGCTTGACCTGTGCTGAAGGCAGATACTTAACCAACTGAGCCATCCAGGTACCTCATCATATGATTCTTTTCTTTCATTCTATTAACGTAATGTATGACATTGACTGATTTGTGTATGTTGAACCATTTTTGTATCACAGGGATAGATTCCACTTGATCATGGTGAATGATCCTTTAATGTGTTGCTGAATTCTGCTTGCTAGTATTTTACTGAGAATTTTTACATCTATATCTATCAGGGATACTGGCCTGTAGTTTTCTTTCTTAGTAGTATCATTTTTTGGTTTTGGTATTGGGATAATGTTGGCCTTGTGAATGAGTTTAGAAGTAGTCCCTCATCTTTAATTTTTTTAAAAAAGTTTAAGAAGGATTGGTGTTCATTCTTTTTTAAATGCTTGGTAAAATTCACCAGTGAAACCATCTAGTCCTGGGTTTTTCTTACTTGGAATATTTTTGATCACTGACTAAATCTCCTTACTAGTAATTGATCTATTCAGAATTTCTGTTTCTCCTGATTCAGTGTGGGAAATTGTATGTTTCTAATTTTTTTTTCATTTCTTCTAGGTTGTTTAATTTGTTGGCTTATAGTTGTTCATCATAGCCTTTTGTGATCCTTTAAATTCCTGTAATATCAGTTGTAATGTCTCCTTTTTCATTTATAATTTTGTTGATTTGGACCCTTTTTTTTTTTTCCTGGTTAGTCTAGCTAAGTGTTTGGTGATTTTGTTTATTCTTTCCAAGAACCAACTCTTAGTTTGTTAATTTTTTATATTTTTTAATTTCATTTATTTCTTCTCTAATTTTTTAATTTCCTTTCTTCTGCCAGCTTTGGACTCAGTTTTTTCCTCTTTTTCTAGTTCCTTAAGGTATAGAGTTAAGTTGTTTTTTTGTGGGGGGGATTGTCTTGTCTTGCTTCTTAATGTAGGCATTTATTGCTATGAATTTCCCTCTGAGGACTGCTTTTGTTGTATACCATAAGTTTTGGTATGTTGTGTTTCCTTTTCATCTGTCTCAAGAGAATTTTATTTCTTCCTTTCATTTCTTCTTTGACCGATTGGTTTTTCAGAAGAGTGCTGTTTAATTTCCATGTATTTTTGAATTTTCCAGTTTTCCTCTTGTTATTGATTTATAGTTTCATGCTATTGTGGTCAGAGACAATGCTCAGTATGATTTCAGTCATTCTGAATTTTCCAAGACTTGTTTTGTGGCCTAACATATGGTTTATCAAAGAAAATGTTCTATGCGTGCTTGAGAAGAATGTATATTCTGCTGTGGTTGGAAAGAGTATTCTGTGTATGTCCATTAGATCCATTTGGTTTCTGTCTGGGTGATCTATCCATTGTTGAGAGTGATGTTTTAAAGTCCCCAACTATTATTGTATTACTCTTTAATTCTCTTTTTAGCTCTGTTTGTTTTGGTTTATATATTTAGGTGCTCTAATCTTGGGCACATACATATTTATAAGTGTTATATCTTCATTTCTGATAAACAGCTGTACCAGGTATAGTATTTTTGGTTGACAATTTTTTCCTTTCAATAGTTTAAATATGTCATCCCATTCTCCCCTGGCCTGAAATGTTTCTGTTGAGAAATCCACCGATAATCTTACGGGGGTCCCTTGTATGTAACTTTTGCTGCTTTTAAAGCTCTTTCTTTCTGGGGTGGCTCAGTTGGTTCAGCGTCTGACTCTTGATTTCAGCTCTGGTCATGATCTCATGGTTGTGAGATTGAGCCCTGAGTTGGGCTCTGCTGAGCGTGGAGTCTTCTTGGAATTCTCTCTCTCTCTCTCTCTCTCTCTCTCTCTCTCTCAAAATAAATAAATAAATATTTTTTAAAAATACTGTTTTGTCTCCGACTTTTGACAGTTTAATTATAATGCACCTCAGTGTAGTCCTATTCAAGTTCAACATTTTTGGAAACTTTTGGGCCTCATGGATCTGGATGTCCATATCTCTCCCCAGGTTTGGGAAGTTCTCAGCCATTGTTTATTTATTTTTATTCAAGTATAGTTAACATACAGTGTTATATTAGTTTCAGGTGTATGGTATAACAGACATTATTGTTTTAAATGTACTTTCTTCCCCTTTTTCTTCTCTTTCTAGAATTCTCACATGTGAATATTGTGTCTTTTCATTGCATCTTATAAGTCTTGTAGGCTTTCTTCACTCTTTTTTATTCTTTTTCCTCTTTGCTTCTATGATTGGATAGTTTCTAATGTCCTGTCCTCCAGGTCACTGATTCTTTTTTCTCAAGTTTGCTTTTGAAATTCTCTGTTGAATTCTTCAGCTTAGCTGAGATTCTCTAGGATTTCTGTTTGTTGTTTTCATTCTTGTTGATAGTTTTTATTGCTTTGTCAATCTTCTTTTGTTCTCACATTGTTTTTATAATTTCATTTAGCTGTCTTTGTGTTCTTGTGGTTCATTTAACTTCTTTAGGAGGAATATTCTGAATTCTTCATCTGAGGGTTCATAAATCTACATTTTTTAAGATCAGTTATTAGCTTTATTAGTTTCTGTTGGTGGTGCCATATTTACCTAGTATTTTATGAGTGTTGACTCCTTATGTTGATATTTGCACATTTGAGTAATAAGGTTCCTCTTCAGACTTTACAGGTCTGCTTTGGCAGAGACAGATATTTGCCAGTCATCTCAGCTTGGGTTTCTGGGTTCATCTGCTGGTAATGTTTTTGGGCAGGTGGGGCTGACTATTATGGTCTAATTTGCAGTGAAGCAGCTCTTTGAGTTCTGAGATTGGGGATGGGGACATTGTGTCACTGGCTCTAAATAGTTGGTTGGATTGCTAGTTTGTTTCTCTACCCATGTGAGTCTGTAAGATGGGCTCCACAGTTTCCTGGATTCTCTGGTCAGGCTTACTAGATAGTTGGGACTGAGTACTCTATTCAATTTGAGATGGGGTTATTAATTAGCTTCCTTGCCTTGGCTTGGCAGCACACCAGTCCAAGGGCCTGTGTAGCTTGTTGTTGGGGAACCCAAATCAAGCAAGAGAGTACAGTGAATTCCCTTGTCAGGTGAGGCCACTGGTTTTGCTCTGCAGATGAAGAAAGCCACAGGCTGCACTCTCTATTCAAGTGTCACTGTAAACAAGACTGTTAGATGGCCTATGCAGTTTTCCATATGGTCTGGTTAGGTCCCCTGGTCAGGCAGTCTGGAGACTGTATTCAGTAATATGCAGAGCTATGAATTAGTTTCCTTGTCTGGGTGCAGTGGGAGAAGCAGCTCTAAGGCTGCTAAAGCTCATTGTTGCCTTAACTCAAGCTGACCCACCCCTCACCTCCCAAGTTCTCTGGTTTTCCAGGTCCACTGGCTTGGCTTTGAAAACTATCAGCTCTGTCTATCCTTTCAAATTAAGTGCCACCAGACCACACAGCTTCTAGGTATTCTTACCAGCTCTTCTGGTCAAATGGGACCAAGAGCCACAGTGGGTAGGTGGAGCTGTGTCTCAGCTCCATTGTGTAGGCAGGAAAGGGAGAGTCTCAAATTCCTAAACAACCTCTCCATTTGGGAGGGGCTGGGAGCTACACCCACCCTTGGCTATAAATTAACTTCCTCTGCACAGGAATCTTCCACCAATGGTACTGGCTTTGCTTTGGAGGTGATCAGTTTTGCCTGCCTGCCTCTCTACTCAAACACTGTTGGGCCACACAGCTTCCAGGTGTTCCTACCAGCTCCTCCAGTCAGATGTCACTAAGAGACATTCTCCACAGTAGGTGGGACTGTGACTCAGCTCCTTGCCTCCATGTGGGCACACCAGACTCTAGGACTGGCAAAACTTTTCATTTGACTATCCAGTTCAGGCAGATCTGCACACCACTGAGCTCCTTGTTTAGAGTACACTATAGACTCAGTTCTGCAGATGAGCAAAACCCATTATTTTGGATTATTTTTTTGCCACTGCCGATGTGAACTCACTGTGCCAACACCCACTCGTGTGGTAATTGTTGTAAGCTCCTCCCCATTTCTCCATCACAATCAGATTCCCAGTGGTTGAACCCTGCAGATTCCCCTGCAATCACTGCAGGGTGAGATCAGAGTAGTGGCTCTCATAAAGTGACCCACATTACTAGGATAAGTGGGAGGTTTGCTGTCCCCCAGGCTCTTTTTTTCCTACTGGAGGAGCCAGGGGCTCAGGGAAGATGGCAATGTGGTCAGTGTGTAGCTCCTCTTACCCCTGTATTGCAGTCTGTCTTAGTCTCTGTGGTGCAGGGGATATTTAAACTTTATCCCCAGGGTCTAGGATTCTCTCAGGGATATCTTGTTCTTGAATAGTTGTTAGTTGTTCTTGTGAGTGAAAATGAAGTCAGGAATGACCTGTGTCACCATCTCGGTACTGTCACTCCCTTCAAAAGTGATTTTATAGGGGCGCCTGGGTGGCTCAGTCGGTTAAGCGTCCGACTTCAGCTCAGGTCATGATCTCACGGTCCGTGAGTTCAAGCCCCGCATCGGGCTCTGTGCTGACAGCTCAGAGCCTGGAGCCTGTTTCGGATTCTGTGTCTCCCTCTCTCTCTGGCCCTCCCCTGTTCATGCTCTGTCTCTCTCTGTCTCAAAAATAAATAAATGTTAAAAAAAATTTTAACACTTTAAAAAAAAAGTGTTTTTATGGGGCACCTGGGTGGCTCAGTTGGTTGAGTGTCCAACTTCAGCTTAGGTCATGATCTCATGGCTCATGAGTTCAAGCCCTGCATCAAGCTCTGTGCTTACAGCTCAGAACCTGGAGCCTGATTCCGATTCTGTGTGTGTGTGTGTGTGTGTGTGTGTGTGTGTGTGTGTCCCTGCCCCTCTCCCCCTCATGCTGTGTCTGTCTCTCTCAAAAATAATAAATAAACATTTAAAAATTTCTTTTAAAAAGTGTTTTTATAATGGAATTGTTTTCTTAATTTTCTTTTGGGTTGTTCATTGCTGGTGTATCGAAACACAGCTGATTTTGCATGTTGATCTTGTGCCCTGAAACTTTGTTGAATTCATTTTTGTCTCGCACAGGTTTTTTTTTCTTGGTTAAATCTTTTAGATTTTCTATATCTAAGATCATGTCATTTGTGATTAAAGACAGTTTTACTTTTTCAAAGAAGGTGTTTTTATAGTTAGTTATTTATTTTAAGAAATCTCTGCCTACCACAAAGTTGCAAAGACAGTCTATGCCTTCTTCCAGCACCTTTGTAGTTTTCACTTTTACATTTAGGTTTGATACATAAAATGTTTTTTTTTAAAGTGTATGGCATTATAATGCTATATTATCATGATTACTGCTGCTTTGGAGCAAATCTTAAAATCAAATTGTCTCCAACATTGTTCTTTTTCAAGATTGTTTGGTTATTCTAGATTATTTGCATTTTCATGTATGTTTTAAAAATTAACTTGTAATTTTTTACAAAATTTACAGGATTTTTTTAACCTTTCTTCTTTTGTGCCTCAAATTACTTAGTCTGTGTTTTGCAGTTTTCAATGTCATTTATTATTTCTGCCTGTGTGTCAAATCTGTTATTAAGCTTCCTCAATGAACTTTTCATTTAGAATATTGTATTCTTCAGTTCTGAAATTTTCATTTGTTTGTCTTTCACAGTTTCTAGTTTTCCACTGAGATTTGTCATCTGTTTATTCATTATATTAACCTTTTTCCTTTGAATTCAGAACATGTTGATAATAGCTATTTTATTTTATTTTTATTTTTTTACATAGTAAACAGTTATGCTGAGGCTAAGTCCCAACCTTTTGTTGGCTTCTACTCAGACGGCTACTGGAAATAGATTGTCTTTCTTTTGCTAAAGACAATTACGGCCCCTGCCTTTGAAAATCTTATTGTTTGTGTAAGTGGACAGAACTATCATACCCAAGGTGGAAGGCTTATTGTGAAAACCACCTCTTTAAGGCCAAGGCCTTCAAGGTTGAGTAAGATTTAGGTACACAAAAGAGGGAGTGTCAGGGCTTTAGCTTGTCTACTAATTCCAACATCTTTGCCATTTCAGATCTGCCTCTCTTTTCTTCTGGTTGCAGGTTAAACTTTTCTATTCCTTTATACATCTAGTAAATTTTTGGAGGTGTGCTGGATATTGTGAATTTTAACTTGTTGAGAGTCTGGGTTGATTTTATTGTCTTCCTTGAACAATTGTTGAATTTTGCTGTGGCAGGAAGTTAATTTATTTATAAATCAGTTGACTCTTTCACGGTTTCTTAGGGCAGGTTTTATGTAGTTCTTACTCTGCACCACACTGGCCTTCCTCCTAAAAGGTGGTGATTTCAGATCAGTTGCACGCCCAAAGTGTCAGTGAGGCATCTCCACTCTGGCTGGCCAGGATTCCTGCCACCCCCAGCTCTACGCATCCCTGGCATCTTGCATCCGCTCCCAGTACATAGTAGCCCCACTCTGCTGTACCTCACAGGGTCTTGCCTTGGGTATGAACAGGTTAGTATTTACCCAAAATCTTAAAAAAAAAAAACCTATTAGACAGATTTCTATAGTTTCTTCTGTATGCATTTTCCCCTTCTCTCCTCCAAAATTGGAGGAGACTGCTCCAAAATTCTAGTCACTCCATCAGCCCCAAACTTAGGTATCTGCTTCCTTGGCTCAGCAAGACTAGTGGGCACTAGTCTTTGGCTTCCCCTCTCTGTGCCTAGGGAGAGATTTGGGATATCCAGGCAGGTGTCTTCATGTATTCCTCTCTCTGAGTGACCATGGTTCTATGCTAAGTGTCTTTTAATAACTGAAAGCAGTTGCTTCCGATATTTTGCCATTTTTCAATTGTTTATAGCCAGATGAGTTTATTATTGGCAGTCTTTTCACTGTGGCTGGGAATGGAAGCCACCCATATCATTTTTTACGGATATGGCAAAAAAGCACATTAAGTCTTGGGCTTCAGATGTTTTCTTCATGTTTTAGATTTGGTGTCATCTTTGAAACCAGAATTTCGGTTTTGTTCCTTTACTGCTACTAATACAATGTGCAGCTATAAAGCAAAGTAAAAGTATCTGCAAAGGATAACATATGTCTTGTGAAAGCATTATATTCTTGTAAGATGTACTTCTATGTTAGGATGTATTTTATAGGAGAACTCTGAAAAACATTTGGAATTTCAGTTTTACTTAAAACAAGTTCATCTTTTTATCATAGGCAGGTCCTCTGTATGATTTATACATACGACACAAAGGTGTTTATTTAAATAGAAATACAATATCTGTGGCATTTAAGGCATTCCATCTCTGGTTTGGCAGAGAGTAAGTACAGATTTCTATCATGTTTGAAATATAGCATCTGATGTTTTATAGTGGATGAAATATTCCCAATCCAATTATTTCGGTTATATTGCTGGTACGTGTTAACAGGAGGACTGTTTTGTGTTGTGTTTATTTCCTCTATGGTCTTATGGGAACTTTTTATTTTATTTTATTTTTTAATTTTTTTTTTCAACGTTTATTTATTTTTGGGACAGAGAGAAACAGAGCATGAACGGGGGAGGGGCAGAGAGAGAGGGAGACACAGAATCGGAAACAGGCTCCAGGCTCTGAGCCATCAGTCCAGAGCCCGACGCGGGGCTCGAACTCACGGACCGCGAGATCGTGACCTGGCTGAAGTCGGACGCTCAACCGACTGCGCCACCCAGGCGCCCCTTATGGGAACTTTCTAAAGCTAACTGTCTTGTGTACTTATTTAAAACACTCCCCACATTATTATTCCTCATAGGGGGAAATGTGAAAGCATCAAGATATCATATCGCTTTTTCAGGTCAACTGCATGTGGGAGTCACTCTCCAGGGTAAATGTGTGTTCAGGTTGTGAAAAGAATCACAATGTCTTCTCAAAATAAAGAACTCCTCTGGCTATGATATAATAGGATAACAATCTGAGCATATCTTTCCACGTGTGCTACCAAACACCTCCTTTTTTGAAAATCTCTGACTTCAGTTTCAGTTGAAAATTAAAGGCAACAGATAATGAATGCGTTGTTCAGTTTGACCTAACAAGAAGCCTTTTAGGAGGCTCACCTAAGGATCCAGTCTTCCAGATGTTACATCTTTAACTCTCTGGCTTATTATGACTTTGCAAATCTTGGTAAGAAAAAAAAATCTAAGGGGCACCTGGCTGGCTCAGTTGATTAAGTGTCCAACTTCAGCTCAGGCCATGATTGCATGGTTCATGAGTTCGAGCCCCACATCAGGCTTTGTGCTGTCAGCACAGATCCTGCTTCATATCCTCTGCCCGCCTCCCTCTCTGCTCCCTCTCCCCACTCACGCTCTCTTTCTCAAAATAAATAAAAACATATTTAAAAAAAATAAAAAAAGTAAGGTACAGACACCTAATAAAATGTTATTACAAATTATGTAATTTATACACTTAAGCAATCATATCCTTCTGTGAATTGTTCTATCATTCCCTACAAATGCTTATAGATTATTTTTTCTCAATATGACAGTAGTACATCCTGCTGTGATTGTATAAGCCCCATTTGAGTACTTGTGCTGTGCTTATTACATAGGCAGTCTTTAAGCAAAACACACTGTATTTTGTTTTTCCTGATAGTTCCACATGTACTCTACAGTGGCAGTGACTCCAGAAACAGAAGACCCAAGTTTAAATTTAGTCTCTGCCACTTAGTAACTAAATGACCTTGTGCAAACTACTTAACCTTTCCAGGACCACTGTACATGTTAAATGGTTATTAAGATAGTACTTGCTTCATAAGAGAGTTGAGAAAATTAAAACGGGTTATGCAGGTCAGATCAGTGCCTGGCACATTGTAAGCACTCAGGAAGACTTAACCACCACCACCATCATCATCATCATCATCATCATTACTGTTTACAAAGCTCTTTGAAATCAGCTCGTTGAGGGGCATCTGGGTGGCTCAGTCGGTTAAGCATCTGACTTCAGCTCGGGTCTTGATCTCGTGCTTCGTAAGTTCAAGCCCTGCGTCAGGCTCTGTGCTGATAACTCAGAGCCTAGAGCCTGTTTCAGGTTCTGTGCGCTTCTGTCTCTCTCTGCCTCTCCCCCACTCACGCTCTGTCTCTCAAAAATGAATAAAAGTTAAAATTAAAAAAAAATTTTTTAGCTTTTGTTCATTTTTGAGAGGGAGAGACAGAACATGAGTGGGGAAGGGCAGAGAGAGAGGGAGACACAGAATCTGAAGCAGGCTTCAGGCTCTGAACTGTGAGCACAGACCCCGACATGGAGCTTGAACTCAAGAACTGTGAGATCATGACCTGAGTCGAAGTCAGACACTTAACCGACTGAGCTACCCAGGTGCCCCTAAAAATATTCTTTTAATTAACTCATTGATTGTTGGGGCACCTCAGGCTCAGTTGGTTAAACCTCGGACTTCAGCTCATGTCATGATCTCATGGTCTGTGAGTTTGAGCCCTGCATTGGGCTTTGTACTGACAGCTCAGAGCCTGGAGCTGCTTTAGATTCTGTGTCTCCCTCTCTCTCTGCCCCTCCCCTGTTTGCATTCTGTCTCTCTGTCTCTCTCAAAAATAAACATTAAAAAAATAAAGAAATAAAATTAGCTCATTGTGTGTTTACAACAGGCCCTTAAAGTAAATATTGTTATCTCCATTTTATAATAAGGAAATCAAACTCAAGATACAGGGTTGTTTTTTTTTTAAACTCTAAAAAGCTGTATTTTGGTCTCAATTTTCCTAGGTAACATTAAAACATTCAGACTTTTTTTAATGTTGATAATGTTGTTTAGTTTAACTTGGTTATCTGCTTCAATTAAGTGATAATTTCATAGGTACCAAGTTTTTTTTTTTGTTTTTTTTTTTTTTTGGCCAGAGTTCAAGACTGTGATATATTTTGCTAAAAGGAAATGTGGCTAATTCTGTTTAGTCCCCTACCATATCCGTTACAGTTAACAATACAGAGCTGTTCACTATCGCACATGAGGAACAGGTTAAAGGCATAGCACTTTGCCTGTCATGTAACATGTCAATCCCCCTCCATGCTTCTTTTTCCTTCAAAATAAATGCATCTAAAGTTTTCAACTGTTAATCTTTTGAGAAGTTATTTCTTTGATTCTAATTCTGAATTCTCAGGTATATAAGATCCCTCTTATCAATGTGGACAATTTATTTTTCAAATCATTTGTAGCTTGGCCTCCTGAAAGACTAGTCTGTCTCTAGGACTATTTTTGTGTGTTCTCTATGTAAGAGGCTCCTCAAACTTTTTTCCATTCCCATAGCAAGGTTCCACCACCCGAATGATCTTTTAGAAGGAGATTCACCTAAATATCAGTAATTATAGTTAACTTATCAACCCATAGAAAAATAACCACAGCACATGACGTTCTTTAGGGATCCTTTTAAGCACTGATTTAGACTGAGTGTGTGATTTAGGTTACTTTCCACTTCTTTTAAGAGCTAAACACAACCTAAGAAAGGAAAGTTCTTTGAAGTGAGAGCTGGTTGACCATTTCCTGCAAAGAGTGTCCAATCTAGTTGAAAATATCTTGGAAATGTCTCCGGATTCATCAGCAAGTGCTGGGGGAAGACGTCACTGTGGGATTTCTACCGAACTTTATGTTCTGATAAACAATGTGGTACGGGTAGTTCCCACTGGTAAATTCTTTTTCTCTTGGGAGGAGCAAGCAAACTTCCTTGTTCATTTTCAAGCTTTGTTTAAAGGGCAGCAGAGGGTAAGACAGAAAGAACCTGGGAGTGATCAAATGCCAAGGAGGACCACCTCTTGAAATCAGTGAGTGCTAAGGAGAATATTTCAGTGTAGTTCTATTCCTCTTTAAGTACAACATAAGTAAATAAAAAGAGTTTCTTGGAAAATAAGCTATTTCCAACTAACCACCACTTGTGCCCTATTTTAATCTCCATCCTAACACTTTGTGGTAGAATCCAGATGGCAAAGGTTATCTTGGAATTAATGCTTTCCTTAGATGAATGGCTGTATTCAAGAGGCTGATAGGATGACATAGCAGTGGTGAAAGGTCCTCAGCAGTAACAATAACAGAGAAAGAGCCCAACAGGCGGTTTTGCAAGCTTTGCCCCTGAACGAAAGCCAAGAGAACATATTGCTTGTCACCAAACTCAGAATAAAAATAATACTAGAATTTTCACAGAAGTGAGCACATGAAAATTTCCTGCTTATTAAGCTGTTTCCATTAGGAAATGGTCCCATATATTAAAATTTTCATAGTAGAATGCATCCCATCACCTGGGCACTCTGATTGTTTTAGTTTCATTTTTTCCAGAAAAATTACTTAAGTAATTGCTGTTTATAGAAAAGGATGCTTATTTTCTTTAAGAAAGAAGGATAGGGGCGCCTGGGTGGCGCAGTCGGTTAAGCGTCCGACTTCAGCCAGGTCACGATCTCGCGGTCCGTGAGTTCGAGCCCCGCGTCGGGCTCTGGGCTGATGGCTCAGAGCCTGGAGCCGGTTTCCGATTCTGTGTCTCCCTCTCTGTCTGCCCCTCCCCCGTTCATGCTCTGTCTCTCTCTGTCCCAAAAAAATAAATAAACGTTAAAAAAAAAATTTAAAAAAAAAAAAGAAAGAAGGATAATGTGCCAATAAAAATAAAGAAAGAAAACATAGCTCACAATTTATTTGAATGCCTTTAGAGAATGTTAAGCTAGGTTCTCAAAGCCACATTTATTTGTGGGTTGTTTTAGAATTTAGAGGAATATTATCGAACCCCAAATAACAATAACCACAGTCTCTTTTTAACCTGTTCTCCGTATCCCTTCCTATAACCAAAAAGAAAAACAAAGAAAAAACTATCCCCATATAGTCTCATCCCAACCTCTCTTTTCAGTATTCATCCCCTCTCCTACTCTTCCTAAAAGCAGCCACAAAACAATGAAAAATAAAATTTACTGAGTCAGACTGAGCAGAGCTGGTTCACAGCTTTCTCTCTCTTATAATTCAACATCCATAAAATGAGCATCAGCATTAGAACTCAATCCCTGAGGGTTATTTTCACTGTAGTTTTATAAGGTAAATCTTGAATCCAAGTTTTTACTGCCTGACATTGTTCATTTTAATTCTTATTTCTATTTTCTCTCCTGCTGACGGCCACTCTCAAGATCTCTCACATCAGAAGTCTTTATTTTCTCATTTCCAACTCTGGATAATGTAAGAGAAAACACAGGCCCCAAGTGGTGTTTTATGAGTCAGTAAGGTGCTCCCGTGTCCCGAATGGCATGCGAACCAGGGAATCATTTGGAGTTGCAAGTTTCAATAGCGAAACTCTATAACTTTCTTGGCCCTAATAAAACCAGGTCACAGCTGCCTGGCTTCCTAATTTGGTTTGATGTACTGTGAATTCCCAAGGGGATAAGTCACTCTCTTATTCATATGAGAGTACAGGAACCATTCCAAAGCAAAAATCAGTTGGAGTTTATCTGTGATTTTAAAGGCGCTCTACCACTCCACCATGCAGATAATCTAGAGCTGACTCTCATCAATCACTTACCATATTGGAGAGGGATTATATGGCAGTTTTTCATCTTTTGAGATACGAACTTTATTACCGTGAATATTCACTACAATAGTCTTGCCAGGGGATTTCTTTTTCTGCTTTAGGAATTGCAGATGGATATCGATTATAAAACACTGAACATGACACCAATAACATGGAGAGAAAATGAAAGTTAAAAAAATTAATTATAAAGTATCTTAATAAACCGAGTCTTATATCATGTCTAAGAGAGAGCATTATTATATATTTCTATTGTTACCTGCAAGCTCACAAGAACACCATTACCCATCACCTTGCTTTATAAGATTTGACGAGGCAGAAAGATCTTCCCTGTTGGTCATCAAATTGAGACGCAGTGTGACTTTACACACTGTTGCATCTCAGAATTTGGCTGTGTTCTATCTTTGTGGTTTCCCAGAGCCAACCACTTCAGGTTGTTTGGGTCTCTGCCAGTGACTATGTCACTGATGCTTTTAATAAAGGGACCCAACCACCTTCTGGAAAACCTCCTTGCTTTATTAGAACTTTCAAGAGCTATCAATGCTGTTTTATTAGTGTTTATTAAAAAAGAAAAAAAATAAAGTAGCCAACACAGTCTATGTAGTCTGCTTTGTTTTCCTTCTTTTATGGCATAAAATAGAACATGTGTCATGAAAAAGTTCATGCAATTCCCAACTGTGTGTTGAATGCCTACTGTGGGTCAAACTTTGCACAAGACAAAACAGATATCAAGAAGACACATGACCTTGTCCTGAAGGAGCTGCACAGAATATCACTTTTTAAAAAACTTAATCAAATAACAAAATTAATCTGTGAAATGTGAAATTTGTATGATGCCATATTTGGTATGATACTTAAAAGTATACAAAATTGAGGTTAGGTGACTTTATTATATATGAAATAAGTTAATAAGTGATAAACAAGGCTTCACAATAATTGAAAAGTAGTGGATCACTCAATGAATGGTATAGGGAAAACTATTTAGAAAAAAATGTAAATGATACTAGCCTCAAGTAGAACACCAAAAAGGTAGATTAATGGTTAATTGTATTAAGAACCATATAAAATAGAAGGAAATGTTCTATGTATGTAATGGTCTTAGGATAGGGAAGGAGTTTCTAGATACAAGTCATGGAGGAAAGAACAAATGTTAAATTTGATAACATAATGTAGAAGTTATATGTAGAAATTTTGTAAATTAAAACACAAGTGATAAACTTCATAAAATACTTACAAAATATAAAAACAAATTAATACCTCTAATAATTGTATATTTCATATGAGTCAACTAATATTACTAACTATATAGTAGAAAAATAGGAAATGAGATAGAAATACACAGTGAAAGAAATTCAAAGAAGTGCTGAACATGAACATATATTAAACTTTATTAGTGATCAAAGAAATCTAATTAAAATAGCAATAATAAATAAATTTTTGCCTATCATATTGATGATCTTTTTAATATAATAACAACACAATGAAGATCTACAAGCAATCTCAATCAATTCTGATTGATACTAAGACGACTTTTCTGGAAATCTGTTTAACGTTAAGTATTACAAAATATGTTAAAGTTATTGTTCTTTGATCAAATAATGCCAATTCTAGAAAAGTGTTCAAAACTAATTATAAAACACTTATGTGAAAATACATTCATCACAGTGCTATTTACTATTTTCAAAATTGTAAGAAACTTAATTGTTTTGTTATAAAGAAATAAACACCCTTAGTGACTTTATTTATTTTTTTATTTTTTTATTTTTTTACACTTCTTTATTTTTGAGAGACAGGGAGAGACAGAGCACAAATGGGGGAGGGGCAGAGAGAGACGGAGACACAGAATCCGAAGCAGGCTCCAGGCTCTGAGCCATCAGCACAGAGCCCGACGCGGGGCTTGAACTCACAATCTGTGAGATCATGACCTGAGCTGAAGTCGGACGCTCAACCGACTGAGCCACCCAGGTGCCCCACCTTGTAGTGACTTTTTGATTACAGATTTTGAATCACTATTTTTCAAAATAACTTAATGACAGGAGGGCAATCTCTTGAGATATTGATAAGTGCAAAATTTTATATATACTAAAATACTTTTTAAAATACATATATTCATTCAACAGACAAAATTCATGAAACTTTTACTATGTTACAAGTAATGTTCTAGGTGTTTTATGCTTTAAAACTCACATAAGCCCTAATAAGTAGGTACTATTTGTATCCTCATCTTAAAGAAGGAAAAAAATTAAGGCACTTGATTAAAAACTTGCCTAAGATCATCTTTGCTGGAAAAAATAAGGTCTGTATCCTCATACAGCTTACAATCTAAAAGGAGAGAAAGACATTAATCAAAGAATTATCAAAATAAATGCGAAATTATAGCAGTGAGAATAACCCATAAAGTAGAGGTCCATTCTAGAGGGACTGACTTCGTCTGAGAGACAAGCAAGAAGTCCCTTGCTTCAAGGGACCATGATTGAGCTGACAATTTAAGCAAGAGTAAGTGTGAAATGATTAGTGGGTAAACAAAAAGGCTAGAATATCCCAGGATGAGGGAACAGCATGTGCAAAAACTTTCTGGTAGGAAGGTGCATGGCATGATGGGGAGAATTGATAAAGCTAAGGCAGTTAGAGCAAAGAGAGTAGGAGAGAATATGATGTGAGACAACATTCGAAACACAACCAGTGGTCCACAGATGCTCATTTATAGGTTAGCGTATTTATAGGGAGCCTGCGGGGCCAGATGACTTGACCAAGTCATCTACTTGGTGATGGTCTGAAATAGGTCTGGTTTCCAGACCAGAACTTCTTCCACCACATTACGTTTGCTTTAGTACAGAGGTTTTCAAACTTTCTGGGTACCAGAATCTTATGCAACATTTCCAATAAATGAAAGAGATCAAAACATTGTAGTAATATATAGCGTTTTGTTTTGTTTTGTTTTGTTTTGTTTTAGTTTCACAGTTTATCTTTTACATGTAAAGTCAGTGAAAAGAATGGAGCTGTTTTAATAACACAAAAATGTGAATGGGCAGTGGATGATATTTGTAGTTTTATGTCAAAGAATACAATATATTTCTGTAGTTTGTTTTTTTCTGGAATATGGGGAAAATCCTGTTCCAACAGAATAAGTAGTTGCAAATGGTAACAGTTTTAATAGTTTGTATGGGAGTCTTAGAATAGTTTCAATTACATTGAAATAGAAGCTGAAAGAAAAGTAGAAATTCTTCTATTTTAAAAGTAAATTGTTAAAAATATCTAACAAATATTCTCTTCCTTAATTTCCAAGCATTCAACATGGGGACTGTCAATGACAGATTCCTCAGCTGGGTCAGATCTTCAGTGAACCCTGGTGAATGTCATTTCAGTCTATGTAAGCTGCTATAGCAAAAACACCACATACTAGGTGGCTTAGACAACACAAATTTATTTCTCACATTTCTGGAGGCTGGGAAGTCCAAAACAGACACATCAACTGATTTAGTGTCTGGTAAGGGCCCACTTGCTGGTTTCTAGATGGCCATCTTCTCACTGTGTCTTTGCATGGGAGAGGGAGAGAAGGGAGATCTCCGGGTCTCTTTTATCAGGGCACTAATCCCATTCATGAAGACTCCACCCTCATGACCTAATCACCTCCCCAAAGTCCCACCCCTAATACCATCATATTTGGAGGTCAGTTTTTAACATATGAATTTAGGGTGACACAAGTTGTGGGGGACATTTAGTCCATAGTAAGTGTTATAACATTATGAGACATTCAATGTCATTAAAAAAAAACAAAACAAAACAAAAAACAGATTATCCAGGAAGAAGATATCTCACTCTCTGCCTCAGCTTGATATTCAGGTACATTTCCAGTCAAATGTGTTTCATTGCTGACACTTTGTCTGTGGTTTTAAGTCTTACTGTAACATGATCCTGCACTGCTAAATTGAGCTTGTTATGTTTATGACAAAACAAGTCAGCAAGGTATGCAAACCAGTGAAACCAATTTTTTGAGAGATACCTCACTAAAGGAAATTTTGAAAAAGTGAATTCCTATCAGCACCTTGCCATAAACTCTCAAGGAATTTTGGTATGAAAAGGTCTAGAACACTGCACATATTGACATGCCCCCCCCACCAAAAAAAACCGCTGTGATTTAAAGACAATGTCTTAATGATATTTACAATTAGAATGATCTTAAAGCATTGCCTTGTCAGATCTTTTTAGCAGCTTGTATTCTCCTATGACACATAAATAGCTTTTCAGAAATAGTTTTTATGCAAGGCACAAGACACGGTTTTTTCCCTAACACTCTTTATAAACCGCCTTCCACAGCTTTTTAAAAAAATTCTTATTAATTTCGTTTGTCATTTCATTTGTTGGAATGTTAAAAATGAATCTACCCACTCAACCTAACCATTTCTTCTGTGTGACAAGTGTTTAATAAAATACCATATTTTTCCTGCAAAAACCTACTGAAGAAAGAAAGAAAAGGAAAATGAGCCATAATGGTAGTCTTGAAATGTTGAATTTGTAAATCTTATACATAATCTTAGTCTTTAAATAAATTTAATACTTCTGTTGTATTCATGTTCTTAGACTATTTTCTGGCTTATAACACTATGTTGCTAATTGTCTAATTGCCTTTACAATAGCAGCCTACTCATCTATTATACTTGTTAGCACACAGTTTAATGAGTCTTCTCTGGAGAAAAAGGTGTTTCTTCCCCACATACTATATAATACTTTTTGTCATTACTCCAGTTTTTTCCTGTAAAATTTATGCTAAATTAACCTGAGAATCTTACTCTTATGCTCACAATGTTTTGTGTTAAAATAACATTGTAAGTTGGCAGAAAGGATAGGATCACTGTGCAAAAATTTCACAGCCTAAAATACTGTGAGGACTTGGGTGACTTTTATCTTTGTAAAAAGTGAATACTGTCACTAATAACACTCGATGCAATTTTCAAGTGGCTCTCTGGGAGATTCTTGCCCACATTGCTTTCATTTTGCTCACAATGTGGTGAACAGTGGTGACAAAATCCGTTTATGTCAGTATATCAAGTTATTGTTTTATTTTTATGCTCTTGTACAATCCACTGTCATTTTCTTTCCAAATTGCTGGTTTTAAAAGGCGACTTGTTTCTAATTTAAAAGTTCTTATTACATTTTTGTTAGTTATAAATGTAAAAATTGATTCCAGAGTACAGAAAACTTACATTAAGATTAGGAAAAATACAAACTAAGACAAAAAAAAACACCTACTAGTTCACGTACGAGTTTTATCTGTAACTGTGCTATCTACACATGGCTTCTGGTTGAGGTTTGCTGTAAGCACAAAATATACATGGAATTTGGAGGATTTAGTGCAAAAAAAAATGTAAAAATATTTTGGCATTAGTTTAATGCTGAAATAATATTTTAGATATCTTGGGTTAAGTGAAATATACTAATAAATTAACTTCATTGCTTCCTTCTCCTTTTTTGTTTCTGTTTTGATTTTTCCTGTTTTACCTTTTATAAAAAGTGGCTGCTAGAAATCTTAAAATTACATATGTAGCTTGAATTATAGTTCTAATGCACAGCACTGGTCTCTGATATATCATTAGCATTCAGTCACTTATTCTGCCATGCCAAGAGCACGTGTTATGCAAATGCGCCTGAACTTACCTGCCTTTGATTGAGTGGGGTACACAGAAGCTATAATAATGTGCCTGCTGGGTTAATTTCTCACGAGCAGACACACAGAGACCTGCAGAACCATTGTGGTTCCAGTCAAGGATATACACATGAGAAGTTCAAATATAAGGCCAGAGATGTCAGGACATGCTCTATCCCTGACCTTACGAGGAGCTTCATAGTGATCTATGTTTTATGGACGTCGTTAAAGAACCATTTAATTGTGCATATTTTTGTTACATTTTAACTACTTAAAAATATTTTAATTGAAATATTTGTCAAGTAATTGGTACTGCCCCTAAAAATAAATACATCTGAAAACCACATGGTTCCCCAAAACCAGTTTGAAAGTTACTGCTTTAGAAGAATCGTCACATGTGGTTAGGTTCATTAGTCAAATGTATGTATCAATCTCACTTTAGCTTTGTTTCCTCTCTCTTTGATTTAGATGAATAGTTGTGTGCATAACATTGCAGGGACTGATTCAGTAGGTCTATAGGGATATATGTGGGATCTGAAATGTTAACAAGCTTCCACTCTGATATAATGAGACTCTACTTGTTGAGAACCCAATTGAGGGCCCATGTTGCCAGCCATCATTGAGGTCAAAGTCTTATTCATCTTAACTAGCTCTTGAGATTCTACCTTTGAAGTCATTAAGCTCGATCCTGAGGTAGACTGCTGGGTTTGAGAAATGATGGCCAACAATTCTTACAAAAAAGCATTTTTTTTGTGACATTCCACTTGTTGCTGTTCAGAGTAAATTATCTAGATTTTTAAGTTGACTTGTAAATTTTGGAACTGAGTGCACAAGTCATACATCCTAGCGCATGCATAAAGATAAAGTCATTGTGAGATAATGCATGAAAGGTACAGGGAAGTGTCTGTCATAAAGAAAGCACTGTCTCTTTTCCCTTGTATGTGTTGTGTGTATGTGCATGTGTGTGTGTGCGTGTGTGTGTATCCACGCACATGTGTTCAGAAGAAAGATTCTTTATCAATAATACTATTCTACCAGATACGTATAGAAACTAAGAAGTTGTTTAATCATGCACTTGGGTTATAGTTATTTAAATATGAATATCAAAATAATATTTTTATCCTTCTGGGATTTCCATATCGTGTTGCTACATGCCATTTAACTTCTGACAATGACTGAAAGCCAAATTGCCAAAAGAAGCAAATTTCTATTTGCAAGAAGCAGCTATTAGAAAGATGTTTTTTTTTAAATAGTTAATTGAATGTCAACACTGGGTATTTCTTAATAGACTAACAGAAGAGTCCCCATAGAGCAGTGAAATATCACATAAAACACATACAAAATATAAACCAAAACCAATATTTTATTATCATTCCACTGGATTATATTACATCCAGATGGAAGGACTGGACTTACTTGGACTTTTCTTGATTTTAGTGGTTTGCGTGTGTCCATCAATTTTAGAGTATATTTTTTAAAAGCTCATATCTTGCTGAGGTAGAATGAGGTTTTAGTTCTAGACTATTTCTCTAGGCTACAATCTATAGTACAGAGTGCTATTATGAGTCATATTATATTTTTAAACAAGTCTTTTCAGTATATTTATAAAAGTACAGTAATTCCTGTGGTCCCTAAGGTTAGTTATGTGTGTTTATCCTTATCTTGGGAGGAAGAAATTTAGTTGATAGTATATTTTGACTATTTTTCTGAAGTGTAAAACCTGACAAGATGAGTGATGCCTTAAAATTACTGGGAAAATCTCTTTTTGTTAAAGATATATGAACTTTGCAGATTCTAAATCTGGCCATTGCAAAGTAGCATTCAAATTTGCTTTCCTAATTCCAATTATTTTTCTAGAATAGAGTTATTCTTTGGAAAAAAGTCAGGAGATGTAGTCAATAAAGAACCTAGTCCTTAGAAAATAGTATCCTTCTAGCCTGACGGCCCTTCTGTATACTTGACTTACTTTGCTTGTGGCCAAGTCTACAAAAGGAAGCAAACAAGAGCTGTAGAAATAAATTCAAATAATTTTGAGATGAAAGGATAGTCAGTGATGAGGGACCTGCCTAAGGTCATGGAGCCGGAACTAGGACCCTGCCTTCTTCTATTCCTGGCACTTGGGACAGTTTGAAAGTGTACTCTTTGCTCATTACTAGACTACGTTTGAAAGAAAATCACAAAAGAAAAAAAAAATAAGACCAGAAGGAGATGAGAAACATCTAGCCCAACTCTCCTGTTTTCCAAGGTAACACTAAAGGACACTAGCAACAGCACCACCAGTGGTTGCTCTTAGAGGTTGAGATTCCTAAGTCCTGCTATTTTTTCTCTCTCATGGAAGAGCCCAGGACTACCCATTTTTTAAAATATTTATTTATTTTTGAGAGAGAGCGTGCGCGCGTGCGTGCACACTCATGGCGGGGAAGTGGGGGCAGAGAGAGGGGGAGTCTGTGTTGACAGCAGAGAGCTCAGTGTGAGGCTTGAACTCACAAACCAAACCATGCAATCATGACCTGAGCTGAAGTCAGACACTTAACCAGCTGAGCCATCTAGGCACCCCAGTTCTACCCATTTTAATAAACACATCAGATAACTTTTATGCCAACGAGAATTCGAGAATCAATGCATCTTCACATATCACATGTTTAAAGTGCAAAATATTATCTCTATATACAAAAAGTATATAAAATAAAATATATATTGAAATAGGCAATTTGGAAAACTG
Source organism: Herpailurus yagouaroundi (assembly GCF_014898765.1). Taxonomy (NCBI): domain Eukaryota; kingdom Metazoa; phylum Chordata; class Mammalia; order Carnivora; family Felidae; genus Herpailurus; species Herpailurus yagouaroundi. The sequence continues at coordinate 29,858,842 of NW_024412429.1, read as the reverse complement.
ATCCAAATTAAGAGAGATTAACTATGAGAGCCTTCTTTGAGGAAGGTAGGTGAGCCAGTGAAATGTGCGATGGTCCTACGTTACTGAGGTTCAATGAAGTAAGAGTTAATCTTGGATAAATGTGCAGAAGTGGATAGGAATAAGTCACGTGTGCACATATATATGGAGAATATTATATCAGTAGGATCTAGGAATCATACTGGGAAGTGAGGGGAAAAATAAGACTGCGTGGAAAGTGATTCTCACAAGATAGATGTTACTGTTTGCCAATTTTTCATGCTTCTAGACACCCTAGAATTCTATAAGTGTTATTGGTAATGAAATGAAAAACACAATAGCAAAACAAATACATGTTTGTTATTTCTATTTGTCAGAGAGTTAATTTAACCCATTGTGTTATCTAGGCCATGTTGGCAGTCCAAAGAGAAGAAATATTTCCATTCTTTTAACGAGCTTAAAATCTAGGGGCACCTAGGTGGCTCAGTCAGTTAAGCATCAAACTCTTGATTTCAACTCGGGTTATGATCTTGTGGTTCATGAGTTCTAGCCCCATGTTGGGCTCTGTGCTGACACTGAAGAGCCTGTTTGGGATTCTCCGTCTCCCTCTCTCTCTCTCTGCCTCTCCCCCCTACCCTCTCAAAAATAAATCATTTTTTAAAAAGAGCTTAAAATCTTAACAGGAGTAATGAATCCTAATATCAAAATACTGTTTATAAGGCAGGCAATGCTGACCATAGAAAAATGCAAATTGGCATAAAGATTTGGAGAGGAGGGATATTACATAATATACAAAACATACCAAGCAGTGTGACATGAGGGATGGGGGTGAATGACAGGGAAAGTGGTCTTTAAGCTGGATCTGGTGGGCAGGCGGAATTTATTTACGTGCATTGGCCCTTGTCACTGCTTAAAATTGAGTTTGGGTTTTAAATTTCAGCCATTTTAAATGAACTCGCCTCAAACAGAAAGTGTATCTTTTCCTTAATTAAATTTATCTTCCCAAAACAAATAAAATTTCCTTATCTCTTTTGGGTTGGTAGTAAGCAAGAAAATAGAGTTTAGTTCAAAAACTATAACCATAAAATTAGCATAATAATTATAAGTGTTAAAAACTTGTAAATGATTAGATCTTTCTTCTGAACATTTTTTTTTTATTTTTTTTTCCAACGTTTTTATTTATTTTTGGGACAGAGAGAGACAGAGCATGGACGGGGGAGGGGCAGAGAGAGAGAGGGAGACACAGAATCGGAAACAGGCTCCAGGCTCCGAGCCATCAGCCCAGAGCCTGACGCAGGGCTCGAACTCACGGACCGCGAGATCGTGACCTGGCTGAAGTCGGACGCTTAACCGACTGTGCCACCCAGGCGCCCCTCTTCTGAACATTTTTAATGCCTTGTACAATTTTTCAGTCATATGTTTAGTCGTATATAATATGGTTCCTAAAATATATTAGTATGTTGATACAGAGAAAGGAGGCGTTTAGTCTTGAAATTTGATTGTGAGGTTCTTTTCTTTAAGATATCTAAACTTCAAAATGCCAACAGACCATGCAGATGATGTCTCTCTACACAATAAGCAGAGGTCCAAGAATAAAACCAATCTCCTTACACTGGATTCTGCTCTTTTCTAATGATTCTCTTTCATGCTGATAACAAACAATAAGTATGCAATGCATCTGTCTTACTTCACTCCAAAAGTCTTTGTTCTCCAGCAAGACTAAAACTCTGGTATCAAAAGAGTGTCAAGGGTTTTTATTGTTTAGTTGGTTCTTGTTTTGAATCCAGGTGTTCTCATACTTTGGATAACCAGAACTGTTTTTACTTACTCTTGGATGACTATGTAGACTTTTGTGCATGCTCCCTTTTGCTCTATTAGGATCACATGTCCTTTAACCCCTGGTTTTTCCTTCCTTCCTTCTTCAACTAACATTTATTAAATGCCAATTAAGTATGAGACACTGTGTAAGGCTCCGGGAAAGTAATTGAAGATAAATTAGAGGCCTTACTTGACTTTTAGTCTAGGGAATTATCTCAGCGTGATTAGTGCTCCCATAGAGATCTATCCCGGTGCTTCCGTGGCGTCTAGAAGAGGTACTCACCAGAACTTTGGAGGTGGAAGAAGTCCACCAGGAGGAGCAAAACTCATTACAATCAAAGCTGTAAGCTGAAAAACAGTAAGGAGGAGCTCCTTGGTGAAAGTGCAGGGGCCTACAGGTGCACAGAATAGTGAATCTTTGGGAGGGTAGCTCAGTAAGCCTAAAGCAATGTACCACTGGGGAGCAAGAGCCGGGAGATGTAGGGCCCTCTGTGCCAGACGAAGAATTCTTGGTTATTTTGAGGTGAAGGGTAGCCATGGAAGGCCTCTGACCAGGGAAATGGTGGACTCAGAATGTAGACTGTTCTGGCTGCTATGTGACAATGAGAATAGTAAGAAGGGAGGTTTTATTAAATAGCTGTGCAGAACTGCATGCTGGTCATGGCATAGGGAAAGGTAGATGGATTTGAGCTGAAGCCAAAGGACTTGAAAAGTCATTAAATCGTTTTGAGGTAGAGGCGAGTGAGAGGTAGCAAGACAAAGGGAGAAATCAGAGAAGGCACTGAGGATTCTTGCCTTTGCAATGGAGTGAGAAAATAAGGGAGAATTCAAAAATGTCATAAAAATTACTTGCAGGATACTCCCCTCCCATACATGCTAGTGGTTCATGCATGACCGAGACTTTAATTTACATTTACTTTATCATTCACCGTACGATTTCTGAGGCCATTTGGAGTTACATGTGTAATTGAAAGTTTGTGTTGTATTTCATTTTTTAAAAGTCTCACTTGCCAGAGCTCTTTGGCTCTCTTATTCTGATCATCAAAATAGTTTCCGTATGCGGAAGCATTCTTGCCAACTCACCTAACCACATGCTTGAAACATCGGTTGTTAATAGGTTGGCTGGTATTTTATCTTCCTTAAAATTTGCCGTACATTACAAGTTTTGCACGTTAAAGGTCAAGAAAGATATTGCTTTTCCTTTTTGGAGAGTAAAAGCCACTTACGGGTCTAAAATGTGAAAATAAAGACTAGTAATTATTTTACATAAGTAATATGTATACCCAGTGAGTAGTTAACATAAAGATACTCAAAATCAGATCTTGGTTTTAGAACTTTATTTTGAGACAAATGTCATAATTTTACCTCTTTATTCATCAATTTCAACTAAGTACTCTCTTTAAAAGAATAATCTTCAATGATCTGATATCAGCAATAGCATGTGAAACACTGGTGACCTGTTTGTAGAGATGAAATTGAGAATGCTATCCAACATCAAGAGTGTTCATTTTGAAAGCAAAAAAAAAAAAATTACTTTTCGGGTTTAGATGAAGAAATGTTTCACTAACAAAGAGCTGGCTCTAAAAGAATGTTGGCAACGGTGAATATGAAAGGTATGAATGGTGGCAGGCCAAGAAAGCAAGTGAACATTACTTCCTTGATTCCAAAAGTTTAATATTTTCATTTGTAATAAATGAGTAACACTGATCAAAAATTTTTCCTGGAATCATAGCAACAAAATATATTACAGGAAGTGTTACAAGAGAATGTCTCCTCTCTTAATAACTTCAAAGTAAATAAGAGGTTTCAACATGAAGAACTTTATTCCACAATGAGGTTAGCACTGTGAACTAAGTGTTGTTTTTTTGGACATTCGGAGGTTTTAATTCCAGGCTTTAAGCTAGGTTTAATACCCTTTGCAATATACGTGTGTGTGGATGTGTGTATGGGGTGGTTATTTGCATGTAAACATGCACATATGCACACCAAAAGAGATCTACATGTATCTCCAAATCTTTGTGCAATAAGGCAGGATAGTAACGAGATTTTAAAAACAGATGCTTGGTAAATATTTTTCATTAACACACACACACACACACACACACACACACACACACACACACTGTTCCAGAGGCTGATGAGGACATATGTGAAATATATAAAGCAGATCTAGATTCAGGCCTTAAAGAGCTCGTGGTCTATAGACAAAGTAATGAAAACGTGACCTAGAAAATGGAAAGTGGCTACAAGAATTATAGGAAATCCAGGAAAGAAAAAGTTAACTTAGACTCAAAAATATCAGAAAAGCTTCATAAAGGATCACCCTGTTATCTGGGCCTTAAATAATATGAACAATTTGAACATATGGAGAAAAGAAGGTAGACACTGAATGGAGAAGTAGATATATACCTACATGGATGCACATATACATATAGAAACATCATTGAGTCAGGAACTTTATAGATAACGCCTAATCCTCAGGACAACCCTATGAGGTGGGGAGGTTGTATCATGTTTTAGAGAGGATGAAGCAACTTTAGAGGGTTTCCTGAGGCCACATGGCTGGTAAATGCCATCCACAAGCCGCTGGACTCCAAAGATCAAGCTCTCTGTCGCCCCTTCTTTGCACTTCCTCCAAAATACAAGGAACGTTTGGGACAAAGGGAGCAGCAAAGATTCACTTTGATTTGAGGGCAAGGTAGTACAATGTCCAGAATGAGAAATAAGACTTTTTATTCTCTTTGCTTGACTCTGATGAAGGCCAGAGTATAAGGGTGTAATATTTACAGAGGCATTTACTGTCCACTTCCTATGTACTGGGCACCGCACTAAGAATCTCACATGTGCTAATCACATTTGATCTCTTAACACCTCTGTGTGGTCTCGGTTCTTCAGGTGAGAATACAGGCTTTGAGGGAAAGAATAAACCAATTCCCAAGGTCAAAGTGCTAGGAAATGGTGGAGGGGGATTCAAAGTTGCTGCTCTGAGACTCCAGACAAAAGCCTGGACTCTTAACCACCAAACTACAGCACACTAAGCAAAGTTAAGCATGTGTTTGTGTATGTGTGTGGATATGGCACACTTTTCATACCTAGCAATGATATCCAGAAAGGCTTGTATTAACATGTTTGAGTTGAGTAGAATTTGTTTAACGATGACCAGATTCGTTGGTATGTTATATTTTCCTCATTCAGCCATGCACAAAAGCATTTATTAGGCATTTGCTTTATGCCAAACATTCTGCTTGATCCTAGGATTCAAAGCTAAGGCACAATCCATATCTAGCCTAGGTTTTCGAAATCTAAGGCTAGCAAATTAATACAATGAGTCTATAAGCATTATTGCACTTGTGTTCAATTTCTTTCTTGCTTTGCTAAAAATACGCAGAGAAAAGAGTTTTATGTCATTAGGTTAAAAAGATTCAATATAGGCAAAAACCTCTTCATTCTCTGAGCATTACTTAATGAGCATTATTAATAGATGAATATATGTCATATTGTAATGTCAGATAACAGGCAGATTTACTGAGAAGTTAATGAAGCATGATCTTCAGGATTCCTTGAGTTTATTGACAGTAATAAGAAGGAAATCTCAAATCAAGGATCATTGTAAGAAGGCTGAAGAGGGTCTTGAGGCAATAAAGTGATTAGAATGAGTATTATAAAACATCAACAACACAGTACCTACTACCATAAGTAATCCCCAAGTGACCTTTATACAATTTTTCTCATCAGACACTTGAAACACTTCACTGGTTTAATCCTCCAAACAGGCACTAATGAGATGGAATATAGATATTACTTCTATTTCCTGATATGGACTCTGACCAAGAAGATTTAAGAACAAATTTTGTTTGTTTGAAAGAGTTGCTGGTTGAAAAACTAGTGTTTATGGTTTTTGCTTTTCAGGGAAAACTACGGCTCAAAAATATAAGACTTAGAGAAATCTTTGCCTCTGGGTGGGACTCCACTTAAAGCATTTATAGTAGGTTCACTGCACATCCCAGATGCCAATTTCTTAATGGTGTAATGGCATCAAAACTTGCAATTTGAGTTTATTTAAATTTTATGTACAATTTTGCTCACTTTATTCTTCTAATTTGAATTTTCACCATCTCACAGATGCTTGACTTGACTGCCACATAGTAATGAATGGATTGGGTATATTTTGCCCCAAATCATTTGTTTGTTCTTTGTTTTAAGCAATATTCATTGACACCCTACGATGTGACAAATGATCTAGGTTCTGGGGAAGAACAGTGAACTAGACAAAAGTCTCTACCTTCACGGAAAGAGATCCAACAGGATGTGACTTTTTAATACTGCTCTTATCAAAGTATATTGTAAGGTTTAGTAAGCTATAACAAAGCAGAATACAACAATTAGCTAAATATGCACGAGTTTCATGGATTTTCATTTTCATTGGTAGCTTATAAGACCTGTCAATTATTTCTCCAAGATATTGGGTTTTCCAGCTCTAACTTGGGGTTGCCATGGATTGCCAGTAGAACTTACAGAGATCTCCTTTCCAAGGCCAAATCCATGTCTCAGAGCTGTCCATACGGAGATGGTCATTGCAATTTGACCAGTAATCGTTTTTTGATCATCTGTGGGAACATCTGGATCTTTGACCTCACAAGTAGTTATACAACGAGCCCTTATCCCTGTGGAAAAGTGTTTGTTCCTTTGTGGCTCAGAGGCCCTGTGTTTGCATGTTAGGCTTGATGTTCTGGAAGTCATTTTCTCTAGCACTGGGGTTACTTAATTCCAAGGACTGGTTTGAATTTCTTTTAAAACTATAAGTGTATAGGATTACATTTAATTGTTGGTTTATGTACAGGAGCATTACTGCACTGAGCTGCAAGGAGCACATTATAAGTATTCCTTTGTCCTGTGTAAATATTCATTCAGTTACCAGCTGGATGAGGTAGCATGAATCTCCAAATCGTGATGTCTGTACAATGATTTTGAGGTATTGCTGATATTATCTATGAAGCTTTTGCTGTCTATGGGGTCATATAAAGTAGCTTGGAAATTGCAGGGTAAATGAAGAAAACCAATGTCTAAAGCTTGGACAGTTCACCCAGATGGCTGGAGTTTAGCAATTGTGAGTAGGTATTGTTGGCAATACACACATCAGACAAAAGGTGGTTGTTCCAAGTGCTCACAGTGTCAGTCTTCTAGGGGCAGCAGAGGGACAGGCTGCATGTTATGTCAGCCTGAAGTGCAAGAATAGTGGAGTCCTGCTCTGGTTCTATTTTCACTCTGAAGGTGATGGTGGATAAAGGAATGATTTTCTTGAAGTACAGCATGCTTTTCCAGTAGTTTCTAGGAGGAGATTCCATCTCCAGTGTTAGGGAAGGAGTTGGTTGAAGGACCCTACTTCCATCATCTTCTGGGATCCGTGGACTTGTCTGCTAATCACCCTTTCACTCTGTTCTCAGTCTTCACCCTGTGCATGGTTTAAAAGACCTTGCTGTTTGTAATCTGTTCGTGCTAGACTTGGAAATTCGGCAAGCCACCTTCTTATTTCCATGATCTACCCTTTGTAAAGGCCATACGGATGACAGCAAATCTGAAGAAATCTAGCTGCTTGTGAATATCCTGTGTGCAGTAATACTGAAGAGTCAGAAAAAGTGCAGTTCTGGTTGTATTCCTTACCTTCATTGATTGTCAAAACTCTAAGTAGTAGGGATACCAAAGATAATATTATTAAACACTCAAGTATAAGGTGATGACTCACATGGCAGAATACTTTTCCCACTTAAAGATACTGCCAAGTGTGGTCAAGAGCAACATCAGTCGGCAAACGTGACTGCTGTACCGTATTCCCATTACAAAAGCTTTCTAAACACTTTGGGATTTCTCTATTGCCTTGAACAGATGGCCTGTGACCTGCAGTGACTTTGTTCAGATTCATGGCCTACCCAAGCACGTGTCCAATCACTAGATGGAGTCCCACAGGGCCATGTGTGCTCTGGCCCCTGACAAATTCCCCAGCCTAGTGTCCCTCATTTGCCAGTTCACCTGATTATCTGAACCCCAACCCCTTCTAGCCATTCCTAACTTCCTTCATTTCCTCAGTCACCTTTAGGCTTTTGCACCTGTCGTTTACTACTCAGAACAAACACCCTTCTAGCTTATCTTGTGCCTTCAACTCCCACTGAGGACTTGTTCGATATTAGTTCCTCTCTCCCCTATCCGATCAGAATACGTTATTCACAAACTCTTCCACACCCATCAGGATGTGGCCAGTGTATGAGAAACCTCTTTCCCAAACCCATTTGGATTCCTCCCGTCTCCTCAATGCCAAGGAGAAGGGCGCATCAGGCATAGTCAATCTCTGGGCACCAAATGGTCTATAGAAACTTTCTAAAGTCAACTTGTCCACTATACAAAAAGTCTGCTTGGTTGTCTTTAATTAGGACTTTAAACACACAAGTATTATTTGAGAATAATATAATCAAAATTGAGATAGGTTCCACTGAATTTAATAAGTAAATGCAGCCATAAGCAGCTAAATACAGATAATTACTTTTGCTGCATTGGAAAGAGTTCAGTGAAGTTTTGCTGAATGAATGAATATTTTAAAGGAAATATTCAACAAAAGTGAGACTTTAGATCTTGAAATCCTTCCCTTGTAGCAACTAGAGTTAATTGTCTAGTAAGGATTAGTGCAGTTTTCAATCTGCTCTTTGCCCTCTGATTTCCCATTCATTCATTAAACAAATACTTGTTGACCACTCCCATCTCACAGGTACTACAGGTTTGTGTCCCTTTATGTGTGCTTCAGGCACCGTGAGGCTACCCAGGTCAATGGCTCAAAGTCCACATTAAGGAGATAACATGGAATAATACTGGAGGGCAGTTGAAAAAGCTATGGTTTTCGTGGCTTCTCTGCTTCCAAATAATTGTATATCCTTGAAAGTAATAATTTATTGGGTACTTACTTCTACCGGCCACTATTCTAGGCCCATGGTATAGGCAGTAGTGATATCTTCATTTGACATGTGAGGAAATGGAGGCAAAGAATTGTTGAATAACTTGCCGAGGGTGATGCATCTGGTATTGGGGTCTTGTTTTGAACTCAAGAGCTCATAGTCGGATCATCAAAGACCTTGAAATGGAAAGTCACCTAGCTTCACTGTACTTGTTTGTTTGCTACATCTATAAAGTGACTTTGTTGGCCACAGCAGTATCCCAGATCCCTCCCAGATTAGAGATGTGTCTTCTTGGTACTGGAACTGCCCTGCCCAAAGTACAGATCCTCAAATAGTCCCTCTTCCTTTTCCTGCATTTCTTCAGATCTACGTCTCACACGAGGTGCTTCCTCACCTCACACCTCACCTCTGCTTCTTCTCTCATTTAATACTTTCTCGAAGGCCATTGCTCTCCCCAGCCTGGGCTTACCACCCCAATCCTGCCCTGCCAACCTCTGGTCTCTAGACTACTCTGGCTTTGCAGGTTACCCTCTGAGGGACTGGTGCTCAGAAATTTGGCAGGAGCAAAATTTCTCTCCTCACAAAATCCCCTGACTCACACAGTAGAACTGTGTTTTGTATCGGTACATAGTCTCACCAAATGGTCCTCTCCACTTTCCACCTCCTTCCTTCTACAAAACAGCATTCACAGCAGGCCCCATTATGGGTTTCAGAGTACACAAGATGCTTTCACACAAATTACATTAATTATTTCAGTAAAGGAGTGAGCATTGTTACTACCTCTCCTCTACAAGGAAGTTCAAAAAGGTAAGTAATACTATGTCCAAGATCACACAGCTAGAGAGGGATAAATTGGGATTTGAATCCAGATACTCTAACTTCTTTCCACTATAGACACTCACTTTATAAAAGTTAAGTATTTATGCTTTCACAGAAGTGTCTTTCTGAAAGACAATCAATGCTTAGGGCTCTGAGGAGATAAATAAAATAGGAAATTGTATGGGAAAATTCTGACATAATTTTTGCTATCTTTATCAAGATCTGTGGTATACGTTTTTGTGTCTGATATAGGACAATTCTCAGAGCCCATATCAAAATGATTCCCAGAGTACCTTGGACTATGATGCCCACTCTGTTGCTATAACTGGGTGCACTAAAGAGATACCCCAGTTACATTCTGCATGCCATTGGGTTCCACAGGTACGGATTCTGCTAAAATTGTGCTTGATCAAAAGCTATAGCCATTGTTTTACACAATGAAATATGTGATATTCAGTGTGTATTCCAATATGTGCAATGGAAGTCAAGAATAAAAGTGCATGGAGAAAGCCTGCATATACTGAAAAGCACAACATAATACACAGCAATTCTGAACCTGTGCATCACCTGACCCCAGGATCTCCATACGGGTGTCCCACTACACATTAGATATATAGCCTTTCTAGTGCCCTCTACTGTCCATGGCTCAAATGACAGAAAACACAGTTCTGCATTCTGGATGTTTGCTTAATAGCAACAACAACAAAATTACTCTTGGGCTAAAACCAGGTTTTCCAAGTTTTTGTTCATAATGAGTAGTTTTTAAACATTTAAAAATAGGGGTATGTAATAAAATGTTGAGAGACTCTCTGGACGTTACTGCTGCTGGCACTTCTCTAATAGAAAGCATACGCCATTGAGCTAACATTTTGTTCTTTGACTGAAGAAGAAAACAAAGCTGTTAAAAGCTTGGTAGGCTCACTTTCCAATAGAAATAGCATTAATATATTTCAAGTCACTTCTAACCATAGCTAATTAGAGGTTTATGAGGGATGGCCCTGCCTGGAGGGTCACCTCAGGTAATATAGCCCACAGATTTGCTGTTGACTGTTGGCAACAATGGATTTGTTAAGAGTTTCTAGTCAGCTCGAGGTGATTATCTTTTTTTCCTTTTGCTAGTGTGTCTCCTATTTTGACTGGCTGAGGTTGAGTTGGACGATGAGGCCCCAATTCGAAGACAGTGCCAGGTTGTTGCTGGAGATCTGCACTGACAGATTGTTGAAAACTTATTAGTCTGACGTTTTAACAGCCTGAAACGGGATGGAAATCTATCTGCTCTTTCACTGGAAAAACTTAGAAAGGAAAACATGAGCTTGAGCTGAAATCAGCTCCAGCTCCAAATCTGCCGTCCTCTGGCACCAAAGAACCAAGGGCTGCCACAGTGTTTAGACATTAAGGCCTGGCTATGCCACCCACACGGGAGATGGGACTCTAGCCACTGTAAAGTAGGAGACCCTGGAAATGCACCCTCTGAGGGCTGGGGAAATTGTGATGTGCTCAACAGTAGGTGCTAATGGCTTTAGCAGTAGCAGAAGTCAGCCTCACATGAGATTTCAACTGAGTGGTTAGGGACTGCTCTTTTGGCTATAGCCATTCTGTGTAATAATTTAAGAAAAAAGAATAAGGAACACCACAGGCTTGGTATACCCTCTTGGAGCTGGAAATGAACAAAAGATTGTAGTCAATACTATCGGTGAGAGATATCTGGGACCACCAAATTGTAATTATCTATTACAATGCGAAAAGAATTTATTAGGCATCCTGGCTCTTCAAAATTCAGTCGGGCCTCTCTAACTGGGCCCAGAATTCTTTTAATTACTGTTGGCCCATACTTATCTTTCATCTCACCTGTGACTACCACTTTGGTTAAGCCCTCTATCCTGATGTACCACAATTTGGTCTCCTCCTGAGCAGCTACTTGAAGGGTCCCAACAGGGATTCAGGGCTTCGCACTGGCACCTACCTCTGCCCTGTCCTTTGTCAGCCAACTCCTTCCTATCAGACCTGTAGCTATCTCTTTCTGGAAGCATTCTGTGATAGCCCCAGACAGCACTGGGGGCCTACCACTGAGGTTGCCCGTAGTCTCCTATGTTCTGACGTCAGACTAAGCAATAAACTTCTGGGGGACATTTGGAGTTCCTAAGACTCATATGATTTTGTATTCACACTTACAGTACAGTACCTGCACAGACTAGGCACTCAATAAATAATTTTGAGTGTTTCTTCATTCATTCATTCACTCATTAACTCATTTGATAGACAATGGAGTTTCAAGCTTCTAGACCCTTGTTAGACTTTGGGGAGTTCAGTTTCTTAACAGAGCTATCTTTTTTATGATCTAAAGACCTAAACCATTTTCTCTCCAGGCCTATCTTCTGGGGTCTGGTTTTTATTAGTAACATTCTGTTTATTGTTGGGGGAAAATGTGAGATGGAAAGTGACCCAGATATTATGAGATGTCTTCTCGATGTCAAGTTTCCCCTTCATCACTGCGCCCAGTTCCACGTCATGTGGCTGCAGCTAATGGCAGCACTTACTGGTGTGTATACATAAACGTCCAGAAAACATTCTCTTTTCAGGCTACCCCAGATAATCTCAAATTTCAAGCATGTGCCCCGGAATTTCAGTAAAGAAATATTCATTCTTTCATTTAATTAACATCGGGAGTGTCATCATGCAAGACACTTTGAGGTTCAGGGGCGAACAAATAAAACAGAGGCATCAACATACAGGCATTTGCCTTGTTTACTAAAAACCTCACTAGAGAAATTAATTCCTGAATGGGAAACTTGCAGAATCAGAGAACTTGGAAATGGCGTGAGAGTGGGGGTGGGGGTGAGGGGGTGGGTGAAGGCAGCCTGCGCTGTGGCCTTGCCTGCTGCAGGTTGATTCCGTCCCTCCTGGCACAAATGAGATGTGCTTCGTTTTCCATCAAAAAGCAACCATGGTTAGCACTTCAGCTCAGGAAACTCAGTTTTGATCACTTTTTTTTTTTTTTTTCCAAAATACATCTAGTTATATACCAGGGGCTCTTTTTGTTGTGTTTGTTTTAATGATCTATCAAGCACAGACTTGGGCATGTTGGGTCTTTCTGCATTTCTACAGTGGCTTCCAGCATTCCATCACTGGCTCCGTGGGTATCAAAAGGCAATCATGCCAATAGCTTTCTAATCTTTGGATCATTGCCATGGTGGTGTGGTCTTGAAGTTAACAATTCCAGTGTTGCCTCTTGCGTCTCCACATTTCCAATGTGGCCCACCATCAGCTCCCCTCATAAGCCAATTCTGCATTTTTGAGACTCATTTCTAGGTGCCCAGCCTATAGCCTGCTCCTCCAATGCGTTTATAAGCACCTAGTTTCATGTATAAATGCCTGTCTGCTTTAAAAAAAAAAAAAAAAAAAAAAACAGGGGCGCCTGGGTGGCGCAGTCGGTTAAGCGTCCGACTTCAACCAGGTCACGATCTCGCGGTCCGTGAGTTCGAGCCCCGCGTCAGGCTCTGGGCTGATGGCTCAGAGCCTGGAGCCTGTTTCCGATTCTGTGTCTTCCTCTCTCTCTGCCCCTCCCCCGTTCATGCACTGTCTCTCTCTGTCCCAAAAATAAATAAACGTTGAAAAAAAAATTAAAAAAAAACAAAACAAAAAACCTATAACTATGGGAAGAAAATAATCAAAGAATCACAGCCTATTAATTATTTGCTGATAGCATTTAACATTACCTACTTACAGAAAACAGTTATTGACTCAGCTGGCAGTGGGCCAAACCACCAACCAATGAGGATTTCTGTTTTGTGTTTTGTTTACTAATGTTTCCTCCCATCCAAAGATATTAAGACACCTGCCCTAAAAAGATTAATTGCTGGCGGCCCACTGAGAGACTAAGATATTCAAGTGATTGGAAATATTCAGAAAAATAAAAAGAGCACACAATTTTATTTGAAGCAGGAAAAATATTAACTGATTTAAGAATGTTAGAAGTGCTTCCAGTTGAATAATGTATGAATTTTTCACTAACGTTAATGTTTTTTATTTAATTTTTTAAAATTTCTTTTGAGTACAATAGTTACTATGATTCATATTTAAATATTTTAATTTCAGATATAATTTTCCCTTAAGAAAAAGAGGTGTGCTGAATACTTTAGTGTGATTTTTAAAAATTACACCTCATAGCAGTTTTTCATAACTAATTTTAAGGTGGGAGTAATGAAAAAATATAGTTCACTTAAAAGAAATATATTTTATTTCACATTTTGCTGAAACATGTGATCTAACTAATGGAAATTAAATATTTTTAATTAAAACTACTAATACAGATGTGGCATTTTATATATTTATATATTATATTTATATATTAATATATAACATCATCTTTTTCTTCCTGACTAAAAGGTAAATTTTAGATTTAACATAGAAAAATTTTAATACATAGGAATTAGCAACCAAATTGTGAAGTATTCTGACTTTTTAAATTAGAATTATTTCTTTATTTTTAATTCTAAATAATAATATGAGAATTCAAATATACTTTATGGAATAAGTTAGATTTATTAATTTGTATTTTTGTATTATGGTCTCATCCACAGAAATTTAAATTGGTACATTCTTGTTCACAATGAATTAAAACTAAATTTGTGATGATACTATGATGTAGATAAGCTTGACTTTTTTTTACAAATGAGAAAGGAAGTTTGACAAAACTAAATAAATTGTCCATGATAGTATAGTTGGTAAGTGAATGCAGAAATAGGATTTGAACTTAGATTAGTCTGATACAAAACCTATGCTCTAATAGGTTGCAACTCAGGCAAATAGTCAGTGGCTAATGAGCGAGAGGAGGGGATGTAAGCAGACATAGTCTATTTGACCCGGGCAGTGAGTAGATAAACAATGGCCAATATTTAAGAATCTGCGTATACTAGCCAAGCATTGGGTAAGCTGTCAGCTTTCATTCTGTCACTTACTGGAGAGGAGTCCTCTACAGTGAGTGGCACTCTCTGTGCCTCAACTTTCTACTCTCTTAAAAGACAATAATGAAAGTATAAGATGGTAGATGTACAGCACTTAGAACAATGCTTAGCTCATAGTATAGGCTAAATCAATGTTAGCTAGCCCACAAATATTCTTTAAGTGTCTTGTACGTATAAGACACCAGGATTACATAATGAGGCATGTTAGGAGCACTAACAATGAAAGTGGTTTGATTCTTCATATCTATGAGGTTAACAGGCATTACATACATGAGTTCACGTGCAGCATATCCTATGTGCTGTAGAAGATCGTATGCCAGGAGGGTCCAGCCCTTGGCGAGGGATTTCAATAATTATGCCCTATTATTTGGGTCAGTATTAACTGGGAGAGAAGGACACAAACAAGGAGAGTTGAAATTAGTATATGAGGCACAAAAACAAAACAAAACTGGAGATCCTATGGAGAGATGGGATCTTGAGAAGGAGGCAGAAGCCTGGTGATCAGAACCAGGTCAAAGTCAGGATCATCCAGCAGCAGTGAGCTGGGATGAGAAGTCCCAGCATGCATGACCAGGTAGAGCCATGAGGAAAGACAGCTGCAGCACCTGAGAACCCAAGAGGGCATGAGACCTTCCCCCATGGAAGATCCTGCAGTTTTCTGAGACTCGGACCCTGTGGCTTAGCCCAATTAATCTCTTAAACTGGGTCATTGCCCTAGGTTTCACAGCAAGCATGAGCCTGGCAGCCAAGGCCCTTTAAACACTGGCATCAGTGAGAAAAAGCACTGGAAAGAATCTGGTTTCTTTCAAGTTCTGAGAACAACAGATTCCCTTCTGGGCATGCTTTAAAATCTGTTACCATCATCAGGTAATTTTACAAAGCAGAGCAGTTAAAGAACTAGTCAGAGGTGCCTCAGCCATTTCCCAGATGGCCAGGGAGATGAAGACAGAAGGAAGAGTACTGCTTCATCATCATCAGAAGGGCCACCGCACCTGCCCTTGATGCTTGGTCATTAGCTTGTGTGGTCAGTGAACCCAGGCAGGCCATGACTGTTAAGGAATGCATGCTCCAGGAGTTGCAGAAACTTCTGGATTTATTTATGTCTAGGAAAAAGAACAAGACCCATGGCACCACCCTTACCCACACCCACACCCACACCCATCTGCCTCTGAAAGGGCCATATATGTAAGGTTAGCCTTGGGTTAGGGTAGCCATGGGAAGTCATGCAACCTCCACCTACCATCTGCTTCCATTCCCTGCAATGAAAGAAGGAAAGTTGTATCCCAGCACATGTGTGGGCTTTGCCATTGACAAAGGGTAAGGGAGCACTCCAGAACTCGTTCCTTGTAGGACTCAGAATATGGATTAATAGAGCTTCTTAACACTTTGTTTTGCCAAGAAGTTGAAAATATTTTCGAAACTTCTGATCTTTCATTTAAAAACGATTAATTCTTTCAGGTCATAAAAACACCACTTTAAAAAAAGCAGGTAATGCGGAAATGGATCCTAGCAATTTGAATGGGTTCAACCTTTGCCAAAACACAAGCAAAACAGGAAAGACAGTTGGGTCAGATGCCACGGGTTGTTAATCCTCACATTTGCTCTCGCATATGACTTTGTGGCATATGTTAGCATCCCCATGTTACTTACAAAGAAATGAAGCATGAAGAGATTAAATAGCATGATAAATATCACATGATATGTAGGTCAGCAGAGTAACCAGGAAAAAAAGCTCACGATACAGACTTTCCATCTAGTATTCCTTGACCTCTTACCACCTTCAGGCACAACCAACCTGTCCTCTCTGCAGTCCATTCTCTTGATTCACTGGAACAGCTTGCTTCCTTTTCATGGCCCTGAGCCAAATGTCCATCTCTCTGTGCATGATGTAGGTCATCCCAGAAAATGGATTGGTTTGAATGTATGTAATTGAGTTGTCCTTTTCCCTCTCAACCTGCCTTTCACAATTATGAATGAAGAATGTATATCCTCTGCATATCTTCCCCCAACCCTGAGTTTGATGTTCATTATTCATCACCTGTTTTTATGCTTTTTCTGTAAATTAATCTATCTACAAATAATGTGTACTATTTTTAGGTTATCTTCAACTTCATATAAAATGGAGACAGTTTTATGTGTTTTACATGATTTGAAAATTATATGTATTTGTATGATTTGAACACTATATATTTCACATGATTTAAACATTATTGTTATATAATTGATTATTATATATTTACATGTACATGTTACATACATAATATATGTTTTTAAAGTATACATAACTCTAATTCATTCATCTGAACTACTGTGTAGTATTCCAGTGGTGAATAATGTATTTATCTATTTTGTAGCTGAACATTTAAGCTATTTGTGTAAATTTCTCCAGTCGTCAGTTTAGAAGATAACTTGCTAGGTCATAGGATATGTACATTTTGACTTGACTAGATTTTGCAAATTTTTCTTCAAGGTGATTTTATCATTTTACAAGTGCCCCTTTCTCTACATTTTTAATAACAGTTTTTATTGCCAGTCTCTTATGTTTTCCCATGCAGATGAATTCAAAATAGACTTCAGTTTATCTTTAATTTGCTCATTCTTGATTATTAGTGTGGTTGAATTTATTCTGTGTGTTTACTGACCATTTAGATCCCCTCTTCCATGCATTGCTAGTTCCTTTATCTGTTTTTCAATTGGACTGTTTGCGATTTTCTTATTGATTTTGGAGGATTTATTTACATATTCAGGTACTAACCATTTGTCAGTCATATACGTAAGTGTAGTCCATTCCTAAAGAGCTAATTGTTGTCTCGAGAGTTTACCTTGCACAAAAATTTTAATAAGCAAGTTAAAAATAAGATATAGGTAAGAAAGTTGCCATTTCCATGAGTCTGTGAGTTCAGGAAGAGCATTACGAGTGCCACCCTTTCATCATTTCCTTATTTGTTTCTTTCAAGTTCAGAGAGTTAAGTATAGGCCACCTAGTTTTGTGTTTAACAATGTGTGTGTTTGATTGCAGAGTGGGTAGTTTAGAATAACTCTCATCTGAGGAAGGACCAGTTTTGAGAGTGATTAACCTCCAATTATTAGATCTAATAGACTGCATATCTTCCACTGAAACAGAAAACGTTAGACACCGAATGCATCTCAGGCCATGACTCCTCAGAGGAACACACAAAATGAGCTCTAGGCAAAGGCATAAGGCATGAAGGAACAATCCATTAATTTATATATTATATAAATATATATATATTATATATATTATCCATTAATTAATAAAAGATATTAATCCCAACTTAATATCTCAAGTATTTTACTACCAGGAAAATCCCTACTCATGACACAAGTCCCTAGACTCAGATAACCAAGGAAAACATGAGAAGTAGAATAATGTTATGCTGATGTCAGGTTGCATAGACACATTACCTTGGGAACACTGATATAAAATCTGAAAATAATTATGGCTTTCTTTCTCTTTCAGAGGTGTGGTGAAATCTTGTTTGAAAACCCTGATCAGAATGTCAAATGTGTTTGCATGCTAGGTAAGAAGACTTCTCGTTTTAGATATATTAAGTATGTGGATGTTCTATGGACTTGCTGTTCTTCTGTTGCCTTGCTGTCTCTTGTTGCATATTGCAGAGGCTTATAGGCTTTTTTATGGGTTTATAGACAGGTATAATACATGTATATTGGAACATTTGATGATAAAAAAAGGTTTTTATCTTATTAACTGTCAGTAAGTCAGGAATCATGCATCTGAGCATTTCAGAATTTTTCTTGGTTCATCAGCATAACATAGAATTGGGTGCTTTGTATTCACGCAAATGTGATGAAAAAGTAAGAATCACACTGCAATTCCTAAACTGGAAATGATAAGTTAGGTAAGTAAACTATGAAGAATTTCTATCACAGCACAAAGCTCTTACAGTGCCTGGGAGAACTATAAATGTGAACTAATCTACAGTTACCCACAATGCATTTGTAATAAAATTACAACACTGTAATGAAAAATAATTTGTTCTTGTAGGATGATGTATCATCAATGCCTTTCACAAACTCTTAATATATAATATTCCAGTAAGAAATGAAGTGGATATTATTTTCTTCATTTTATAGGTTAGTAAACTAGTATAGAGAATATAAGTGATGCACTTAACCTCAGAGTGAGAAATAGTCCAAATTATGACGTGAACATTTTTAAAGTGTAAAGTTTTAGGTACAGTGTTTAGATCTTATTTCAATCACTAAACCCCGTCCAATTAACTTTCAGTTAATTATTGAAATAGGACAAAAAACAGTAGCTTAGATAAGTAAAAATAATCCTTAAATTTGACTTTCACCAAAATTTTACCCTGTCCACTCCAACTTTGAACAACACTGATTAACAAAGAACAAAAGTATTCATTTTAGCTTCTTCCATTTTCTCTGGCTAATTCAAATATTGGCAGCTAGCTTATTGGTGAGATGACTCAAAAGCAGTCAGCAAGATAGAGGCATAGGAAGGTCTTGGTAATGTATAATGCAAGATAATCAGGTAATAATAACCAAGGATTGCTCATGACTTGAAAAACAAGCCAAAAATACAAAAACAAAAAAACAACAAACAAAAACAGACACCATATTTTCCTAGTCTTATGATCCTCATTTTCTTGTGCTAGTGTTTTAAACCTGTTGCAGTTCCTATATGTTTTCATTTTAATTAAGATGGTAACCATCAAGTAACTCATCCATTGTCAAATGAATAGTGCATAACAATGAACATAGCATAGCACCCATACAACCATTTCAAATATCCAGTATTCCTATCCTTTAAGCATGAAAATGCCTCAAAAATGCTGATAGATATAGATAGGTAGGTAGATAGATAGATAGATAAGCAGAAAAAAATCCCTTTGTCCAGCCATTATGTCCCAACCTTAGATTTGGGAAAACATTTCATCACCACATCAAATCTATTCATCAATTAACTTATTTAATTTTCACAATAATAAAATGAAGTTTGTGCTAGTGTTATCCTCATTTTATAGTTAATAATAATTGAGGCAAATGGTTAAATAAGGTACCTTAATACCATTAAGATATTGTATGATTATGGCTTCTACCTAATCTAGTAATTTTAATCATTTTTTTAACTTCTAGTGATTTTAAGCACATGAGCACATCATCTATTTTGCCTGAATTTTCCTTTGTCCTGGTTTCTCTGTGAGTTACGTGTTTCATTTATAGCTACGACAGGGACAGCAATAGACTGTTTTCTACTGCCTATAGACTTGTTCTCACTTAAAGTAAGGCCAATTATCCTTCCATCTCTTCTGGATTATATGGAATGGTTTATATAGCTGCCAGAAGACATTCCTGGCCACGAAGTGTATCCCAGTGAATCTGCCACATTATACAACATTCAAAAATTAGAAATATACTTACATTAATCAGTTCTATATTACTTTTACTGTCATAACAATTATAATTAATTAAACGATTAAATATGTGAGAGGTGGAGTCTATCCTAAACATCTTAGATCATTTATCCTAAGCAAATTAAGGCATGATCTCTCTTTCAAAATATAAATGTCCTTGGCAATAGCAGTATATTATCAAGCTTGTAGATTTCATTAGTTTATTAGATTTCTATTTTCTTAGTGATAGGGAACTAAATAATATAAAGTAATTGTAAGAATGGAAGTTTTTGTTAGTTTTGAGGGCACAGGAAAAATAAAGATGGAATAGGAAGAACAACGGTGCATTTTACCTTTAAAATAGATGGTAAATATTTATTTGGTGTCAAAAATAATACCACGTCTAGAGACCTTGATTTATTCACATAGTGAAAATTGTGGCTTCAAAGAGCTTACATCTAAGAAGGCTTAGGCTTTTTCCTACTTATCTGTTTAAGAGGATTGCTACAAAATTTAATTGAAACATTTACACAGTCCTTTGAAATCTTAGATGAAAGAGAATACCAAAATAAAATTGTTATGGATATCAATACACATGGATCAACCCACCATTAGCAGGTGTCCACCTGAAGCCCATGGGCTGCCATTTCACAGCAACACTGTACAAGTTAATAAGAGGAGAAGTGAAATCAAATGGTTTATCCCCTTAAAACAAGAGAAAATCAAGTTACTAACATGTAACTCCTGTAACTGAGACCATATCATATTTCATCAGGAAAGGGCATCTTTATTCACACAACAGCAAAACACCTCTTTACCATTATCTGAAGTATTTGTTGCTTCCTTTGAAAGGAAACTGCGATCATGCCCTTATGGCTTCTTAAAGCATTTCTTGAGAAAGCGTTATACCTCCAACAGTAAAGGATATTCTTTGATATTTTAAGGGGCTATTAACTTTTCTAAGTATTGCCAATCATGAGTATAGTTTATATTTTTGCAGGTAATGTATAATGTTTTTATGAATAAAGCAAAATACCTAGACAAGGAAACCAAAGATATAAAGTCTGCATTTCTAAACCTTCATCTCTCATCTTTTTGCCACCGCAGAACTGAGTTCCCTAAGGGAGGCCAACCTGAGACATCCCACAGCTTTAAATTGTGAAGTTGGGCTCACTTTAACCCTTAAAATCCCCCCTCTTTTCCTACTCACATGCCAGATTTGGGGTGCCTGCCCAGTTCCCAGCTGTGATCTGGTTTCCACACAGTTGAGACAGAATTTGGAAGAGGGTCACTAGCCAGGGACACCATTTATAGTTCCTTCTCTTCCAGTAGTGTGTCCGCAGATCATTGTGAAAGATACTTTGAGTATATGTGTTAAGCTGTGTACCTCACGACTTCCATAAATAAGTTATCCTCACCAAAGTCGTGCTTCTGGCTTATTACATCAAGTGAGACATCAGTGTAAAATTCACCTTGAGTTACTCTGAAACACGAATTCAATGCAGTTTTAAGTGGAAGCAAACTACTATCATGTATAGGTCTTATGGGGAGATCATTTCTGGATTCAGAGGAATGGTTCGTGCTGCATATGAAGGTAAAAAAAGATGTCCTGCAGGGCTGGCTGCACTGAGTATTAAGTATTCGTTCTGTAGAATTCTCTCAGAGAGGGCAAATGTGGGCGACTGAGTTAAGCACCAAATTGTAATAAATGTTGCTTTCTTCTTTCCTTCATCCTTAGGGCATATGTTTAAAACTTGTACTTCTGCCATCTCCCTCCTTTTTTAAAAATTTAGCCACGAGATTTCTTTCAACCCCAGATTAACCTCAGAAGTGCACATCACTGTATTAAAAGGTATATAGCAAGACTTGCACCTTAATGAGGTATAATGAACTGATACCAAAGGAAAAAAGAAGTGGAGGAGAAATTAGTTCTCATTGCACGAGTAATGTAGGAAGGATGATGAGTTACTAAAAGGATTTGACCTTTTAAATATAATGAATCAAACTGATTCACAAAGAACCAAGAGTTTTAAAAAATTATATAAAGTGAGCAATGTTGAATCATTTCTTAGTCCACTTGCCAACCTCACTCTGTGAAATGATAAATCTTGGGGAAAAAAACTTTCAAAAAAGCATTCCCCATCAGACTTGATGCCTCTTGCAACTGCTTCTTTCTCCTTATTCCTAGAGTGAGATTCTCTTAAATAGTAAGCTTTGGGGCGCCTGGGTGGCGCAGTCGGTTAAGCGTCCGACTTCAGCCAGGTCACGATCTCGCGGTCCGTGAGTTCGAGCCCCGCGTCGGGCTCTGGGCTGATGGCTCAGAGCCTGGAGCCTGTTTCCGATTCTGTGTCTCCCTCTCTCTCTGCCCCTCCCCCATTCATGCTCTGTCTCTCTCTGTCCCAAAAATAAATAAACGTTGAAAAAAAAAATTTTAAAAAAAATAGTAAGCTTTAATTTGTTGGGGGTTTGGGGGGGGATTGGGGTGAGGGGAGTGGTTCTAATTTTTTTAATTATTTTATTTGAGTATAGTTGACACACAATGTCACATTAGCTTCGGGTGTTCAACACAGTGATTCGACTTCTCTATACATTATGCTATACTCTCCACAAGTGTGGCTACCCTCTGTCACCATACAACATTATTACGATATCACTGACTCTATTCCCCCAGACTGCGCCTTTTATTCCTATGACTCATTCATTCTGAAACTTGAAGCCTTCATCTCCCAGGCCCCTTCACCCATTTTGTCCATCCTCCACCCCCTGCCTCTGGCAAGGATCGGTTTGTTCTCTGTATTTATAGGTCTGATTCTGCTTTTTGTTTGTTTGCTTCTTCATTTGCTGTGTCTTTTAGATTCCACATATGAGTGAAATCATATGGCGTTTGTCTTAGTCTGACTGATCTCAGCTCAATATCCTGTAGGTCCATCCATGTTGTTGCAAATGGCACAATTTCATTCTTTTTTTGTGGCTGCATAATATTCCATTGTGTATGTATACTGTATCTGCCTTATCCATTCATCTGTGAATGGACATTTAGGTTGCTTCCATATCTTGACTATTGTAAATAATGCTTTAATAAACAGGGGTGCAGATATCTTCTTAAATTAGTATTTTTGTTTTCTTTGGGTAAATAGCCAGTAGTGGGATTACTGGATCATATGGTATTTCTATTTTTAGTTTTTTGAGGAACCTCCCTACTGTTTTCCACAGTGGCTGCCCTAGTTTGCATTCCCACCAACAGTGCATGAAGGTTCCTTTTTCTCCACATCCTCACCAACCTTTGTTATTTTTTGTCTCTTTTGATTTTACCTATTCTGACAAGTGTAAGGTGAGATCTCATTGTGGTTTGGATTTGCATTTTCTTTAATCTGTAACTTATGGTATTTTGTTGGCTCGACTTCTCCAACCTCTTTATCAAGGTTTAAGTTTATAATTTTTCAAGGTTTGAAATTTTCAGTGATCCTTCTTTTGTTTCATGCATGATTTTTTTCATGGTGATTGGTGCTTCATCATTGAATGTAAAATATGCACTTGTTTTTACCTGCCATGGTTTTTTGTTGAAGTTTATTAGAAATCAGTTAAAGAGATTTCCAGTCTTAAAGCAAGAAAATACCACAAAATCAATGTTTCATTAGCATTCAACATAAACAGAGAGACTTGCTTTCTAGTCATACTACCAAAAAATTAACTGTGTACTCATATAAAATGTTTTGTCTTTTAGGCTTTAATTTATAATTTTTTCTGCAAAGTAGAAATTAAAACATCTGTTCTTCCTAGCCCAGGGGTTGTACTGGTGACAGAATAAAATGTTCTGTGAGGAGACTTTGCCTGCTGTAATGTTCTAAATATTGTTTATGCATCAATAAATTGGTAAATAAATAATAAACAATTGAAAATAAACAAATTGATGATAATAAAACATAAATAATAAGTTATTTACTGATGACATTAATAGTGTTTAGAAAAGCAACTGAAAAGCTGACACATTATATAAAGGTGAAAACAATTTCTAAAAGTATCAAACACATTCTTCAGAACTGTGTAGTAACTCTGGGGCACCTGAGTGGTTCAATTGGTTAAGCGTCTGACTCTTGGTTTCAGCTCAGGTCATGATCTCATGGTTTCATGAGTTCGAGCCCTGCATTGGGCTCTGTGCTGACAGTGCAGAGACTGGTTGGGGTTCTCTCACTCCCTCTCCCTCTGGCCCTCCCCTGCTCTCTCTTGCGCGCTCTCTCTCTCTCTCTCTCTCAAAATAAATAAACTTAAAATTTTTTTTTAAATTGTGTAGTAACTCAAAGGTATTCATTCAATTCTCATTCAACAGATATGCATTGAATACCTGCTACATGCAAGGTATTGTCCTGGGCACTAGGAATACACACCCAATGGGACATGTGTCTTGTCCTTGGAGGGTTTAACAGTCCAGGAAGAGACACAATCCCTGAACCCCCAAATCTGCAGCACCAGCTTGAAATGACACATGAAACAGTAATAATAATAATAATAATAATAATTATTATTATTATTATTATTATAAAGAAGTATGTTGGGACTTCAAAAAATGGGGGAAGTGTATACAGTTGGGATATGAAGTCCTGTAGACTTAGATACGCAGGGGCTGAGAAAATGGCAGCATTCTAGGTGGATGCATGGCCATATTCAAAAGTCCAGAGAAAAGAAAGCTGGGGAGTAGGAGGGAGCAGGAAGTGTTTCAGACCACATGGATGATGGAAGAATAAATTGAAAAGGAATTGGGGGCCTTATTATGGGCAGTTTGACTGTTGTCATTGACTCTAAAAAGAGAGAAGTATCAGATAAGAGAGAGTCCTGATCTCTTTTATTTAGAGAGTATTTTTTCAATTATAGAATTTTAGAGAATACTCTGTAAACTAGTTTCTACTTGACAGCTGTTAAGAACAGCCATTCATCAGATACTTATGAAATTAAATAATTTTAACTCAAGGGGCGCCTGGGTGGCTCAGTTGGTTAAGCGTCCGACTTCAGCTCAGGTCACGATCTCACGGTCCGTGAGTTCGAGCCCCACATCAGGCTCTGGGCTGATGGCTCAGAGCCTGGAGCCTGCTTCCGGTTCTGTGTCTCCCTCTCTCTCTGCCCCTCCCCAGTTCATGCTCTGTCTCTCTCTGTCCCAAAAAAAAAATAAATAATTTTAACTCAATAACTCTTTGAATCTGATGACCTGAATTCTAGATTCGATTTTTTTCATCTTAATCTTTTCCCATTGATATTAAATATTATAGTATTTTATTTAAGAAGTAAAACAACATTGTAATCTTTTATACTGGAGAAAATTGTTAAAAGGTTTTTTTTTTCACTTTTCAGAAATTTGTCCTCTAATAACATGGGTAATTTTTGATATATTTTGCTTTTAACTGGCATCAGCTCATGATTTTTGTATGTAGACAACTTTGAGGTTCATAAATATTTTTCTTAAAATTAATGCACAATCTGTCAAATAATATTTGATATCAAAGTAGGCCACTGTGGTGTAGTAGAAAGAACAGGGTATTTAAAGATTTGGTACCAGCTAAAAACTCTGTGACTATACACCAGTCACTTAAAGGCTATAAATATCAGTTTACTCTTCTCTAAAATGGAATAATAAGTAATAATAACAGTATTATTATGTATGTTATCAGGTTTGTTGAGGATCAGAGAACACAATATTAAAGCATTCTATAAACTTTTAGAACTACTAGAAATATAACATTATTTTTATTAAATACTAGTAAGTAATTTGTTTGAAGTACCTGCATTTCATTTGCTATTAGTAGTATTTTGTATATGCAAACTGACATATGCAGTATTTTGTATATGCAGTATATTTGATATACTGAGAATATTGAACTATCTCAATTTGGTTAAAGTGAATAGATATTTTCAAATGCATGTTTGCAATCTAGAAATAAGTATATTATCCCCATAGGTTATTAAAGAAAGACTATGGTGAGAGCTATTTTATGTGTACTTGACCTTAGAAGTGAAGGGCTTTCTTAAAAACAAAAGTTTTCAAGTTGCTTAACTGATTTATCAAGATTAAAATGCCATAGAAATTTGAATTAATTTTAACTTACACTTTTGAAGCACTTCATATCATGTGGACAAATGGACAAATCAATTCACTCTTCCTATATGTATGTTCATGTATGAGATTTCCTAACTTTTAAAAGAGGGCAAATTGAAATCTGGATATTTCCAAGAAAAGGCGTGGGGGCATTATCCCAATCACTTACTCAGGATCTGCCTTATTTTACTTTTCATTGCACTTCTCAGCAAATGATGTATATTTCTGTCTGTTTGTTAATTGCTATGTCCCAGCGTCACCCCACCACATAGAATGTAAATATCATGACAGCAAGACTTAGTTTTATTCACTGCTGGGTGTCCAGCATCTGGGACAGTGTTTGGCCACCTAGCCTATATGAGAACCCAACATTTACTGAATGGATACATGCTGATACATTTGTGAGAACAGCAAAATCACCTGCAGGACATGACCCAGATGTATCAAAACCTGGTTGGTATAGCATTTAAAACCATCTGCTACCTCAGCTAAGGCATGGGTAAGCTCCTACATGAACTAACTGGCAGTTTCCCAAGCATATTACTCGAGGTCACAGGATGATAACTGTGTAGTTCTCTACAAATAGGCAGTTAGGACTTAGCCTAGGAATCAGGTAATTAACAAATATTTCCTGAGCACTACCTATGCTCAACCCTCTGCTGGGGATACTCTGAAAGTTGATCTAATGAGCAAGGTAGAATCCTTATCGTGAGACTTTATTCCTCTGCAGATGGAACATTGTGTTGAGAAAACAGGAGGAGGGCTGTTATTTTGTCTTCTCTATGTTTACAGGAATATATAGAAAATCATTTTACCCTGAGGTTTATGATTTAAAAGTTTTTCTACATTGTCTTACTGACTTTAAAATTTTTTCTTTGGAAGTCGTTATTGCCTTGCTTGAGAAAAATAAGTCTCCTAGTTTCACAGTTGCTTTCTGTGGAATGCAGCAGCATTTCCAAGGCAACAAAACACCACGCTTTTGAATGCAGCAGGGAGCCAGGGCTCAGATAAGAGCTAGCTGCTAATAACAACACAGGCAGAGGTCATTCTATCAGAACTGAAGCTATAAATCCCCAAGTGATAGAAGTGTCAGTCTTGTGTTAGTTTCCTTTTCTCTCTGAAGGAAGAGACCCTTCATACAAAGCTACACTTCAAAAACTTGTTCAATCAACAAATATTTATAGATACATAAGGCATGCCAGGGTAGGAGTGGAAGACATGGAAGGAAGTTCTGGTTTCTGCCCTCAAGAAGCTTCCAATCTAGTAGGAACTATGTAGACAAAAACAACATAGCATGCTAGATCATAAGAAGGATGGGCCAATGTCTTGTGGAAAGGGAAGGTGGAGTGGTGTCAGAAGGCCTACACAAGAGGTGAAAAGGAACTGAGTGTCAGAGAGAAGCAGCAGACAGACCTGTAAGGCTGGAAAGGGGCGGCCTGCTGGAAAAGCCATTGGCATTTCTAGGAAGAAGGAGCAGCAGGTTCAAAAAGCTTAATATGCCCAAAAAGAAAAACCGTAAGTCATTACTCCTGAAGAATACAGTAAGAGTAAAGAAATGATGGGGGTGCCTGGGTGGCTTAGTCGGTTGAGCGTCTGACTTCAGCTCAGGTCATGGTCTCATGGTCCATGAGTTTGAGCCCCACGTCAGGCTCTGTGCTGACTGCTCAGAGCCTGGAGCCTGCTTCGGATTCTGTCTCCCTCTCTCTCTGCCCCTCCCCCACTCATTCTCTCTCTCTCTCTCTCTCTCTCTCTCTCTCTCTCTCTGTGTCTCTGTCTCTCTCTGTCAAAAATAAATAAACATTATAAAAAAATTTTAAAAGAGCAAAGAAATGATAAGATAATCAATGTGGAAAGGAAGGTGAGGCAGATTGAATGGTTCTATAACAGGACAAAGAATCATTTAAGGATGTTCAAGCAGAGCTACAATGTGAGATACATGTTTCAGACCGACCTGGTTAACTAGAGAATGCCCTGGAGGAGGATATGACTGAGAAAGAGAGGTCAGTTTAGGAAATTGCAATAATAATCAGATGAGAAATGATGAGTCCTGCCCAAACTGAGACAACATCAAGGAGGACAGGAGGCACAAAATTCAGGAGACTTTGAAAGGGGATGGTGGAACTTTATAATGGATTGACTATAGGAATGTTATTTAGAGGTGCTGTTTCACCCTTCCCCAGACAACCTTCCCCAGTGGAAAGTGCATGAAAATCAGATTTGCAACCATGGGAAATGAGTTAAATTTTGGACACAGCCAATTTGAGATGCTGAAGGAACTCTCAGAGATAGTAGGGAGTCTGGAGCTCAGAACAGTGATCTGGAAGAAGGCATTAGTGACAACATATCAGTGATGATATGAGGAGGTGAGGAGGGAGGTGGATGTGCACCTTGGAATGCTTGGAAGCAACATACCAAAGGGTTGAACTTGAGCAAGAGGAATCTAAAGAAGCTTAAATAGGTTGGAGATTAAGGAGTGAGCAGAGAGACAGAAGGAAAACAAGAGAGAATGGTATCGTCTTAGCCATGAAGAGAGAGATTCAAAAGGAAGATCACGATAAAAATGTGAAGTACAGTAGAAGTCAAATGCGATCGAGATTAAAAGGCATTCGTTGGACTTAGCAACCTGAACTATCAGCAAGAGTATAACTAGTAGAAGGTCAAAGATAGGGAGGGTGGTGCACAGACAAGGAGCAGAGAACCAAGGAGGGGCACTAGTCTATCAAGAAATTTGTCTGAGAAAAGAAGGTGAAAAATAATGATGGCCTGGAAGGAGTTCTTAAGATGGGAAAGATTTGAGAATGCTTCAATTCAGAGAAAAAAGAGCAAGTAGAGGAAGTGGCTGAATGTTTCCGAAGAGAAAGGAAGTAATTGTGAGCTGGAAAACCCCTCCCACTGCCACAGAGAAAAGGCGGTGACAGTGGACAAGGAAGAGTAAGGGTGGAGACATGCCCATCAGGTTGAAGATGGGCAGAAATTGATATTTCCATCTAATTGCCTCCCTTCTTGTTAAGAAGAAAGCGTGATATCTTGGAGAGAATAAGGAGAAAAATAGAGGAGGCAGCATGAAGAGGTAGATAAAGGTTTGAAATTAATGTAGGAAAGAAGAAAGAACTGACTAGAGATAGATCAAAGGGAATTCCGAAGCAGTTCTGATGTTAAACTCAATGAAGTAAAACACCAACGCCAATCTATACAAATTAAAAAATGTTGAAAACACAGTGTGTTCGAAACGCACATTTCAGAAAAGTGACTGCCTCCTGTTCAAGAGCACCCTGCCTTCCCTTTTCTCCTTAGGGGTCTCCTCTTCCGATGGCCAGTCAAGGTAACCTGCACAGAGCTGCTTTCCTTGACCCTAATTCACAAGATCCTCTCTCTCATCCTGTAAATGTTGAATTATTTCTCCATTTTTTTTCATCTAGCATGCATATTCCAAGGGAGTAGGTCTCCATCTTATTGATCTTCGTATTCCTAGCAACCAGCATTGGCCCCAAACTCCAAAAGAGCACAAAAAATAATTCCTAATGAAGGTATAAGAAATATTTAATGTTTCATGTTTTCCAAACCTTCTCCTCTGACCCCAAGGTGCCTCAAGGGGAGTCTTTCTTGACCTATCTTGGCCTAAAAGGAGATGACTCCACATCCAACTCCCTATTGTCAAGGAGACCAGAGGCGCTAAGCCATTTGAGATCTGACGGTACCATTATCTCCTGAGCTGGGCCGCCCCTGGCCTCTTCAGCCACCCCCGGAGCCACTGTAGTGGTTCATTTCCCTCAGTTACAAATTTTATTTAAAGGCTTTTTGCTCTCAGAATGAGTTCACCTAGGGATCCTTGTGTACATCAAACTGTGTTTTTATAATGTTCCAGAAAAGGTGTCATTTCTGGTTGACTCCCAAACAATGTTGGACTTTTTATTGAAATGAATACAGATTATAATTGTATTTCATTGTGAATTTATACATTTTTAAACAAATTATTCATGTAGCCTTGCTATTCAGGGTGGCTTAAGACGTCCCAACGTGGAAGTACCTGGGTGGCTCAGTCAGTTAAGTGTCTGACTTCAGCTCAGGTCATGACCTCCTGGATCCTAAGTTCGAGCCCTACTTGGAGCTCTGTGCTGACAGCTAGGAGCCTGGAGCTTGTTTCAGATTCTGTGTCTCCCTCTCTCTCTGCCCCTCCCCTGCTCATGCTCTGTCTCTCTCTCTCTCTCTCTCTCTCTCTCTCTCTCTCTCTCTCTCAAAAATAAATAACCAGTCTTATTTATAATGTTATAAGTTTATAATGTTTTCTAATGTGTATAGATTATAAACATGCACAAAATATAAAAACTTTCAGTTATGTATAGTATAAAAGTTTGTAGATTATAAAAGCACAAAAAGGTAGTTTTAAAATATTGAAAAAATAAATATTTTTTCCAATTGTATCAATTCCTTCTTTGAATTACAACATTTCTTTGTCATCTAATTACCAAAAAATACTTATTTACTTGCCAAGAGACCTATTCCAAAGAGACGGCTAACTAGTAGTCTAGAAAGCTCAGTTTCCATAAGCCCAAAACTTTCATATCTGACAAATTAATGCAAGTCTTTAATTTTGTGACGCTGGCTTGGACATTATCAAAATTACTGATCTCAAAGGCAAATCTAAAATAGGTTATATATCATAATAAACAAATGCAAAGAATTTGCCTTTTCCTACTTTCCGACTTTCCTACTTTTCCGACTTTAGTCGATCACATATGAATTTAATACATTTGGCTTACAGTGAATATTCTTAAAATTCTATGACTTGCAACTTAATGAGATAGTAACATTATATGTTTCTCTTTACCTAAATTCTAGATTCTGAAGTCTCTCATTCTATGTGGAACAGTAGAAAATTGGAGGTTTCATTCTGAAAGAGGCCCTCACATTCCTAAATATAAGAAAATAAATCCAGAAATGCTAATAGGATGTAGACTTCTGTAAGATTGGTGAACAACAGTATTTTTATTGTTCAATGATAGCCACATACTACAAATCTAAGAATTTTACAATATGTACTAAATCTATGAAAAGAGTTACCATGCTGATCTACTTTCTAAAATGTATATTACAATGTCAAGAAAATGCATTTCAATATTTCTCACTTCTTTAAACAGTTAAATATTTGTAAAAAATAATTGAACATTTTGTAAGTACGTACTGAATTCAAAAATACATTTTCCACATTTCTTACGTAAAGTTCAGCATCTTATCCCGGAATTACTGCATTCCTTATAGAATAAGTTTTTTAATAATAATTAACTCCACTAGGCAGTCTGTGTGAAAGATAGCTTAGTCCCTCTGCTTTCACTTTTTGAATCATTGAAAGTCGTCTTTCATGAATCATGTTTATAAGATGGTTGACTAATAAAATGCCAAGATGACTGTGGGTAACAGTAGGTGAGCGACCACGACCGTGATTCAGTTAATTTAGCAGACATTTGGAACTTGGTCTTAAGCATATCTCTCTCAATATTTGAAGGGACTTAGTTCTTTCAGATATTGCTTTCATAGGACTTTAAAGTTGGGAAGAGCTTTGAAGGTCAAGTAGGAGAAGACTTCTTCTCCTAGCCTAGTCCACGTGCCTGGAGCCCAGAAGTTCAGGGTCAGATTTCAGATATGAGAGCACACAGAATCATGTAAACTTTTAGGCCATTCAATGTAGTAAAGGATTTTTTCTCTACCTACAATTTTTTGGCAATTGTACTGCTGAAAATGGAAGCATGTTCTATTGAAAAACAAAAATCAAGACAACAGTGTGACTGTGCATGCCTATTTTCTTTACTTCCCTGTAGGGAAAACTTCCGGGAAAATTGGATTGAAATATTATCTTTAGAAAAGCAAGTTTTTAATTAGTGTCTTTAACATTAGTAAATAGGAACTAGTATGGTGTACATGTATCTAAGTTTATATTTATCAATAGCCTGATATCCCTCAACAATTGAAATTGCAGCTTGCATATTTATTCGCACTTCTAATTCTCCTGCTATTAGTCTATTTAGCTATTGGTTTATTTAGATAGAAAATTGTTTCTTACTTTTTTATTGAAACACAACTTAAATTCTGATGAGCATCCTATTTTTAGAGCTTAACGAATTCTTACAAAGTTAATACATCCATGTAAAACCAAACAGATCAATATAGTTTTCTCATACCTCCTCCCACACATTACTTCCCAAAGATTCCATACTGACTCACTGACTTCTATCACTATCCCCTAATTTTGAAATTTACATGAATAGAATCACAGAGCATTTTCTACTTTCTGCCTACCTTCTCTAAATCAACATTGTCTATGAGATTCGTCCATGCTGTTGCACATAGCTACAGTTCATTCTTTTCTTGTTTCTTTTGTTATAGAGAAGAGGTCAATAAATTGACCAGGGGCTAAATCTGACCTGTCAACTGTTTGTGTAAATAAAGTTTGATTAGAACATAGCTATGCCCATTCATTTTTATATCGTCTATAGCTGTTTTCATATTACATTGGCGCAGTTCAATAACTATGATTCAGTAACTATGAAAAAAGACCATATGATTGCCCCAAACCTACCGTATTACAGAAAAAGACTGCTGACCATTGCAGTAGAGTATTCTTGTGTGTGTGTGTGTGTGTGTGTGTGTGTGTGGCAATTTATTTATTTATCAATTTTAGTGGTAATGAACATTTACCCAGTTTGAACTGTTACAAATAATCTCTAGTTTTGGACTGTTAAAAATGATACTGCTGTGAACATTCTTATGCATCTTTTTGTGCAAAGATATACACATCTTCACTTAAGTATTAACCTAGAGTTACAACTTCTAGTATAATTAGAATAGGGTATTATACGTTCAGCTTTAACTGATTCCGCCAAATTGTTTTCCGAAGTGGCTGTACCAATTCACCCTCCCGCCAATTGTGTATGGTAGCCCAATAAATAAATTAACACTTGATAATAATCTTTGAGTAAAAGTTAGAATACATAATTCATCATTCCACTCCATACAAACAACATTTCATGCAATAGCCTTTAATGAGATCATGTATCATTTATGTAAACAAGTCATTAGGTTGACAATGGTAGTAGTAAAACATGTATACTGTATTTGTTGATTAACAACAAATATTAAAGAACTGGAGTTTGTTGCATAAACCAAACCAGCAGCTATTTTTTTGCTGAACACTTGGAAATAAGTATCCCACAAGTGATCCTAATACATATTCCCCACCCACAGTGGAACTATAAACAAAACCCTGGTTCGTAAATAAAAACTCTTTTGTGTTGAGGTAATTAACTTCCATTTTTTTTCTTTTATGCAAAATACAAAATTAACCAATTTTATTTATTTATTTATTTATTTATTTATTTACTTACTTACTTTCAGAGACAGAGAGAGTGGACACACTAGCAGGGGAGAGGGAGAGAGAGAATCGCAAGCAGTCTCCACACCCAGCACTCAGCCTAGCGTGGGGCTCAATCTCATGACCCTGAGACTGTGACCTGAGCCAAAACCAAGAGTCAGATACTTAACCGACTGAGCCACCCAGGCGCCCCCAAATTAACCAACTTCTTAAAGGCCTCAGGTTATAGATATGAACTTATAATAGGAAAATTATAGTTAAGGTGTCCAATCCTGACATATCAATAGTCACTAGCACAGTGATTCTATAAATCACAGAGCAGAGTGATTCTAAATCTAATCCTCACAAGTTTTTGTGGATTTTATTGACAAATGCTTTAGGAGTGAGTCAGCAAAGTATTTTCATTTCCCTTTTTATCAGTTGCTCTCATTTTGGGTATTTCCAGGTGGAGCTAGAAAAGTCATCATTAGCCAGTATCAGAATTGAGTGCAATGACAGGATTATAACTTCCCCAAACTCAAGATGTTTTTGACTTCATGAATGGTGGGATCATGCATAATCTTTATTTCCTTCTTTTTGTCTCTCTGTATCTTCCAAGTGTTCAGCAAAGGGTAATTATTTGTTTTATAATGAGAGAGATTTTAGGTTGTTTTTCTGATTTCTAAGGGTACAAAGCTTGTTTCTTATTGCTTGTTTGCCCTACTAAAACCTACATCAGACAAGTGTCAAAACTTTGAGAACTTGTTCCAACCATGAAGCGGACCTACTGGAGGAGGTGTTTGTAATCTGGAACTGCGCCTTGAGGTAGCCAGTATTTGGGTTGCTACATCTTGGGGATGAGTTGTGGCTTTTATTAAATTATCTGTCACAAAGTTACTTTCCCCCAAAACAAATGGACTTTCTGAGATCAGCCGCTCCCTTTGCAGATTGAGTGTAATCCCAGCGATCCTGTGCCTTGTGTCACAGCTAAAAGCCCATGAAATAGCACAGAAGTTGCAAAACAATATGAAAGTCAAGTAACTGAGGTTTGTGGTTCCCCAGCAAATGGAAGTCTTCCAGAACAAACATGCTCAGTCTGTTGCACCGGGGATGGGTGAGGGCTCATTATACAAATGTTATGAAATAATATGGAACAAAACCCTGTGGAACTTCCTTAGGTCCTCAAAATTGTAACAGGCAAATTGTTAAGAGCCTGTCTCTGCCTCTACCTCAGAGAACCCCCGCCACCACCAACCAAGCTGTTATTAAGAGGTATTTCAATTATACCAGAGGAATTTGTAACTTTCATTAGGCAAGCAAGCAGAAGACAATTGCACCTTTTCATGTTCATGGTGTCTATATTATTCCTTTCTTCTCAGCTGGGACCCCAAAAGCACAAGGTTTTTTTCTAAGTGAATAAAGGTATGCATGCAGTTCCGTATTCAGAGAAGAAACAAGGAGAAATGTTTAATGGCTCTACATGTCCTAAAGTCTGTCTCAAATATAGGAAGATACTGCTGACATAAAACTATATACAGAATTACATATATACTGTGTTTTTCCAAATATGTATGGTTGTATATAACTGTGTATGTATATAATTTTTAGTGGTAGAGAAAAAATTTACTTGATTCATCATGTATTTCTGTATTTTACGGTTTTCCTACCATAAGCATATATTTGTTCCTTTTAGAGTAGAAAAAAATTAAAAATGAAGGACCTTCACCAGTGAAATTGCTCTGTATGATACTATAATGGTGGATACATGTAATTATACATTTGTCCAAACTCACAGAATGTGAGTAAACCCTGATATAAACTTGGAACTTCGCTGATAATCTGTCCATGTTGGTTCATCAGTTGTCACAAAATGTACCACTCTGGAGGGAGATGTTGATAATAGGAAGGTCTGTGCACATGTAGGGGCAGAGGATACATGAGAAATCTCTACACTTTCTGCGCAGTTTTGCTGTGAACCTAAAAATGTTCCTTTAAAAAAGTTTGTTTAGGAAGGAAGGAAGGAAGGAAGGAGGGAGGGAGACAGACAAGGAAGGAGGGAATGAGGAAAGAAGGGAAGACCTGCTCATAATTTAAAAAAGGAAAGAACCTTGGGGCATCTGGGTGGTGAAACTCTTGGTTTCAGCTCAGGTCATGATCTCACGGTTTGTGAGTTTGAGACTCACGTTGGGCTCTGTGCTGATAGCATGGAGCCTGCTTGGGATTCTCTCTCTCTCCCTCTCTCTCTGTCCCTCCCATGCTTACACACACATTCTCTCTCTCTCAAAATAAATAAATATTTTTTTTTAAAAAAAAAGGAAGAACCTTAAAGCTACATAAAAAGAACTGGGAAAAAGCAGTGTGCAGTTGTAGTCTGGTGCACTCTGGAGAGGCTCTGAGAGGTTGTTCAGGGACAGGACCCTGCTGGAGAACTTTTCCTGAGAATTAAGAGACAGGCAAGGCTTTGTTTGGGCTCTATCATCCAGTTGATTGTTTTCTCACAGGAAAATTTAAATGTGTTGTGACCCCTTCAGCAATCCATCTGTTTTTCAAATAAAACATTTTTTCTGAGTCTATTTTTAAAGTAAACCCTCTACTGGAAGGAAATTCAGTGGCTTCCCTAAAATATATAGCCTTGACATTGTATCCATAAGCATTGTCATTACAAAGAGCAGTGTTGAATACCAAGATTTCTAATGTACAGTTATAAATTAATGACAAAAGAAGGAAAATATTTTTTGTATGATATTTGCCTATAAAATGAGCCTGGTTAATCCAGAGTTCATATCATATAATATCCTATGGCTACATGATATGGTAATGCTGATTCACCCAACAAAAATAGGTTATTGAGTACTTACCAACTGTATACACTCCTTTACTAGATAGCAGAAAAACAGCAGTGAATAAAACAGAAAATCCCTGCCCTCATGGAGTTTAGATTTTAGTGGGACATGGGAGCAGAGGGGATGGACAGTAAACAATACAAATAGGTAAGTTATAGACTACATTATTTTATTTCTTTAATGCTTATTTATTTTTGAGAGAGAGAGAGAAAGTGCGAGCCAGGGAGGAGCAGAGAGAGAGAGGGAGACACAGAATCTGAAGCAGGCTCCGGGCTCCGCTCTGTCAGCACAGAGCCCGATGGGGGGGCTCGAACCCACTAACCGTGATATCGTGACCTGAGCAAAAGTCAGACACAACAAACTGAGCCACCCAGGCACCCCTAGGCTACATTATTTTAAAGGTGACAATTTAAAGGAACACATCCTACTAAGAGAGAAATAAAGCAGGGGTGCCTATGAGGAATGGAGTCATGTTAGTAAGGGAGGGGTGGGGGTGCAGATGTTAGCTAGAACAGCCAAAGTTTTCCCTGAGAAGGGGAGCATGAGCCAGGCTCTGTCCTGTGTAGGAAGAATAGGACGTGCCAAAGCTTTGAAGCAGGCGTGAGCGGGAGGACCCAAGGAGCAGAGGAAGACAAGTGTTCCAAAGCCCAGGAATGAGGAGGAGGAGGAGCTGAGAGGTCCTGGGAGCCAGATCACATGAGTCATTGCAAGGACTCCGGGTTTATTCTGCAAGAGATGAGGAGCCATCGGAAATTTTTGAGCATTGGTGTCATGTTTTAAAATACTGGATACATTATGTTCGTTTTTCAAATTAACTAAACAAGAAAAGAGTGCTTGCATTATGGTGCTAGAGAAGTATATCCGCGTTGTCCTGAAATGGGTGCTGGAAGGATGTATCTGGGGAAGTAACAGTAAGCAGATTTAATGCCATATGTTATATAGGTTCCAGATAAATGATACTGTTAATGTTCATCTAACTTAGAAAATCAAACTGGGGGAAATATCACTCTAAAGTGGTTAAGATTTAGAAAGGAAAGGTGATTGGCCATCTCATATTTAAAATGTTTCCTGTCCTTAGAATGTTCTTACTTACTTTATTTGTCTTCAGAGAGGCCTTTTTTGTTGCTGTTTAATTTTAATAGAGGGGACTGTCTCTGTTTCAGTGCTTCCCTCTTTGACTCTTTTCCTAATTGGTCTACTCAGGAAACCAGTTTCACTAAAAAGCAAAAGAAAGGGAAATGTCTCCCTTTTCTATCATCTTAAAAACTGTTTGCAAATATTAACAGTTAAGCAGGATCCAAGCGTCTTACGGCAAACAGCAGGGACGTTGGATTGTTGGAAGGTTGTGCACACACAACGCCCGTGTGCCATT
Organism: Herpailurus yagouaroundi; assembly: GCF_014898765.1. Lineage (NCBI taxonomy): Eukaryota > Metazoa > Chordata > Mammalia > Carnivora > Felidae > Herpailurus > Herpailurus yagouaroundi. The sequence continues at coordinate 29,821,262 of NW_024412429.1, read as the reverse complement.
GACCTAGACTAGAATGTGAATACTGCCCCCTGGAGTTGCAGAAAACTCTCTAATGCAAAAATTCAATTGAGCGTCGGAGGCCTGATTTCATGTCCCGCCTCTTCTCCTAAAAGCTGTTTCACCATCTCTCTCTGTCTCAAATTCTTCATCAAATGTGCTCAACAACCCCCTAATAATTCCTACTTTACATTGCTTATAACTTTGAAAATAAAATAAGGTAAGATGAGTGAAGCACATGGGGAAAAAAAACACAACAATCTAGGCCAGCGTAAGGCAAATGAAAAGTATGGTTACTTTTTACCTAGAAACCATGGCAGCTGAATGAACTTGCTTTTTCTGTAGATTGCCTTTGGTGAAACATGACTGACTGAATGGAATTGCTATCACCAAAATATCAGCTTGCACCAAACCAGGATAAGGGCGCCTGGGTGGCTCAGTCGGTTAAGCATCCAAGTCTTGATCTCAGCTCAGGTCACGATCTCATGGTTCATGAGTTTGAGCCCCGCATCAGGCTCTGTGCTGACAGCGCAGAGCCTGCTTGGGATTCTCTCACTCCCTCTCTCTCTGCCCCGTCCCCACACGCTCTCTGTCTGTGTCTCTCAAAATAAATAAATAAACTTTAAGAGAAAGAAAGAAAGAAAGAAAGAAAGAAAGAAAGAAAGAAAGAAAGAAAGAGAAAAACCAAGATAATGCTCTGACAGGGTAAGTCTTAAACCCTGTGACCTGGGATCAGAAGTAACGAACTGTCTGCTCGCAGACAACAGTAGCAAATTTGCTCAGCCGATACTCCTGGATTAAATGTCCTGATTAATCTTTTAGGGTCTGTGTCCATATGTGACATTTTTGAAAAGCAGCGATGCTTAATTTTATATTAGACTGCGCAGTTTGGCTTGTCTTCATTCCCGAAAATACACACAGACGCTGTAGGAAAGCTTTTGGCAGAATGAACACTGGAATACAAAAGAGACGAGAGGTCATGGGAGAAAGGACATGACTGATACCTAAAAGGGAGCCAGTGTCATTTGCACTGGACCTGAAGGCACACTGCAAATTCCTCAGCCAAGGTAGCTAAGGAAAGAGAAAATTAATGACTCCTGAGGAAGTATTCTCTTGAGAAGACTTGGCAAGAATGCTGTGGTTTTTGAAAAAAAAGGCTTGCTTTTGACCACACTGAAACATTCAAATTCATATCGAAACAAATGACTCCAGAATCTCAGTTAAAAAGAGTTTCTTAATACTCATCAGATACATATATTAAAATATTCATTTTTCTAGGGACAGTTTTGAAAAAAGACTTCCCTGTAATGAAGAAGTAATCAGAACTCATTGACACTTCATCATATTTCAGAATCTTCCTTGGCTCATTAGAGAGCAAACGTGTCTCACAGATGAAGAGATAAGTTCACTATTTTGTAAACAAAGCTGGAAATGTTGCAGCCATCTGTGCTGAATTTATTGCCAAGATTTTACACTTAAGTTGCAGTTTTTAAATCTTCTTTGATATCAAAAGCTTCAAGTCCAGAAGCTCTAGCCAGTACCTGCTGTATAATAAAATCATTATTAAGCCTGCATCACTTCATGTTGCTTTGGAAAGTTTAGTAGAAATTGCCTGTTGCATCACTCCTGGACATTTTTCATGTCCTGTGTCATGGAAAAGAACCCCATGGCTGTTCCAGTGCAGAAGGCGGAAAATGGGAGGAGAAAGGAAGTAAGCATAACACAAGTGGGGAAATTATGAAGGGAGGTGAGTTAGTAAAATGCCATGCCACAGTCAACAGTGGCCTAAGAGTGTTTTACTAGAGAAAATGATTAATCGAGTCCGCGCAAAATAAATAAATAAATAAATAAGATCTAGCTTGTACCAAAACTGCACACATTTATTTCTCAGCAAATACTTATTGAGAACCTACTATGTACCAGCCATTCTTCTCTGCTGAGGAGGAAACAGCAGTGAATAAAATAAGATCTCTGATCTCATGAAGTTTACATTTCAGTGGTTGAAATAAATACAAATTAGGTAAACCCACACAGTTTCAGGTAGTGATAAAGACTATGCAGGAAACCAAGGCAGAATAACATACTGTGGGGCGGGGGTAGCTTTTTCAAGTAGGATAGTCTCTAAGAAGGCGTTCCAGGCAGAGAGAGAGCTGCAAAGGGTGGGGAACAGCCAGAAGGTTAACTGGAATGACTGGACAAGAGTGAGAGTAGCAGAAAGGAGCTGAGTTCAAAGACACACAGGTGGGAGGGCATTCTACAAGGTTCTCTAGGCCAGTGTTTCTCAAACTTTAAAATGCACACAAGTCACCTGAACATATGGTTAAAATACCATTTTTTTAAATTTTTTTTAACGTTTATTTATTTTTGAGACAGAGAGAGACAGAGCATGAACAGGGGAGGGGCAGAGAGAGAAGGAGACACAGAATCCGAAACAGGCTCCAGGCTCTGAGCGGTCAGCACAGAGCCCGACGCGGGGGTCGAACTCACGGACCCTGAGATCGTGACCTGAGCCGAAGCCGGTGCTCAACCGACTGAGCCACCCAGGTGCCCCTAAAATACCATTTTGATTCAGAAAGTCTGCAGTATCAGCCCCAAGATCCTGTCTGTCTAACAAGTTCCCACATGACGCTGATACTGCTGGTGCCCAGAACGCATTTTAAATATCAAGCCCCAAATCCATGGCAAAGAGTTTAGACCTCATTCTAAATTCACTGTTCTGAACAGAGAGTGTCATAACATAACTTAGGTTTTAATGAGATCACACTTGCTGCTGTGCAGAAAATAGATTCTGAGTGGGCACTGGGGGCACTGGGAATGAACAGTGACAGTAGTCCAAGCAGGAGAACAGCGGTTTGCACTAAGAAGACCATAGTGGTGGGGAGTTTCAGTTCAGGCAATATTCTGAAGGTAGGTAAGGCTGATAAAACTCCCTGATGAATTAGACGTAGTGAACAGGAGAAAAGGGAGAATTGTGAATAGTTTGCCTAAGCCGCTGGGTGAATGGTGATGCCATTAGCTGAGATGAGTAGCAAGAGAATTAGGGATGGACAGTGGCATGACTATAAAAGAGGCAGGTATTATGCATTGAATTGTGCCCCCCCCATCCTCCCCCTGCATTCGTATGTTGAAGCCCTAACCCCCAGTGCCTCAGAATGTGACCTCATTTAGAGATAAGAGGTAATCAAGTTAAAGTGAGACTGTTAGAATGGACCTACTTGCAATAACACTGGTGTCCTTATAAAAAAAAGAAATTTGGACACACAGACACGCATATAGGGCGGGTGTCACAGGAAGATGAAGATGGCCATCGATACACTAAGGGGAGGAGCCTGAAACAGATCCTCCCCTCCAAGGAATCAACTCTACCAGCCAGGGAGGAGCCCAGCTCCCATCCAGGGTTCTGGAAGAACCCCACCCCTCTCAGGAGCCTCACCTGATTTGGGACTTTAAGCCTCCAGGACTGTGAGACAATAAATCTTTATTGTTTCCACCATTCGGTTCATGGTATGTTGTTTCAGCAACACTAGATGATGAGGTGGGTGCGGTGCTCTTTTAGGCAGATCCTCTCGGAAGAGGAGTCCAATGATCTGGGGAGGAGCAGTTCAGGAAGAGAGAACAGCCTGTGAGCATGTGTAAAAGTTCTGATAGAAACAGGTGTTGCCAAAATCAAACTTTTATTTTGGACCCCAGAAAACGGTAGTAGACATTACTGAGTTGTAACACCGGGTTTCAATTCAAAAGATATTGGTGTGTGTTCTCACTGTGCCAGGTATTAGTTGCACTCCTGAGCAAGTACCTTCAACTTCTGAGCCTTAGTTTCCCCATCATAAATGGAAGCAACAGCACCCATGCACCTGTCCCACCAGGCTGCTGTAAGGTCCAAATAAGACAAAAATGCGAGTGAAAGTAGTTCACAAAGTACAAAAGGTCATGTAAGCGTCAGTATGGTAGTTGTTTGTGGTTGTAACTTTTGTTATTGTTTCCACTCCGATGGAGGATGTGCTATTATGCTGTAATGCGTGGACATAAGCACACGCCAGACATGCAACTCAGGGGCCATGTGCCTTCATATTATGAGGATGCTCCGTGTCTCTCTTGGTAGCAATCCAGTCATCCATCTTATTTTTTAGAAGCTAAAAAACCAAGTTCATGTGATTTTAATTAGAACCATATTTTTATTTAAAGTGGGAAGCAACGGAAGATTGTGGTAACATAAATCACAAGTCATCTAATCTCATTTAGGTTCCATGAAAACAAGATGGAAATCTTTGAAGTCAGTGTGTTTATTTGCTAATCCACCCCCACAAAAAAAAAAAAAAAAGAAAGAAAGAAAGAAAGAAAGAAAGAAAGAAAGAAAAAGAAAAAACAAAGAAATCACATTATGTTTCTCAGAACTGTTTGAACAGGAAGTATTTTCTTTGCAGAAATTATTTAAAAAATAATCCGTTTGGTGTCTATGCTATAAATCAGTACTCGGTTGAAAGGGAACCATCTTAGCTACCACTATTGCATCAAATTGTGCAGCTCATTGAAATAAACCAAGAGGCTTTCCTGAGCATTGGTGATGACCTAAAGAGAAGAGATACCCGAGGCAGATACGTGACAGGATGGTGTTCTTGACACAGTTAAGGTGGAATGGGAGTGGGTATCGGGAGAGGAAGGTGCAGAAATTGCCTATAAAACAATCTTCCATCCCGCCCCAAAAAAGTCTCAGAGCTCTTTTTTTAATGTTTATTTATTTATTTTGAGAGAGAGAGAGAGAAAGAGCTAGAGAGAGCATGCAAGCGGGGGAGAGGCAGAGAGAGAGTCCCAAGCAAATTCTGTGCTGTCAGCCCAGAGCGGGACACAGGGCTCGATCCCACAACCGTGAGATCATGACCTGAGTGAAAATCAAGAGTCAGGCGCTTCACCGACTGAGCCATCCAGGCACCCCAGGGCTTATTTTAATGCACTTAATGTTGTCTTTTATTTTCGGTAATAAATTATGTCTTGTTGGAAGATGCCCAGTTTAGTGGCTTAGTGGGAAGCAATGACCAAACTGAGGCACTACCAGCTACTTATGCTGTCCTGGCTGTTAGTGCTTCACTAGCAGCAGCAGGAAGACTCTTCATGTCCAAGGGGTTCTTGGGTCCTGTGCTCAGACTCGACACTTAAACTGGAGTGACACTAGTCAATGAGCAAAACTAAATCATTCCTAACATCTTGATAATACAGTGCTCAAAACATGTTCTTTTCAGATAAAGCTAATCAGCTGCTATCAACTATTAAATGATTATCTACAACAATAGCTAGCATTTACTGGACACTTTAGATGTCAGACTGCTATGTGTTTTCCATGCATTCTTTCGTTAATCCTCAAAATAACCCTGCAATATTTTAATTTTTTTTTCAACGTTTATTTATTTTTGGGACAGAGAGAGACAGAGCATGAACGGGGGAGGGGCAGAGAGAGAGGGAGACACAGAATCGGAAACAGGCTCCAGGCTCCGAGCCATCAGCCCAGAGCCCGACGCGGGGCTCGAACTCACGGACCGCGAGATCGTGACCTGGCTGAAGTCGGACGCTTAACCGACTGCGCCACCCAGGCGCCCCAACCCTGCAATATTTTAAATGCCGTCAATTTCATCTCATTCAGATTTAACCAAATGTGTTTGTGTGTGTGTGTGTGTGTGTGTGTGTGTGTGTGTGTACATATATATATATATATATATATATATAATTTCATCGTCTTTATATTCAAAATACTAGCCTCTTTTTAGTTTCGATCTTAGGAATGAATATTCACTATGTTCCCTAAGACACAGACCCTGAGATACCAGACAATTACATCTAAAAATTTTAGTGCTTTATATTCAAAGATAGAATGTTGTTATATGTAGCAGGCAGTTTAAGGTAAAAGAAAAGAGAATAGACTATTTCTCTCCAAATGGCTCATACTGAACAAACTGGAAAGGAGTCAACACTGTATATGCAATTCTCTGGCTCTCTTTTACAGGATGGGTGATTGTGAAGTATGTGTCATTTCTTAGAAGCTTGCCTGATAAAATCACTAGGCACTTAAATCCCAGAAAGTGTATTCTCAATATGTTGGGAATATGTGACAGACACTTCTTGTACTTGAACTAAATCAAGGTCCGTATCTATCTTTAACTATAGCTATACAATCACTGCTATCATGCAAGACTACAATCCTTCTGCTGCACCCTTTTCTAATCCAAAGATTCAAAGTCACATCAATTCAATAAGCATGTGTCAAATTCTTTTTGTTTCCAAGATACAGTGCTGGTGATTCTATGAGTGGATTTGCAAACCTCCAATGTCCCTCTCCAGCTATTCTCCCAGAGATCACATACTCAGATGTCCCCAGGAGCCAGGCGGGTGATGTGTAAGAGTGAAGTTGATGGCATTCGATACAAGACACGGTAGTGGTGGTGACAACTACCTAGAGAGCAAGTGCCCCTCGTCAAGCATGCATTTGCTGCTCAGCTCCTGCCACTCGATCCTGTGACGGAATGTAGGCTCCATGTAGCCATCTCCACAGTTTTTTTTTTTTTTTTTTTTGAGAAAATCGAGAACTTCAGATATGTGTGCAAATATCCTGGTTTGTCAATGTTGGCAACTAAGATAATTTCCCTTTCTTTCAAATGCCGTGCAGCCAAGTTTGCTAGGCCACCACTTTGCAACTTTTCTTTAGGGATTCTCAGTGGGGAGGAGATGTGTCAAAATGTTCCCACCCCAACCTCTCAGCAGCTCTTACCCTCTGCCCTCTCACACCCACAGGAAATATTACAAGATGCACCTCCCTTCTTCCACTAGGAAGGGTATGAGCTTTGGAGAAAGTGAAAAGTAAGTCCTTCAAAGAAAAATGTGCACTCCAAAATCTAACTTTTTCCCTCCTGCCTTTGGATAGAGCGGCAGATAATATAACACCATCACAGACAAGTATGCATGCACATTTTCATTTCTCCAAGGGAAAAAGAGTCCTACAGTATTTGTATTCCTTACAGATCACTGGGAGGTCTCTGACTGAGGGAAGGAAGTCAGGAGAGTGAAGAAAAAGAGGTCTTTGTTTTCAATGTATTGGGTTCAAGGGAACAGCAACACTTCCAAATTAAAACAGTTCAAGAGATTTAGAGTCGATTTTAAATGAGACTCCTGACAAAAACTGTAGATTTGGGGGCTATGAGAATAGACAGAACAATTAAATCTCAAGAACTGATATAATTCCCAATGGGGTTACCAAACATGGCACCATGACCAAGACTTGCCCTAGACCCAGCTGCAGTGGTGAGATGTTACATCAATAAACCCAGCTGCAGTGGTGAGATGTTACATCAAGCTACAGAGGACATCTCCAACCAAGCAAAGGAGTGAATGGCAACAGAAAACAGGATTTCTTAACCTTGGGAACCACTAAATGAAGATTTATTGTAGAAAAGCAAAGCCAAGGGAAGCCAGAAATGGTGGTATTTCAGTATCCAGACTGCAACAGACACCAGAGAAATCTATTTATAGTGAAAATCTATTTTTATCTTAAAAATAGACCAGTTATTAGATCCCAGAAAATCAAACTAGTTAAAAATGAGTTTGGTATACTCATAGAAGGCAGGGAACTATGCTATCCCCTTAGAATGATTTTTCTCAAGAGTAATTAAACTTAAAATGAATTCCTTCTGAACTTTTACTCTTTATTCCTCAACTAGTATTGTCCACAGCTCAACTTTTGCTTCTCTCTGGGCCACTTGGGGGAGAGGAGGGAGGAGAGGGAGCTGTGAGGGTCCCCTGGTCGTCACAGTGGGCTCTCAGCTCTCATAATGGTCCCCGGGGGCCAGTTTTACTGCTTGCCCAGTGACCACTTCTGGGAGCTCTGTTCCATACTTCTCAAAGGGAAGACACCTGTTAGCAGGCAGAGAGGAAGCAAGTACAACAGAGCTCAAGGATGACGCAGGACAGCATTTCATTCTTTCAGGTCTCTAGAGTTCATTATACCTTTTTCTGAACCATTCTATGAAAAGGCATCTAGAGAGCTTAAATAGTGAAATGCAAAAGACCTCTTCACTCATCCTTTAAGCAGCAGCAAACGCCAAGAAATGTTTCAGAGCTTCTATGTGATTTCTTTACCTGGAGTTCCATCCTAGGGCTACTTTCCCTAATTTATTTTTTTGCTTTGGCAGTAAAACTCTTTTTGATCCCAGAGTAGTCTATGTTATCCAAATAATACAATAATGACTTTGGAGATATCAGCCTTGACTTTCCATTGGTTTGAGTTTCTGGCTGGTTCACCTAGGCTACATCAGGTCCTGAAATCACCCTGAAATTACCCATTCATTACCTCCACATTACCACACATAAGCATTAGAGAATGGGTATTGGTGACTTTACCTAGCATTAGATCTCTATGAGTATGTCCAGATATGGGGAGAGAGAAATCTATCCCTTGAATTCTGTGTATTCTAAGAGAGCTTAAGTTTATCTTGTTACAACTATCGATATTATGATTAACATGAGGAGAAAAGGTGAGCTGAGACCAGCTGGGGCAGAAAAACAACAGCCTACATTATCTAGTCCAAAGAGGTGGGGTCATCTTGCTTCTGGTTAATCTAATGGTAGGAACAAACCCGTAGGAACAGATGAGCAGTCTGGTGTATGGAAGAGGGACTTCTGGGAGGCTCATAGCATTAGTGATGGCTATGGAATCATAGATCTGGGGATCCAGCCTGCTCGTGTGAACATGAGTGGACACATTACCCAGCTTCAAAGAAATGGGCTTGAAACAATTTGATGAGGGGCCAGGATCATTTTGTTATCTGCTAGGATTCAGATTAAGCTCCAGCTCCACAAAACACTTGAATAGACTCAGAGATCCAAAAACTCAATCAGAACACTTGTCAGATGTTTCTCTTGGCATTGAGGGTACCACTTCCCACTGGCCGCCACACCCTAATGGTTATTATCTCTCTTGGCTCACCAACAAGAAAGTAGCAACAGAGGAGCTTCCAGACCCTAGGTAAAGCTTGGAGATGGGTCTTCTAACCTGACAGATTTAGCTCTCGTTGGACCAAGGTGGGGATAGGGACCAATTTATTAACACTAAGAGCTGGTAAGGCCAGAAACGGAAGCCATGAATAGGATGAGGTAGGAAAGGAAGGAAAAAGAAGGGGAAATGGACGGGTAGTATAAAGAACACTGGCCAACTCAGATGACCTTCTCCCACGTGCTCCCAATTTGCAATGGGATTGCATGAGACTAGCATAAAAGTGCACTCCAAAAGATTGAGAACAACACCTCAGTTCATTACTTCAGGAAGTCTGCGGAGCATTCACACATGAGTGTTTTATCACTTGTGTCTACCTGGGCAAAATCAGGCAAACCTGTAGCTATGTTTTGGCTTCTACCTGCCTCTCTTTTTAGACCCGGTTCACACTCATGCCACCTATACTTGTCAGGGTTCTTAGTCCTGAGTATCAAATATAATACAAAGCTAGCTTAGACACAAAGTGGAGACGGATTATTATAAGGGCCCAAGGGTGCTTTATGAAACTTAGTTTTAGTAAATCTCTTGCCCAGACTTGGGACACAACTGGAAGAAGGAACTAGAAAGCCCGTCTCTGCTACTCTGAATATCTGCTTCAGGTTTCTCTCTGTCTCTGCAAACAGGCTTTGTCTGACTCTGAGGTGATGTACATAGTCTCCCTCTCCCTCTCCCCCTTCTTCCTTTCCCTTACCCCCTTTCCCTTTTTCCCTCTCTCTTTCTTTTCTCTGTTTCATCTTCCAAATACAGAGAGCAAATCTGACTGGCCCATCATGCATCCAGTGCACATCTCTTGTCCAATCAGGAGCCACTAGGGGGTGGTTCATGTAATGCACCATAACTCAGAGAGATCCCACCTTAGAGACCAGTGTTTCTCAACCTTCAAGAAATGAAGCAAACTTTATACGAATCACATGCCCATCTTATTTAAATGTAAATTCCAATTAAGTTTGGATGGGACCTGAGACTTTGTATTTTTAACAGGTTTCTGGGTGATACTGCTGCTAGTCTGTGAATCACATGTAGCAAAGTTATAGAAGATGGGCTGGGCAAATTCTCAACACAGTGTGGCAGTTGTTTTTTGTGCAAAATGCAGCACATACATTTTCCTGTCTTTCTTCAGGCCCCTGGATGTTCATTTCTCTTTGTCACGGAGTCGGGTTTATTCAGGTGTGCTTGTCCTTTCTGAGAAAACCCTTATGTCCTCCAAGTATTTTTTTATCATGCTCTTCTAACAACTAACCTGATCAGAATTCCTAACCACTGTTTGTTCTCATCTAGTCTTTGTGGAGAAAAGTGATCTGAAGAGGAAATACAAATCACCGATCAGTTTAACGTGGTAGTTTAACTTTTGCAAAGTATTAATTAAATCAAAAAATATTTGTGAAATATTTGGTCGTTAGCCTTCTTCTTTAGGAAAATATGCTATATTGTCAAAGGAGTGAATATCTGATTGAGGAATTTGCATCACTATGGCAAGAAAATAAAAATTTTAAGACAGGACAGACACAATGAAATATTAGAAATATTAGAGTTCAAAGCGCCCAGACTTCAGTTGGAGTCTACAGAATCCATGAATTCTGATTGCTGTGCTGGGCTATTACTGGTTCACCAATACCTATGGTGGTCTGAACCAGCTTCAGAACCACTGGTGGTAGCCAAAGAGATCTGGTTGTATCCCAGCGAGATTATCCAGGTAATTTATACAGAATCTATTTTTTACATTCAAAATTGTGTTTTGGAGTGCAGTATATCAATAGAGGGTTTTTCTAAGGCAAACTTCCTACATTACATAAGCACTTAGCCAGCAGAAGAATAGGGCAGGCCAGAATTCACCTGAATTCTGAGGCAATGCAGGGTTTAGGAAGTGTCCTAACCAATTATGAAATTCGTCTTAAAGCCTGTAAAAGTCTTTTTTTAATCCAAGGTGAAATGAGTTGGTCACGACACTGAAGTTTTCTAAATAGGAACTGCTTTCTTTTTCCTGTCTCATATATGAGCATTATAATGAAATAGTTCCCAAATCCTACAGGCATTTCTCTCAGGCTGCCCAAGCAAGAGATTCTCTGCAGACCACGTAAGGTTTCACGGATTCCTAAAGATAAGAATGAGTTGATCTTCCATATAAACACCTAGAATCCATTGCAAAATCCCGCAGGAGTTTGTTGCCTCTTGCACTCAGGGGCCTAGAAATCTTGGAAGATGTTGTTTGCTGCCAGTAAGGCTCTATGTTTACTCAGGTTTCTTCATTTCCCATGCGTGTGTGCTTGCATACCAAGCCAGGAGCATTTACTCCCATCGTTAGCAACCTCTTGCAAAGCTGACTTCCTCAATATTACCACAAATGCTAAAGGAATAAGAAGTGAAGCAAATAAGGTTGACGTAGTTTTCTTCAGAACCAGATGCTCCTGCCGTGTGTTTTTGGCAATCCTTTCATCCACCTATTAGACCAGCTGGCATGGGGAAAAGAGGCATGCTTTGAGTAAAAATACAACAATTGCAGGAAGATTTTTCATCAGCCAAGATTGTTGATGAAACAGTCAGCTTGAGGTAAGAAGTGACGCATATTGGAGTCCCTGCCTGAGACATCAAGGTTACTCATCAGAGCACCTGAAAATAAATTGTAGTCTCCCAATTTCTTTTTTTTTAATTTATTTCTTTATTTTTGAGGGAGAAAGAGAGTGCAGGAGGGGCAGAGAGAGAGCGAGAATCCCAAGTAGGCTCTGAGCCCGATGCGGGACTCGAACCCACAAACTGTGAGATCATAACCTGAGCCAAAACCAAGAGTCAGACACTTAACTGGATGAGCCACCCAGGAACCCCCCACCCAGTTTCTTTTTTTTTTTAATGTTTATTAATTTTTGAGAGAGACAGAGACAGAGACAGTGTGAGTGGGAGAAGGGCAGAGAGAGAGGGAGACACAGAATCTGAAACAGGCTCCAGCCTCTGAGCTGTCAGCACAGAGCCCGATGCGGGGCTCAAACTCACGAACTGCAAGATCATGACCTAAGCCAAAGTCAGACGCTTAACTGACTGAGCCACCCAGGCGTCCCCCAATTTCTTTTTTTTAAAGGCTAGTGTCATGCAGATGCTAGCACACATTCAGGAATGATGCTCCTGGTTTCTGTTCCCTTAGAACCTCTCAGACTAGATTTCTATTAACCTTTCAAAATATGTTTTACCTAATTTGAGAGATAGAGACATTTTCAGTTTGAGCAGCTTATTCCCCTAACCACAGAAATTGATTGACAAGTGTTTATATGAATTTTCTAATTGAAGGGGCCAGTTGGATGACTGACCAGTGGTATCCCACATGGCATGTGTTGGCTTTAATACAGATCCAATCCAGGGCTCTTCTGGGCTCACAAATATATTGAATTTTCATATAGAAAATAAAATTTAGACGGGGGTTTAACCTGAGAAAAAAATCAAAAGAGTAAGGATGATTCTTTATTGTGGTAGTTTATAAACCTGGGTTCTAGAACCAGACATGAACTTGAATTCTGGTAACAGAAGTGCCTTATTTGTACTGTGCAGTGTTCCTCACCTATCATTGTGGGCAGAGTTGCTGTGAGGGTACGTTGAGATCACGTGGGAGATATGTAGAGTCTACACTTGAGAAGGCCTCAAGCCACTAAGGCTGGCACTACGCATCTCTCTCTGATCCCCCCCCCCCCCCGTCTTCATCAGTCCCAAGGAAAAGAGAATAGAAACAAACAAACAAAAATGCAAAGGTGACACAAGAGAGAGGCTGGGAGGAACTCTGGAGAAGTTTTCAGAACCACTGCCTTCCCTGTAGAAGTAATGGCATGAAATTAAAGCCTTACATAAGCAACGTGGGCACGACCATCCTTTTCGCCTGCCCTTTTGCCACCAGGCTAACCCTGTTTAAGCACCAGACTTCACACTTTGATAATTGGCGTTTCTTTACCCGTGACTGCAAGGAGAGTGTCGTGTTCCTGTATTTTCCACAAATTCAGAGGAAAATCCCACTGGGAAACGAACAAAAGTCTCCAAATAGCTCTACTTCCCGTCTTCAGACACACTGTCCTGTAATGCCATCTACCCCTGTAGCTTAGCTAAGCCGAGTCGTCGGGCTGCTAGGTTGTAGTTTTCTGCTGTTGGATGGGTTGAGATGACGACAGGTCTTGGCATTATCCTGGAAATGTTGTCTGGGGGAGGCCAAAATTTTCCACCATTTTTTCTAGATAGGTAGAGAAATGAAAATGGTTAAAGGAAGGGTTCTGGAAAGGAGCAGGAAGATTAGTCCAAAGAGTATCTTTCTCATTTTAAAAGGGAATGATTTCCTTGGACATAGATTCCACTTTGGCAAAGCTGCTGCATCAAAATCAAAATCAAAATCAAAACAAAGCTGCTGTGGACACCTTTAGTTCCTCCAACCACATTTCTTGCGTACACACAAAAGATAAGACAGATAAACATAGTTTGGAGTACACAAAAGTATTTCTGTTCCCTGGAAGGATTTGGACTGTAGGAAAAATGGAGCCAGTTATCTTATAGCTAGCTCAAGCCTGACTTAATTCCAAGCATTTCATATTCGGAGCAACCGGAACCTTCCTCGATGCGCTGGCAAGGTTATGCCTTAGAGAAGGAAGCAGTGGCTTCAGGAGTCCTGAGCAAGGTGGTGGCATACAGGGACCACTGAGCCCTGGAGAACAGTTTTTCCATCTCCGGATCCTGTACAGCAGGGTGTTTGTGAGACTCGTTGCTCAGACACCCAGATGATGCTCTCAACTCCCGTCCCATCCCACTGCTAATAAAACTCCTGGGATCCAATTATACTGCAGCTACTCCTCTAGCGGAGATTTTAGCCCTGTGTTTTATAGAAGGCACCCATACTGCTCACCAGAGACCCTAGCATCAAAGCCCCATGCACTGTCTGCTCGTATTTGCTGCAGCTCTCACATTACGGAATCTGTAACAAACAGAAACCTAACTTTCTTTGAGTTTATGCAGATGAGGCTGGTTGATGACAGTGTGAGCTGCCTTGACTTGTTTACCAAAAGATCTCTGAAATGACAGTAATTTCGGTAACTGAGGTGATGACATTTTCCTTTGAACCCTCTACTCCCAGTGCATTGTGTGAAAATGTCTGAACAAATGAAAACGTTCTTCCTGAACATTGCAGAATGGTGGACTTCAGAACAACTTATTAATATTGTTTGCATATGAGAAAACATTTAGAAAAGTGTAGTAGCCACCTACTTAAGTAAGCTTTTAAACATTTTTTAATCCTTTATTCTTGAGAGAGAAAGAGACAGACAGACAGAGCATGAGTGGGGGAGGGGCAGAGAAAGAGAGAGAGGGAGACACAGAATCTAAAGCAGGCTCCAGGCTCTGAGCTGTCAGCACGGAGCCTGATGCGAGGCTCGAACTCACAAACCATGAGATCATTACCTGAGCCAAAGTCCAACGCTTAACTGAATGAGCCACCCAGATGGCGCTAAGCAAGTTTTTTTTATCAACTGAATGCTAAAGAAACTCAATCAAGCTTTGCTTGCAGAACACCAACAGGTTAGTGGTTAGGAAGTTAAAATATGGTTATGTTTCCAGTGTGGACATCCTAACTTGATGGGTCACAGCAACGTGGCACAGGTACTCTGTTCACATTTTGATGCTGAATATGTCCTGGACAGCTCCATCTGCCAGATCTGAAAAACACAGGAGTCAGGAAGGAGAACAATACAGTCACAACTCTACCTTCTCCTTTATATAACGAACCTGTATTAGTGTCACTTTCTTCAAGGGGCTTCTTTCAGACAGGGATATTATGAAGGAAACAAATTCTGAATGTCGATGTTCCAGCAAAATACGTTTTACATTATTTGCCAAAGTTGTAATCATTAGGAGAGTGTAGTTTTGTTTTGTTTTTTCTCCTAAAGCTCCAGTCTATCCCAGACCAAGAATCTGATGAGATTGGCCATGCTGTTTTAAGGGAAAGAGATTAAATGACCAGCCCCATCTTAGGTATAATCTTGTTACATGTAAAGCACAAGAAGCAAAAAGAGGAAAAAAGATTGTTGTTTGCACATCTCCCCCCTGAATACTCTTGAAACTTCTCCTAGTAGAGAGCTATGATAATACTGTCAACTTTCTGCTCTACGTTATTAAAGGAGGCTATGTTGTATTGAAAGTTATATTTTTATCCAGAATGAATTATCTTTACAAGTAACTAAAACTTTCCCCAAAGTAACACAGTGATCCTTAACCTTGACACAGATCTATAATGGATTACACATCTAGAGGAACAACAATAATGAGCAGAATTTATCCTTTTAAAATGGTGTGTGCTCATAGTCTCAGCTCAGGTAAACATTGGTCAGAATTGTGAGGATTGCATCTGGGTAGATGGCAAGAATAAGGTGATGCCGATTCATAGGAATTGGGGGCATGATCCCTCTGGAGTCTGTATTGAATGTGAGTGCACTCCCGGTCCCAGGGTCTGACTTGCGATATGTGTGGAGTGGCTCCTGAATTTGATTAATAAGGGATTTCCCTGTATAGTTAATATTAGTTTCAGACACTATGTACAAGTACATTCTGTCTGTGACCGTGCTGTACGGCATGGAGGCCACCAGACATCAGCCTTCTTTCCTTGATCACCGCTCGGACAGCGGTAGTTGAGATAACTTGCATGAGACACACCCCACTTGTTACCAGAGATGTCCATTTGCTCTAAAGTTAGAGTGTGTTTGTGATCACACTGATGAGAACTAGTAACCTGGCTGCAAAAACTACTCCCTTTTCTTTCTTCCAAAGAAGAAACAATAGGACAATTGTACCAAACAAGGGGACATTTCTCCAAAAAATGTGTCTCCTATTTCTGCTTTGGTACGCTAACAAATACATAAGAAGGTGAACATTCGCTAAGCAGTAAAGACTGATATGATACACACACACACACATACATATACATACATATGTGTGCCAATATATGTGACATGAACATAATACATAAGGTATTATGAGATATATGAAATATTATGTATATAGAAATGTATATTTATTATATAAATGATAAAAGGGAGAAAATCACTATATTTCAAAGCTACCTATATTCACAGTCATAGAACTGTTTTTTTTTTATGTTTATTAACTTATGAGAAAGAGACAGAGACAGAACACAAGCGGCGGAAGGGGCATAGAGAGAGGAAGAAACAGAATCTGAAGCAGGCTCCAGACTCCAAGCTATCAGCAGAGTCCAATGCAAGGCTCGAACTCAAGAACCACGAGATCATGACCTGAGCCAAAGTTGGACTCTTAACCAACTGAGCCACCCAGGTGCCCCACAGTCATGAACTTCTTGCTTCACTAAGATACTGATTTTTTTCACATAAAGTTCCAATTTCAAGTCTTAAAATCCAAAAAAGTGAAAATTATAAATCATGAAACAAGTAGATTTTCAAGATATTTGTGTATTTTGAAAATCCAAATAATTGGTTGGATAAATTACAGTGATGTCATCAAATATTCAAAATTATATCCCCCCCCCCTTTTTAACTGCATGCATGCTGTCTTAGTCTGCTCAGTCTGCCATAACAAAATACCATGGACCAAGAAGTTCAAACAACAGAAATTTCTTTTCTCAGTTTTAGAGATTGGATATCTGAGATCATGGTGCCAACATGGCTGGGATTTGCTGGGGGCTTGTTTGCAGAAGATTTTCTGCTTGCAGAAAGCCACCTTCCTGCTATGGCCTCACCTTATTGCTGCGGCAGAGAAGGAAGAGAAAGCAAGCTCTGTGGTGTCTCTTTTGTTAGGGAAACAATTAATTCATGAGAGTCCCACCCCCATGACCTCATCTAACCTAATTACCTCTCAAAGACCCCATCTCCAAATACCATCACACTGAGATATGAATTTGGAGGAAACTGTAACAGAGTCCACAACACATGCATATCACATTTGTGGATTTACACAGTCTTGAGAGATACCATTCCCTATAATATTATGTCCACTCGAAGTACTATCGATCATGTGGGATAATGGAAAGCATAACTGTATGTAGAGGAAATAAATTAACAAGTCAAAGTCCTAGAAACCTTATCATAAGAGATATTGGAATTGAAGGACCAGAGTTTCTTGAACTTAAGAAGGAAAAACTAAGGACATCATCCGCAAATACTTTTTAACTTCCTTATGGTTCCAGAGTGTGGAATAAATGGAAGTTAGAAAAAGGTAGAGTTTGGAAAACTATAAGGCAGAACCTCCTAAAAAAGAGAGCTGTCCCAGAATATAAAGTAGTAACATCTTCAGCACTGAACTCATTCAAACCAACAATCCTTTTTCAGGGATGCTCAAATGGAATGTCTGAATTGGGCAGCACTTGGGACCAGATCTCTTCACAGTCCATTCTGATTCTTAGATGCTATGACTAATGATAATTAGTCTTTAAATGGTTCATATGTGAATAGGGGAAAGAATATTAAGACCAGGGGCGCCTGGGTGGCGCAGTCGGTTAAGCGTCCGACTTCAGCCAGGTCAGGATCTCGCGGTCTGTGAGTTCGAGCCCCGCGTCAGGCTCTGGGCTGATGGCTCGGAGCCTGGAGCCTGTTTCCGATTCTGTGTCTCCCTCTCTCTCTGCCCCTCCCCCATTCATGCTCTGTCTCTCTCTGTCCCAAAAATAAATAAAAAACATTAAAAAAAAAAAGAATATTAAGACCAAAGTAACACACAATATTATCTTGTGTTAAAGGGTAGAAAGGGGAATCCAAAATATGTTCTTCCTTAGAGATGCACCTAGGATAAAGTATTCCAAGGAAATCTAATGTTCTGGTCAGTTGGCTAAAATGAATTATAAACCTAAGAATTGGCCGATATTTAGGAAAATCTCATCTCAAGAGAACCATAAGAGTTTTGTTGTCATTGTTGCCTTATATTATTTATTTTGTTTTAAGGGCATACACTTTATTTCATGGACTGTATATTTTCTATGGAACAGACAGATTTGTGGATATTTGTGAACTATAAATAGTTACTAAGCCTGTTGCAATAAAAATTAATTTTAGCTAATCTTTTTTTTTTTAATTTTTTTTCTACGTTTTTTATTTATTTTTGGGACAGAGAGAGACAGAGCATGAACGGGGGAGGGGCAGAGAGAGAGGGAGACACAGAATCGGAAACAGGCTCCAGGCTCCGAGCCATCAGCCCGGAGCCTGATGCGGGGCTCGAACTCACGGACCGCGAGATCCTGACCTGGCTGAAGTCGGACGCTTAACTGACTGTGCCACCCATTAATCTTCTAACAAAGATTAATTTGCTCTCTCTTCTGAGATATTCAGTCCTGTTTGATTAAATCAACTGAAAATCCAAACAACCTAAAGGATATCAATCAGATGAACTTGATAAAGTGCATATAGTTCTCACAATTGACTATACCTACTAGAATTTAAGATAATAATTGCAGGACAGTACCTATTTTATCCATCACTGTATTCCTTCTTGCCCTTAATGGTGCCTGCCATCAATAGGTTCTCAACAAAAATTAATCAAATAAATAGAAAATTATTTTCAGAGAGGTAATTATTACACAGATGAGATACAGGAAAACATATCAATCAAATCTGTACTAGAGAGTTGTTTCAATTATGATGGTCCATATTGTTTTCTCAAGAGCTAAACTACCTACTTGGTATATCACCCAGGACCTCTGGTTTCTTTCTATTCTCCTCCTATTTGCTGCTTTGTTATTGCATGAGCAATAGCTATTTGAGATGTAAAATTCAAATTAGATTTGAATATTGGTTGTGCCTCTTCTAAAAAGTTCAGTAAGTAAGGTTTTAGATTTGGGGGAAGATTTACTAACTGATTCCATTAATAGAAAGTTTGCTTCAGTGAAATCATTGTGGGTCAGAAGCAAAGGTTGTATAAAGCAAGTGTCAATAATGTGGATTATTTAGGGAGTGCATTGCTGCAGATTATAGTCATGGTATAAAAGGAAAGTAAAACAAAAGAAATTATACTTGGATGCCTTGAGATGAGAGAATGCAATGTCCAATTTCCTTACGTAAAGGTAGAAAATTCAGTCACAAAAAAAAACACTGACCTGGGAAATAGCAAACCCTAGATTTTCACCAGGGTATTTGGCATCATTTTACACCCTGAACCCCAGGTAATTCATCAATATAATGCAAGACAAGACTTGGTTGCAGAAGACTGGTCTAAAGCGATCGTTCTCAAACCATTCTCCTTCAGTATCACTTGAGAATTTGCTAGAAACACAAATTCTCTGGCCCAAGACAGGACCTATCGAACCAGAAACTCTGGGACTGTAATCTGTCTTGACATTGTTCCCTGTGATTCTGATTTACATTAACTTTTGAGAACCATGAGATTTGGGTCCCCTGGTAAAGCCATTGTGAGGGCTTTAGAGGCTCTCTGTTCCCCTCTACTCCAAATGGCTCTTAAGACAAAGGCTCCTATAACCAGTGGCATCTGGCTGCCCGGAAGTGGAGGTTAGACATAAAAATGTTAAGTGTCATTCTTTCACTGCTCTCTGTTCCCATTCCCCACTCTTCTGCTCCCTACACTCCTTTCCACCAGTGCAACCAAATTGTCCTCAAGTGACTACTCACTTCCTGCTTGCTGACCTCTGAAATTCCTTCAGCTAGGAGAAAAGCCTTTCTAAATTAGATTAATATTTTATATATTACTATATTGTGTCACTATAATCCATAGTTTATTCATCATCACTACTGTGATAAATCAAAGCAAAAATTGAAGGTGGCTGTCTCTCAGTTCCTTCCCACAAATGTTAGCCTACAAATTTTAACCAGAGCACACTCTCTTAGAATAATTCCTTTCATCAGTGTTCTGGTTTAGGTGACAAAACTGGTTCATTTTAGGCTTCAAATATATATCATTTATTTGCACTTCAAATTATTTTTTTTGTTTATAATCTTTTAAAGTTCAGATTAAACTTGCATTGCACAATACCTAAGATATAGTCATGGGCAATAAACATTAAATTCATTTGTGACAGGGGCACATGGGTAGCTCAGTTGGTTAAGCCTCTGACTTTGGCTCACGTCATGATCTCACAGCTCATCAGTTCGAGCCCGGATCAGGCTCTGTGCTGACAGCTCAGAGCCTGGAGCCTGCTTCAGGTTCTGTGTCTCCTTCTCTTTCTGCCCCTCCCCTACTCATGCTCTGTCTCTTTCAAAAATGAACAAACGTTAAAAAATAATTAAATACATTTGTGACAATACTTCGGGTTTTCTCTGTTCTAATTTTTAAACAGATAAGATCTCCTTTTCACTTAATTATTCCTTGTAGCTAGACGCTATGGATGATTTATCATCTGGATAAGTGATAACAAATGAAAGAAAATGTGATGCAAAATATTAGCTACATGTCTATTCCTATTTCATCTACAGATATTAAATTGCATTTTCTGGTGTTTGGTCCATGGAAAGAACACACTTGAGACACTTCAGAATAACTCTGTCACACAAGTGAGAATACTCACTTTTATGAAGTGAGAAACTTTAAGGTTTATAAAGTGCGTTCAAGTACACAATCTCATATGACACTCCCAACAGCTCTGTGAAGTATGTTTGGGGTTAGTACCTCTTATTTACTTCACTGGAAAAAAAGGGTCTAGGAAGAAGATTCAATGACTTGCCCAATGTCACATAGTGAGTTATGAAACCAGTTGTTGGTCCAGATGCTCCTATCACCCATACTCCGTTACCTTTTTCATCATCATCATAAGCTGAGCTCCCAGAGTTTGGTCAATCCCAGATGCATTGACCAGGTCACATTTCAGTAGGTGGCATAAAAGGAAAGGAAAGAACACTTTGTTGGAGGCTGGAGGCTTTCTGTGGGTGGAGGCTATCTCGTATCTGACTCTAAAAGTAGACATTAAAAATCTAGTCTTAGTCAACATCTCAGCACGCCACAGCAGAGTTGAAAATATCAACAATATCATCTTTTAGAGGAGTGTGTCTTCTTGCTCTAAAGCTGAGAGGTTTTCAGTCCTGGCTAATCCTTAAAATCAGCTGGGAAGATTTTTTAAAACTCAGGAACTTCAGCCTCATGCCCCACCTCCCCATCTCCATGAATCTAGGATGGGGTTCAAGCACTGATAGTTTGAAAGTTTCACAGGTGACTCTAATGTGTAGCCAGAATTGAGATCCATTGATATAGTTGAAATGGAAGCTAGGCTGTTACAAACTGACACAGAAGTAGTCTTTTTTCCTCCTCAGTCTAGGTAAAAAGAACATGTCTGTTGACATTCCCAACCATTTCTATGGGGAGGCTTTGTATAATTTCCAAACAAGCCAGAAAGTTGCATCTACTAAGGGAATTCCTGTGGACTGTTATCAAAGGGCTTATGGTTAACTGATGGGCTGAATTAATAGTGAGCATTAAGGCAGATTGAACCTCAAAATTTGGGCAGATTAACAAAGTGACCAATGTGGAAGGTCCAGATTTCAAGTTTAACTTTGAGTTTCCTATCTCTCACAAGACAAGCACTGGTGGTAATAAAAAGGATGCTTTCTTTCCTTTACTTGTCAAGTGTGCATGGACCAGCCCTTATAAAAACTTGGATCTATCCAGATAGACATAGGAAGAGAGCTATAATTACCTTGAGTAAGCAAAGTAATAAACGGCAGCCTGAAAAACAACTTCTAGAAATCTAAGAGGGACCTAGGTCTGTCCTTAAACTACCCCTTCTTTTAATAATCTCCCGTACAAGGAAACTGGTAGAAATTACATCAATAACTAAAGATTCTTCTCCCTGTATTGGATCTGATTGTGTATAATGTGTGTAGAGAGGGGGGCGGAGGTCCCAAAGAGGAAACACTCAACAATAAACAGTCTTGTTAAAGTGGATGAGTTAATAAGAAATGAGACATTTTATATAAAATGAAGAGATGAATGTATCATACAAAGTCACATTACTAGAGGAAAAAATTAGAAGGTGCTCTCCTTAATGGAATTGAATATACAAATTGTATATAAGATTTCTATTTCACAAAAGATACATTTGATCCCATCCTACTTAGTGTAAGGAAATATATAATTATTAATTAATTTTTTCAGCTAAGCACATGTATAAATGGATCCATAATCAGAAAACCTTAAGTCATCCAAAGTCAACTGAAATGGCTTCTCCACAATTTATAGAAGTCAAGGGTATCAGTGAACCCACAATACACCAAATAAGGCAATTGAGGCATTTTAAATTTTTTTTTCAACGTTTATTTATTTTTGGGACAGAGAGAGACAGAGCATGAACGGGGGAGGGTCAGAGAGAGGGAGACACAGAATCGGAAACAGGCTCCAGGCTCCGAGCCATCAGCCCAGAGCCTGACACGGGGCTCGAACTCCCGGACCGCGAGATCGTGACCTGGCTGAAGTCGGATGCTTAACCGACTGCGCCACCCAGGCGCCCCAATTGAGGCATTTTAAATTCAAGAACTTCCCTTCATTATATTAAAATGGTAAAAAAAAAAATCTCATTTATTCAATTGTATTCAATAAGCACTTCTTGAGGATCTGTCATGGATTTGGCATTGTTGAGAGTAAAAATAATATAGTACTTCCTCATAATAACTGTAAAATACATATTAAATGAGTAGAGAATGCTACTAAATATAATAGAATTATTATGTAAGACAGCATATATTAAAGTTATCGTTTAAATATATATTATTACTAGAAAAGAAATATAGAATAGAAATGGTAAGTACTGCCATCATTTGGAAGGATAAAAAATAAAGCTGATCAGAGCCATAGGCTGTTTCATTCCTCATTCTAGCAAATCTTAATAAAACAGCGCTTTTATCAGGAGAAATTATTGGCTGCCCATTCCCATCAAATCAGGTCTGGCTTCTTCTGTTCATAATCAAGGATTATTCAGAACTGGACCCATCCATCCTGACTTTTAACGTCCCCTCCCAACTCTGCATTCTGTTGTTGGTCAGACCATGTCCCTTCAATTGTTCTGTAGCCTTTCTGTCCTGACTTTAATCACACTGGCCCTTCCTCAAGGTCCTCAGGCCACTCAACTCCCCTTCCCAGACCTTAAGCTTCTCTCTCCCTTAACCCCCACAACCTCCTTGTTCCCACTTGCCCAGCAAAATGAAGCCAAAAGCATGACACTTTCTCTGACAAATCCAGGAAGAGGAAGCAGTTCGTATCAATGGAATTGTGTCTGACTCCCAGTATTTTGAAACATCGAAGATCCTAAAAGACATTTTTTTAAAGGTTCACTTCTTAAAGAGATACAAATAATACTTTTTTTTTTTTTTTTTTTTTTTTTTTTTTTTTGTCAGAACTGATCTCTCATTTCCATTTAACCAGCCAGTAAGGACACTTCCCCACTTCCTGTGAGCCAGTTTAGAAGTGATGGTGGAAAAAGGAAGCCATTGTGTATGCTTCCCCACCCAGGGATACTAGTTCAAAGACTTGGCCATATTTATTACATGTAAAAGTATTTTACTATACGACAATCTGAGTGAGTTAAAAAGCAATATTCTAGTTCATACATTTGTCAGGAAATAATTGGAAATACATGAAGGTAAAAAATTAGTGAACTGTCAGAATGGCTAACATTAACAACTCAGGCAGCAACAGATGTTGGTGAGGATGTGGAGAAAGAGGATCTCTTTTGCACTCGTGGTGGGAATGCATGCTGGTGTAGCCACTCCGGAAAACAGTATGGAGGTTCCTCAAAAAACTAAAAATAGAACTACCCTACGACCCAGCAATTGCACTACTAGGCATTTATCCACAGGATACAAGTATGCTGTTTCGAAGGGGCACATGCACCCCAATGTTTATAGCAGCATGATCAACAATAGCTAAAGTATGAAAAGAGCCCACATGTCCATTGATGGATGAATGGATAAAGAAGATGTGGAATGTGTATACACACACACACACACACACACACACACACACACACATACACAATGGAATATTACTCAGCAATGAAAAACAATGAAATCTTGCCATTTGCACCTACATGGATGGAACTAGAGGGTATTATGCTAAGCGAAATTAGTCAGAGAAAGACAAAAATCATATGACTTCACTCATATGAGGACTTTAAGATACAAAACAGATGAACATAAGGGAAAGGAAGCAAAAATAATATAAAAACAGGGAGGGGGACAAAGCATAAGAGTCTCTTAAATACAGAGAACAAACAGAGGGTTACTGGGGAGGGTGTGGGAGGAAGGATGGGCTAAATGGGTAAGAAGCATCAAGGAATCTACTCCTGAAATCATTGTTGTGCTATATGCTAACTAACTTGGATGCAAACTAAACAATAAATAAATAAAATGGTAAAAAAAAATAATAAAATTTTTTTAAAAAAATAGTGAAAAGAAAATTAAAATAAACCTAGAAGTTTGTTCTCCTTAAGAGCCCATTATATTAAAATTGTTTTTTTACTTTAATTGTTAGGACTAATTTCCCAGTTTCCTTTAAATAAGGAGATATACACAGAAAGAGATTTGTTTTTTAAATGTTCCCCCAAGTTCATTAACTCTCACTTAAAGTTCACCCTTAACTAAGAAAAACACTTCTACCTGATGGTGACATATGCTTAGATACAGGAACCTTTCCAAGAGGATATAAATTCCTTAGTATCAAATATACAAACCTAAATAAATATACTGAGAATATTGGCATAGAATTTTCTAATTTCAAAATCATGACTTTATAATTTGGCATAATCATTGCCTCATATATAAATAAGCATGTCTTTCAAACTAATTTTTCTAGATTTCTAGATTTATTTATTCAAATAAATCAAGCAATGGTGCTTGCTCTAATTTAGATTATAAATATTTTTGAGGAAAAAAAATCATATCACTCAGAAGTCCAGTTTTACCAAATGATCCAGCAACCAGCTGTTTTACACTATATTTTTAGATTTCCTTTTAATTATTTATTATACAAACTCCCCAAAGCTAAGAAAGAAAGTAATATCATAGTTTTCTACCACAACAAAGGGCAGAAAAATGACAGAGACAAAAGAGCAGATTTTTATCAATATAGGACAAGGAGGAGCATTTTGTGACTTCTTTCTCTGTCGATGTAACCCATTTAAACAATCTAGCTTTGTTGCAGAGAGGAGTGTCCTCCTTCTTTTTAACTCATTTTCTGTCCCATTGTGGAACGGTAAACAGCAGAAATATACCCATTTGACCCAAAATGTAGTCTTTTATCCTGGCCTGGTTGTTTTGATCCAATGCTGAGAAGAAAAATCTAGTTACCCTAATTCTTTTCCAGTGTGCACAGCACTTGTATGAGTAAATCTGAAGGACCCAGGGAAGAATACAGTAAATATATTTTTCGGTGTTTTCTCTCTCTGAAAAATAACGATCCCCACTTAGAGCACAAGGTTGCTGTGAAGATTAGTGACATTAAATTCCAATTACAGTTCCTTGGAAATATGATCCTGTGGCCAAATATTGAGGCTGATAAGAAACACTCAGCCCATTCCCCACTCCTCAGCTGGCACTTTACCAACTAGGTCAAGAAGGAAGCTGGAATTCATCGTCCCCATCAAGCCTGTGACTTAACTTCTGAGCTAGCCTGTGGCGTGGTGGTGGTGGTTATTTACTGACCGTGTGATAATTTCAAGAAGCAGAGGAAGTAGTTCCTATGGTAGAGGGAACATTACACGTTTGTTTCTTTTCTATAATTCTACTAAGACTCTATACTAAGAAAATAATCTAAAATACGGAGAAAAGCTTTCTGTACAGAGATGTTTCTACAGCACTATTTATAAGAAATAAAAACTTTAATAATAATCTACATGCTTAAAAACAGAGGAGAGATGAATTTAATTGTCATAGAAACATATGTTGAAACATCATGCAGCCATTAAACACCATGTTTGCAAAAAGTTTTATTGACAAGATTTTTTTTACATTAAGTAAAAAAGAACACAAAATGATATAAATGATATAATACCAGCCCAGATGCTATAATATATATATATATATATATATATATACATATATACATATATATATATATATATATATATACTATATATATTCTCCAGGGATAAAGGAACATTTCTCACATTTAAAACACACACACACACACACATTCATACACACCCACGTAACCACTGAAAATGGAGTCAAAAACATTTTCCAAGCTATTCTACCATTGTAGGCTGTGTGACATTAGGCAAATCGCTAATCCATGCTTCATTCATAGACCATAGAAATTTTATCTCAAGAGACTGCCCTAGAATTAATTGAGAAAATGTATTTTAAATCACTTTTTAATAGGAAAAGACCCATACAATTACATAACAATAGTTCTTGGAAGTACAAAAGAGAACCTTCTACAGTTTCTCCGGGTTAGCCTATATAGTGAGGACAGAGTTTTGCCATCGATCCTTCAGCTACTGGTTGGAATTCTGACCACCATGAAGGAAACTTGTGCAGCATGTGGTGAAACCTGGTTCCTATAGACTAAAAAATACGTCTGTGCAAGTTATTTATCATAATAAATAATATGCTTCAGTTTACTTATACAATACGATATGTATTTTGAATTATTTTTCAACCTTGCCTTAAAGTTGAGGCCCATAACTTAAAAACTCCAAAAAGTGATGCTCAGACATTAAAATTCTCTTTCTTTCTCTATTACTAATCCAAATTATGGAGGGAGGGAAGGAAGGAAGGAAGGAAGGAAGGAAGGAAGGAAGGAAGAGAGGGAGGGAGGGAGGGAGGAAGGAAGGAAGGAAGGAAGGAAGGAAGGAAGGGGAGGGAGGGAGGAAAGGAAGGAAAAATAGAAAGAAAGTGCAGAAATATGGCTCCCAAATCTATTGCAAGAGAGGTTAAAAAATGTAATTTTCCTATGTGCGAACAGAGCATATCACCTCTTCTCTGCCACACACTCCTAGGTAAAGAGAGAAATAAAGACTCCTCAGACCTAGAGGAATCAGAGAACTTGAGTCAATAAGTTGCCTGTGGTTCAGTACAGTTTGAGAAGGGTGTAAATACTGTATAACCTGAGGAACATTCCTAGAAACTTTCACAAACCATCAGATGATATAAAAAAAATAAATCACAGAGTTCAAAAACTATGAAATCTTTTACTGTTTTTGAAGTCAACCTTTAAACTGTCTATACCAGGGTTTAGGAACTTCCAACCCACAGGAATATAGATAGGCATTGGACCTAATCCCATAACTAGACCCTCCCTTTTTACAGTTCGCATTCTAGCTTTTTTCTTATCTCCTAGAAGAAGCATTTCAGGCTTATTAACTTGACAATGATAATAAGAATTGAAGTCAGTTTATAGTTTGTAAGCTGAATCCAGAGAGCAAGAAGCTGTAAATGGAAAGTAAAGTCAGAAAGACAGTGATGAAAATTGGATCCCATAACTAGGATCACAGAAACATAAGAGGCTAGGGTCAAGTGGTTGGGGGGCAACAATCAAGGTCCTGGCTCTAGGGCTAGAACAAGGTCAGTCCAGCCAAGCAAGTCAGAGAGTCCAGCCCCTGATAGCCTGGTGAGGTTGCACATGGAACTCCCAGATATCCTGCAAGGAAGGTGCATTCACTCAGAACTCTATCCAGGCCACACACTGGGCAGCCCACTTCTCAGTCAAATGTTAGCATTACCAAGACCCTTTGCCTTGGAGATTTATATTGTACTCCTATCTCAGACCTCAAACAGATCAAGCTGGGATTTGTTTGTTTTACTTTTGCAGATGATTGATGGAGATAGAGATTCATCCTAACAGTGATTTTTCACTTCTAACAGCAAAAAAGGAAAAAAAAAAGTTTTTTGTTTTCCTTTTTCTCTCTTTACAGTGGAAATATGTATAGAATTTGCCCTGTTCTGTTACACAGATGGCAATACTCAGTGGCTCCCAGTATTTAGTCATTTCTCTTCACAAGGAAATATTAAATATGGAACATCTTTCTTCTCAGAGTAAGACCATCTTTAGGTCACCAAGGGCCCATTTATCACTATTTAATTGAAAATAATATGGGTTCTGAATCATATAGCCAAAGTAATGGTAAATATAATTACCATTTAATAACATAGCCTTTATTATTAATAGCTACTGTGTTGGCCAACCTTAGAGTCACCCTTTTACATGATTGTTGTATCCCTGTGTCCAAATGTGGATCTTGGTCTTTAGAATAATATTCTCCTTTTTTACCCAAATTTGTCGGTCTTTGCTAACCAAAGGCTTGCTTTGGACTGATCAAAATTGCTGTGGACATGGGACAAGCACTATGGATAATGACTAACTTGATGGAACAGCCCCAATTAGGTCCTCATCTCTGACATTATCCAGGCTGGTTGGGCTTGGAACCATAGGATGTGTGTGTAGACATCTGTCATCAAGTTTTTGTTTTTAAAAAATAAGAAGTTGAAGAGTGTAAATTTTACTAGATTTGGAGAATTGAAGTTCTTGAAACATTATAATGATTTATAATATAGTTTCTGTGGCTTCCCTGGTTGAGATTTAGGGTCTTTGTTTTGTGGATGCCTTCCTCGTGTGGTAGAAAATCCAATTCTAAGCCAATAACACATTTGTGACAATTCCATAAAGGAAAAATAAACCAAAAAAAAAAAAAAAAAGCACTTGAGCAACTCGATTTACCAGCTTTGACTAAAAATCTGCCACATCTCACATCTCTCAACAACTCTACCTTCATAGGGAGCACACCTTCTGCTTCCCAGCCCACTGTCTACAGTCACCTTCCACCTTCTGATTGCCTAGGAGGAGGCACTATCAGCAACACGAGGCCTTCGGGATTCGCTTTTTCCTGGGATTCTTTTTGTGTGCTCTTGTTCTGCTGATGGCCCCACACTGTGAACTGTAGCTGCTACTCACCATTGGCAAAGTCCAGAGAATTGGAGAAATCAAGATCCCTTGAGACACTGATCACTTAGCTAGAGTGATCGGGCCAGGCGGGTTAAGTAACTGCTTGTTTTGTCCTAATGTACTTGTTTTACGAATGTCTATTCACAAGTAGTTTCAGAGTCGTGACATGGAAAAGTTAGGGTATGAGGAATGTGTGTTTAATGTCTTTTCCATTTTTTTGTGGGTGCTTATGGACCATACATGGTTTTCAGCAATTCAGTCATCTTAGCTGGGAATTGAGAAAGGGATCTGTGAAAGTCTATATATAGAAAGAGGTAGTTAAATACAAAAGAAAAACAAGAATATAATTCCTTTGGTTAAAGAGAATACTCTGGCAATAAACTGTAATATGAAAGTAATTTTCTCCATTTTAATTAATATCCAGCTAACATCTATATCCTAGCATGAACTTTTTTTCAACATTCTCTTTACTGTAGAGAGTAAAATTAGCCCCATTCTACAGTTAGGAAAATGGAGATACATAAAACATCCAAGAGTCTCTTCCAATATAGCAAAGAGCCAGACAAAAGCTAATGACTTACAGATGTAGGATATTTTTCAAAGAAGATGCGACAAATCATGTTATCTTTGATGTAACATGTGTAGAACTAACACAAATGTTTGCTGTTGAAACTTACAATAGTCAGAGGGGGAGAAAATCTTTTTCATCTTTTTTATTTTAAAATTCCTTTGTGTATGTAGTCACTTCTCCAAAACCAAGCCAAGCTATTTTCTATGAATAACTAAATAAATTATGCAGCAAGTTTAATTAAAATTTCCTTGCAATAAATCTTAAAAGTTTCTTTCTCTTTTTACCAATACTTCTTTGGGAGAAAAACTCAGGCTCGATGAGAGTGGCCAACACTAATGTCTTCCTCTTTCTCCCCAAATTCAGTAGACAGGAATAGTTGTTGAACTCAGGAAGTCCCAGCAGTCCTTATCTGGTGAGCCACACTTACTGTGTGCCAGGCACGAAGGTCTCTGCCTCCAAGTGACTTTCAGACCAGAGGTGATAGCTAAGACAAGTGTGCTCTTAGGAGTGAACACAGAAAGCCACAGCAGCGTATGGGAGGTCTTCAGATTTGATTTGTGAAAAAAGCGAGAACCAAACTAGTACCTAAAATATGTGTAGGAATTAGCCTGGTGAAGGAGTGTGCCTGGTGAAGGATTGTAAGTAATGCTTCAGAAAGGTAGAACAGAATATGAAAAGACCTGGAAGAGGGAGAGCTTGCAGTGTTTTAGAAGATCCCAGAGAAATTCAGGGTGATAGAAGTGATGGTAAGTGGGAATAATTTACCCACTTTGGAATCTCCTGTTTGCACTTTTCGAATATATTAAATTTACAGACACTCAGTAGTGTGGTAGGTTGAACAGATGTTTATTGAGACATTTATTGAGATTATATTCCTGATTTTGGAAGAACTACCTATTCATTTGGGGAAACTTGGAATATATAAAAAAGCTATATATATATATATATATATATATATATATATATATATATATATATAAAATACATACAAGAAAATAAAATCACCCACAATACCACCAATTTTGATAACCATTGTCAACATTAACTTTTATAGAATATTCATTATATTATTTAATGAGCATTTTTAGCCTTATTTCATAATATATTTTTTCACAATTTGAGTATATTCCTCCTTTTGCATATATATATACATGTATATATTTATATGTATATTGATGATATATATTCCATTCATTTTTAATTTTTACAATGTTTATTTATTTTAGAGAGAAAGAGAGAGAGACAGAGAGACAGAGAGGCAGAGCATGAGCAGGGAAGGGGCAGAGAGAGAGGGACACAGAATCTGAAGCAGGCTCCAGGCTCTGACCTGTCAGCACAGAGCCCAATGTGGGGCTCGAACTCACGACCTGTGAGGTCATGACCTGAACCTAAGTTGGATGCCTAACTGACTGAGCCACCCAAGCACCCAATGTTTATTTATTTTTGAGAGAGAGAGAGAAAGAGAGAGGGAGGGAGACAGCGTGAGTAGGGGAGGGGCAGAGAGAGAGGGAGACACAGAATCCGAAGCAGGCTCCAGCCTCTGAGGGGTCAGCACAGACCCTGACCAGGGGCTCAAACTCATGAGCCACAAGATCACGACGTGAGCCGGACACTTAACCGAGTGAGCCATGCAGGCACCTCTATTCCATTCATTTTAAAATAATTTTAATTATATAATTTACAAATATATTCTAATTTTGTATGTTTTTATAAAACTATACATTCGGTGTGTAACTTTTGGCCCAGTTGAAATTAATTTGTAAGCTATCAAGCTGTCGTATTTCGAAGAGTTGGGGCTCATACAGGCCTCTATTCATTAGTTTTAAAACACCACTGTGAAATGGCAAGTATTATTATCACTATACTGCAAATGGGGTATCCAGAGCAGACAGTGGTTGCATTAACCAAGACAAGGCTAGAAATAAACTGGGGTTATTTTGAAAGTAGGTAGGGTATAAATTATAAGTGAAATTAAAAAACGGTGATCTATATTTCTATTGAAAAGCCTCATCTCGGGCGCCTGGGTGGCGCAGTCGGTTAAGCGTCCGACTTCAGCCAGGTCACGATCTCGCGGTCCGTGAGTTCGAGCCCCGCGTCGGGCTCTGGGCTGATGGCTCAGAGCCTGGAGCCTGTTTCCGATTCTGTGTCTCCCTCTCTCTCTGCCCCTCCCCCGTTCATGCTCTGTCTCTCTCTGTCCCCAAAATAAATAAACGTTGGGAAAAAAAAAATTAAAAAAAAAAAGAAAAGCCTCATCTCTTTGAAATGATAATGCATAAAACATACTGGCTCTCTATTACTTTTCCATAAATTAAGAATCAAACCTGACCTTGGGAAGTCCACATGGATATCAATGGAAAGTTAAGCCACTTACATATGAAGAGTTATTGCCAGAACTTTGCCTGAAAGCTTACACAGTATATTAGAGCTTCTAAAAGATTAAGTCAAATATGGATGTTGAAGTTAAAGTACACATAGATGTGCACATGTGCAAACACACACACACACACACACACACACACACACAGAATTTTAAGACCAAAAGTAGCACCAGAGCCAGTTTCATGATATTTTTATTAGTAATCTTTACTTGGGCACAATTTCACTTGAAGCTGGTGGGATTTTTTTTTCCGGAGTCAAGTCTGCAGAATCAAGCCTGTTGGGACTCAGCAAACCACAACAGACGTCATCAGATCTCTGGTGCTTCAGGATATACATACTGATCACTGCAGGGGTCGGGGAAGGGTTCCTCTTTCTTTCTTTTTTCTTTTTTCTTTTCTTTTTTTGTTTTTTTTTTTCTTTTTTTTTTCTTTTTTTTTTTTGCTTGCGTAAGCTCACACAATTATCAGCGGATATAACCCTTGCCTTTCTTTGAAGTGTGAGCTATCAAAAACTAAATAAACCAGATGAGTTCTTTTCTGATTCAAGGTGACAGAGCAGACCAATGTCTGAATGACATTTCTTTTTAAGGATGGAAATAGAATTACAAATTTACTACATCTAATTTGCACCTTTCTTTGAAAAGGTGGCACTCCAAAAGAAATTTTCTCATGTGCCTTTCCTCCTAAGAATAAGTAACAAAACTGAAAATAAGAGAATGGCAGGATGATTGACCACACAATACGTGAAGTTAGCCAGAGAATGAGGGGGAAATTGCCACCCAGGAAAGAAAGTGACAAACATTGGGTCGATGGCATTCAGATAACCCCTGTTCTCCTCGTGACCAGATAAATATACATTCTTGATTCTCAGATTCCTTCCATTCTTGGTGCAATACTTGAAAATAAAATTTAACCAGGTTTTTGGCATTTTCATCTTTTCTGGGAATACTTCTAAATGACCTAGGGGAAATTTTCTAAACCAAAGAACAGTTTTGGCAGCAGAAACAAGCCTCAGTATGTATTATGATTGAGACAAAGTAATTTAGCCTTTTACTCATGCAAGGATTTATGAAAACATCTACGTTAGGAAGAATAAAGCAAATTTGACATTGTAGAAAAATGTTTTACATTTTCTTATTTTAACTCTATAAAAGAAAAATATGATTGATGATTTGCTAATAAACAAGAAGAACTTAACTAGATTATTAATGTCAGTCTTGTAATTTACTCTGATAGAATTAAGTTCTCAATTGTACCGTATTTGTTCTATTTCTTTTGCTGCTTTCTCTGTTGTAACCCCTCTGGGCTTTATTTTTCTCATCTGTACAATGGGGATCATACTTCCTATTCTAAAGGTTTGCTGGGATGATTAGATGATACAATATAAGTAAAATGTCTAACCCCATGGCTGTACACAGTAGATTCTTTCTGATTCATTCCTTTCTACCTTCTTATTTTCTATGGCATTTGAAAAAAGTATGTGAGGACTTCAGTGGATTAATTGTGTAAAGTCCAACTAGTAAGGGCACAAAGTCAAGTATGTGTAAAGGAGCTACCATTTATGAGTGCTAACTACGTACCTGGCACATAATAAATGCTTTATAAATATTAGTTATTATTGTACCACACACCTCATTTTATCCTCACAATAACTCTGGAGAGTGTTTATTTTCATTCTCATTTTCCAGTTGATGAAACTAAAGCTTGGGAGGTAAAGTAACTTGCCCAATGTCACACAGCAGGATTATGACAGAGCCAGAATTTCAACTGAGATCTGCTCCAGAGCTCCTGGCCTCACCCCTGCACCATGCCACAGCTACTGAAATATTGGGCAGGAAAGCCTTGGGCAAATTTAATCATCTGGAACAGAACAGAGAAACCAGAAGTAAGCCAAAAGGACCTCTAAAAATAAAAGACAAAATAGCTAAATTCTCATGTGTGCATTCTAAGAGAAATTCTTGGTAGCTAAGCTCTAAGCCTACTTATTTAAAGAACAATGCATTCTGGGGACTTTGGTGCCTCAGTCAGTTAAATCCCTTACTCTTGGTTTCTGCTCAGGTTCCGATCTCACGGTTCGTGCGTTCAAGCCTTGCATCAGGCACTGAGCTGACAGCATGGAGCCTGCTTGGGATTCTCTCTCTCTCCCTCTTTCTCTGCTCCTCCCCTGCTCATGCACTCTCTCTCTCTCATTCTCTCCTCTCTCTCTCTCTCTCTCTCTCTCTCTCTCTCTCTCTCTCAAAATAAATAAATAAACTTTAAAAGAAAAAAAAAAGAATAATGCATTACAAGGACACTTAACCAGCTTGGTTATCTGGTTTCGTGGACTCTAGAAGATTCAAAGAAGTAGAATTGAAAGTAAGGACAGGTTACTATAGCCAAATGCCTTGAAAACAATACAGATAACTTCTGTAAACCTGTAAAATGCTGACCCCGGGTTTTTTTTTTTTTTTTTTTGATGTTTATTTATTTTTTGAGAGAGAGACAGAGACAGAGACAGAGACAGAGACAGAGAGAGACAGAGTGTGAGTGAGGGAGGAGCAGAGAGAGAGGGAGACACAGAATCTGAAGCAGGCTGCAGGCTCTGAGCTGTGAGCACAGAGCCCAACGCGGGGCTCGAACTCACAAACTGTGAGATCATGACCTAAGCTGAAGTCAGACATTTAACCGGCTGAGCCACCCAGATGCCCCTGACCCCAAATTTTTAAAAACCATAGTAGCCTGTGCCATTTAGCATAGGAGCAAATGACCTGAAAACACTCAAATAATCCTTGAGGTACAACTGATATTCATCATAAAGTCATTTAAACTGTTAAATTGTTAAAGCAGATCAGAATTATATTACATATTTCACAGGAAAAAACAAATTTCATCCAAATATATATATTTTTTTAGTTCAGGGACTTAAATAGGAAATAATCAACGAAGCTTAAACACACCTCCTCTGTTGACAGTATTAGTTAAAGGGTTATGACAAAATTAATGTTTTCATCATTAACCCTGAGAATTTAACAACATAAACTTTCATCTTTGCCTTATTGGACTTTCTTCCATCATATATACATTTTTGAATTGGGTTATCAAGGTTGTATTAATGGCAAGACTTATATCAGGCAATATTCAAACTGATAGAGTAAATGGGTTCTCACAAGGTTTAGGAAGGAGCTGTCAGCTTTTAATCTTACCACTAATAGTTTAACATAAAGTGTGATCAGAAAAAAAATGAATACATTTACTGGAAAAACACGAATTCCTAAACATTCTCACATCAAGCATTTTTGATGGAACCTGTTACATTTCAACATCTTTACAACATTAATTTTACAGCACTGGGTAGTTAAGGACTATGATGGCAGTGGATCAAATAGCCAGAGAAACTATCAACAGTATTAAACAGTGACCTAGGATTTTAAAAGCCACAATTGTGTTTTGACTTTTATCTGTAACTCTTCAGGCATCTTGAGACAAATCATTTGATGGCCAGAGGAATCCCAATCTCAGCATGACTGGTGGGACGGAATAGATTCAGCCCCAGATTGCAGATTACTGAATCCAACATAAGTCAGGGAGACACCAACCCACCCCCAGAATCCTTGGAAAGCCCATAAATGAGGACCAGACAAAACAGCACCTGAGATGGACTGATTTTTCTTTCACCTGTTTCTTCGTTTAGAGCATTACTTGAGCACATTCCCTATTTAGTCTCAGACTCCTGTTATGTAATCCACTTTCATGGTAGCTCCATACAGATGAAATCAATATGGAATCATTTGAGGACTATATTCTTCACCTGAAGACTGCGTCCTTCTCCTAAGTGGTCTTCGACAGACATGGAGGTATCATACAATGGACTTAGCACATGAGCATTATGGCCAACCTGACTAAATGCAATCAGCTCCTCAGCATCACAAATAATCTTGAACCCAACCCAGTCAAGAAAAAGAAGGCCATCGCTTGGTATCTGGACTATCATGCTATTTGGAAATGAAAACCTTTGAACACTCTAGGCGATGAAAAGAACACGATGCCTTCAAAACAAAATACAAAATCTTAAGTTATCTTAAGAATTCCAAAAAAGTTCTGATGTTTCTTGAGATATTTATTTCCATACTTTAATATATATAGAAAAATATTCTTATTATAAAAAATTTGGGGTAACCCTGTTTCATTGACCACCTAAATCTAGACTTAGTCTACTTATTAACTGATTTTTGTGACCAAGCATCGCTCATATTCAGTGGTGTATGCCTGGGCATGCCCCTTTCCCTGATAGGCCCAAAAATGTCTCATGGCCATCCACCCATCTTAGTCTTTATTTTTACAAAAATGTAGTCTCTTTTTATGTCCACTTGGTGAAATCTATATGCATATTACTAAGTGAATTCTTTAAAATACATTCCTAGAAGTAAATACTACAGAAATACAAAGTATTATTCTTAATGGCTTACTCCTGAGATAAATAAAAATTTCTCTGAGGATAAAGGGTTCAGTGAAATAAGATGAATAGGGTGAAGGACATTCCAGGACTATCTAGCCAATATTTTTCTAGTACACAGGGTGCCTTGCAAGAATTTAATTGGTTCATACGATTAAGAAATTAATTCCCGGGGTGCCTGGGTGGCTCAGTTGGTTAAGCATCTGACTCTTGATCTCAGCTCAAGTCTTGAGCTCAGGGTCATGAGTTCAAGCCCCACATTGGGCTCCATGCTGGGGCATGGAGCCTACTTTAAATAAAAAGAGGAAAGAAATTAATTCCTAGAAAACAAATTTATTTTATTTATTTTATTTTATTTTATTTTATTTTGTTTTGTTTTATTTTATTTTAGAGAGAAAAAGAGAATGAGAGCAGGGGAGAGGTGTGGAGGGGGAGAGAGAAAGAGAAAGAACGAGAGAGAGAGAGAGAGAGAGAGAGAGAGAGAGAATCTTATCCAGGCTTCGCACTCAGTGCAGAGTCCCACTAGGGCTCAGTCTCACGACCCTGGGATCATGAGTTGAGCAGAAATCAAGACTCGGGCTCAACCAACTGAACCACCCAGGCACCCTGAAAACAAATTTTTAAATTATTAATTATTTTTTGTTTATGATAGCACATAACCATTGAATATTTTGTTATTGTATTTGTGTGCTTGTTTATGTGTTTACTTTCTGACTCTTCTTACTGGGATGTAAAGTCTGACTTGTTCAAAGCTTTGCTTCCTTCCTAGATGAGGGCCACATTCTATGGAAGGTGCTTAATAAATGTTGTTCAGTGCTGTTAAATTCCAGTCTTGGCTATTGACAAGTACAAGAAGAATGAAGTACTGTGCCTCTGAGACTACCTGGAAAAGATTTGTCACCAAGGGTCACACTCCCGTAAGAAATCTCTTGAGTTCTTTCATTATGGGCACCATCCCCTGGAAAAAAAAAATAATAATAAAGAAAATAGAAGGTTTTGAGATTGCTTTATTTTTTTCAGGCCATGGGGATATTATTTAGAAAATTGCTACTTTAATCCTCTAAATGATGTTCCTAAGGCCTGAAGAGGTAAAGGAATTTCCCAGAGTGTTTTATCTACCAGTCAGGAGCAAGCTTCTTACAGTGTCCTAAGGGATTGACTTACAGGGGACAATGCCTTACGAAGAAAACCTTTGGTAATTCATTAACTATATCCTTTAATGGAAAGTGAGGGAAGAATGGCATTTTAAAAATTCTCCTCTAGGAATAATTATGCTATGGAGGGTTTCTAGAGATTTAGGGAGAAACTAGTTCAGTATTCGATATTTATGGCTATTTAGATCAAGCTAAAAAATTTTTAATTTTAACCTGTTTTAGAGAATTAGATCTGAAGAATCGTCTAGATGATCTGAAACACATGTTAGAAGTTAGAACATGAGGGGAAAATGGTGGCAGACCAATATTAAAGTAAAGGGCCCAGTGCCGATAACCTCTAGGGTCTTAGATTACCCTTTAAGATCATTATTAGTGTAAACCTGGACTTTTTTTTTCTTTTCTCTTTAGTTTTTTTTTTTTTTTCATCTTTGTCTTCTTTTTCTCCTATCTCCTTGACTAGTCCACACTAAATATATACACTCTATTTTCCCTAACTTTTACCTCTTCTATCTTTTTGCCTTCATATATCACTTTCTGGTTGTACTGATGGCCCCAGGGCTAAAGGGGTTACTGGTGCCAGCTCCATAGAGAAGAGAGCAGATCATTTGAAGGAAATGGCAATAGCTGCCTCTTATGGAGTACCTACTTTGTGCCTGGCCTTGTTCTATACACTTTCTATAAATATTTGCATTTAACCCTCTCAATTGGCTCAAAAACTCAGTTTTCCAACATCCTGGTTCTACTGGTGAGTGGGGCTGTTTTGGTTGATTTGCTTCTGAAAACTGTATCTTAAAAGGTTCTAAAGGAAACCCCCCAAGAAATGGCAACTTGAAGAAAGTGGATGTAAGTGGCACATTTGACGAATAGGTTAGAGACAAGAAAGATACAACAACTGAGGATCTCCCAAGTGAAATCTCAAGTGCTTTTGTATAACCAATCTCTTTTATTTGCATGTTAGTTTTCTTGGGGGAAAATGTGACTTTACCAACCTTGTTAATGGGGGAAAAGTCCTAACCCTTCAGTAATTTCAAGAAAACCAGTATATGGTTTAGGTCAAAAAGAGTACTTGATTTTGCAACACCAGTATCCCTTCTGAGGTTTTTCAAAAATGCTGTGGCCATCCCACACAGAACTCTCTTCATGTTTTTGCCACAAAAACAATAGTGCTATTTCAGCACTCACTGTAATCGAGACCACTTTACGAGGTGCTCTCAGGAAGCTATCAGAGAAATAAATGCCTGTGCTCCTATGATCTAATATCATAAAAATGAAATACAAAATTTACATGCAAAATGGACATAGAGGCAAATGCTAAATAAAACAAAGCATTAATTATAATGTGTCTAATATGTGTTGAGAGTCATAGAATAATTTGATTTAATTGGATTTAGTCAAAGATCTGGAGTATTTACAGGTTTCTCAAATAAGCAAATGAATTTGTTCATTATTAGTAGTACAGGAAAAGGGGAATACCAAAATAGTTGAGCATCCTGAAGGTTAAAATGATTTGCCCAGGGTTTGTACTTTCCTTTCCTTAGGAATATTTCTCAAGAGCCAAGACCTTCTGTCACTTTGCAATACCTTTATAAAAGAAGGTGCTATGTAAAGATGATGTGAAATTTATAGGTTCACATTTCCCTGATGGAAGAACTATGGATATAAATGACTAAATAACCAAAGTTACTATGGGGAAGTAAAGCCAAAGAAAGGAACTGAGGCAGAAAACAGAAGATGTCTGGTCTACGGAAACATGGTTGTCCTCAGCTTCATCTCTGATCTAAGACCCCAGGACAGAAATCAGCTGGGCCAGATCTGAATTTCCCACATGTATTGTCATCTGTGCAGGAGGTGACCCAAGTTATTTCTTTAACACTCGGAAACACTTAAGGCTCTTTCCCCCCTCTTTTCTGGCCAAGCTGTCTAGAAAACACAGATGCATCGGGCATCTGTGATGAAATTGTAAGCAGCCTTGCTAAATGGCTCCCAAAGGACAGTATCTCTCCAATGTCTTGGGTAAATCTAGTGGACATCATTCACCAGTTCCACATCATCATTCTCTGGTTCTTCAGACTGGGGAGTTTAGGTCCAGGACAACAGAATTGCTGCTGAAATTATGTTTAAATAATATAGAAACTACTCTGATGATCTTTTATCACAATTCCCAAATAGTTCCAGTGCATAGCAATGGCAATCACAAGTTATGGTATGGGTAAATGAAGTCACCCTTCATAAGAAATAGAGTTATTTTAGCAGTGTAGAGTCTCATTTGAAGAAACCACCCCATTATTGGAGGGACGTTCGTCCAAAGCTTTAAAAATGTCCATGTGCACCATGTTCTTTCTTGCTGGTCATACTGAGAAAGCAAGACTTTCTTCAGCACTTCCTGGGTGAAGGTGTGGCCAAGATCTAATGCCCAACCTGATATTGACAGGCATGACTTCATGGCAGTAAATATGGCTTGAGGAACAGGAGACATAATCCTGCCAGGAAGAACAGCTATAAAAATAGGTGCCGAGATGTCAAAATTATTCTTTCTTTTCTTCTGACTTTCTTCATTTAACTGTTTATTATGATATAGCCAGATACAGTTATAATCTATGAATTAAGCAGAGTACCTACTGCTTTATACAATACCTTAGCCACACAGAGAGTGTTAAGAGGGAATGCTCTAGAATCAGCCTGCTGTGGTTCAAATCACCTTCTAAAGCTTGATCGCATCTGAATCTTGAGAAAATTACTTTCATGGTGGGGGGGGGGTGTCATAATGGTGCCTACCTCATCTGGGTTCTCATAAGGATAAAATAAGGTGTTTCATACTAAATGTTGAGTGCCATGACCAGCTACATAAACACTCAACGGAAATGCTTTGCTCAGGTCTATGGGAATCCAGGGCTTAAGGTGTTTGATAATGCTTCATTATTGGTAAAATTAGAAAATGATCTGCTATGGATTGAATGTGTCCTGCCAAAATTCTTGTGTGAAAACCCTAATTCCAATATGTTGGTATTAGGAGATGGGGCCTGTGGGAGGTAAATACATCATGAGAGGAGAACTCTCATGAGTGAGATTAGTGTCCTTATTAGAAAAGACTCAAGAGAGTCAACCTCTCTCTACCATATGAAGGTATAGCAAGATGGCATCCCCAGGATGAGGACCCTCACCAGAACTTGACCATGATTTTAGACTTCCAGGCTCTGGAACTATGAGAAATAAATCTGCATTGTTTAAGCCACCCAGTCTATGGTCTTTTACTACAGCAGGCAAGGCTTACTAAGCCATGATCTAATTGAAATGCTTAATTTGTTTCTAAAGTCCCTTATAACTCTAACATTGCATGATTTGTATTTCTTTGCTCTCTTAGAGTAAGAACCTTTCCTAAGCTACCAATTTGCTACGTACATGATATCAACTCACATGAGAAAATTAATGAGAATATTCTTGAAATGTTTAAATTGTTACATCTAGACTTTAAAAAATTATATCAGCAAATAAAAAATAATCAACAACAAAAAAACCATCCATGTTTCCCTGGCTAAATACAAACTCTATATAATATAGTTCATAAATGTTTTAAGTCTTAAATAAATTTCTAGCCATTGTCCTCATTGTCAAGATATGGAAAAAAATGTGCTGGAAATAGTTGGTTGCCATCATTATTAATAATAAATACAAATTGAGAACTGTTGAGACCACATTTATATTACAGCACTATAATTCACTGTGCTTTACAGTTATACGTCTATCTTTCTCCATTAAACTTGTGATTTAAGTATAGAGTCCATGTTTTTCTATATCCATCACTTGACATGGGGCACTCAATAAATTGAGAACTACTCAGTGCATGCAGGTTGAATGAATTAATGGGTAAATGAAGGAAAAATCACTAAGATTTTATGTTGCAAAGCATGAAATAATGCTCCCATCTGTCTAAATTGGAAGACAAGACAGAGCATCAGATGCAAATAGTGATACAAATGACATTAACTTACAGATCAATAAAATGGGTTGTTTAAAAAGAAGAGGGAATTTGAAGTGGAACACAAATATTTCATAAAGAAAATGGGACTTTTTCTGAATCTGATGAATGCAAAAATCTTTCCCAACAAAGTAAGCAACAATATATTAGTTTTATAAGGCTTTTGCAACAAATTACCACAAACTTAGTGGCTTAAAACAACACATGTTTATTATCCTATAGTTTGGGAGATGAGAAGTTTGAAGTGGGTCTCACAGGGCCAAAATTAAGGTACACACAGGTCTTCAGTCCTTTCTGGAAGCTTTAAGAGGGAATCTGGTTTTTGCCTTTTCTATCTTTTAGTAGTTGCCCTCATACTTGGCTGGAGGGCTCCTTTCTGCCTTCGAAGCCAGTGAATCTCACATCTCACCACTCTGACCCTGAACCTCCTTGCTTCCCTAGTCCACAAGTGAGGACTCGTGATTTCATTGGACCCATGTGATAATCCAGAAGTGTTTACTTATTTTAATGCTGGGTCATTAGCAACCTTAATTGCATCAGGTACCTTCATTCCTTTTTGCCATGTAACCTAATATATTCATAGGTTCTAGCAATTAGAATGTAGACATCTTTGGGAGGCCAATATTCTGCCTACCATACAAAATATGACAGGACATCTGGCATGTATGGACAACAATGTAATTTTCATAGAAATTTTGTGTGTCAAGTGTAAGTACAGTGAGTTTACAGAACTAATTAAGTGGGAACCTTTTTTGAAGGCATTAAATGCTCAACAGAGGGATTTGGACTACATGTATAAGTAATAATTCTCTTTGTGTCAGATTAAAATTGGTATTTTCATCACTTTTTATTTATTACATATTTGAAAATGACGTGATCATAAAGTATGTCCTATTCAGAATGCCACAACTATTAAAGATAAATAAGACTTTACTGAAGGGTTTTTTTTAACAATTAATGAGAGATTTGAAAAACATTTTACTTTTTTATTTGAGAGAGAGAGAGAATGTGCAAGCAGGGGAAAAGGGCAGTGGGTGGAGACAGAGAGAGACAGAGAGACAGAGAGAGAGGGAGAAAATCTCAAGCAGACTCCACACTCAGTGTGGAACCCGACACAGGGCTCAATCCCCCAACCCTGGGACCATGACCTGAGCCTAAGTCAAGAGTCAGAGGCTCAAGTGACTAAGCCACTCAGGCACCCCAAAAAACACATTTTACTAGTAGCTCAGATCAATTGATTCCTTAAAGTTTGAAAGCAGAAAAGTAATAACAGCATTAAAAAGGCATTTTTTAAAAGGTGATTCTGAAATTGACCACTTATACCCTAATCAAGATACACATACGTAAGAGTAGTAAGGTATGTGAACATATGCAAGTCAAAGGCAGGTGTATTTTACTTTACACTTAAATAGGCAACAGAACATTAACATCAAAAGCAAGATGGATCAAAGAACAAAAAAATACAGGATGTCTCATTGTCAGGCTGCCAAATGGATTCAGGAATGGTGGTCACGGAAAAAAGAGAGTAAGAGGACTCAGAGGTTCAGATGAGAAAATAGGGTAGGACCATATGACAGAGACAAAGGTTATGCCAATCATTTTGGATAATTTATGGAATAGAAGAAGCAAAATTTAATTAGCATTTGAATGTGGGGTGGAAAAGAAAGTTACCAAAAGAAACTCGTAAAGAATCTTTTCATGACGAAGACCTTATACATACATCAATGTTGTCAAATATTCTAGTGTGCTAGGCTCTTTCCTTGATAATGGTGCTGTTCTTCTTCTTCTAGAAACATTATATATCAAAAAGGGGGCTGGGGGGAGTCACTCAGGATGCCTGTACTGTTCTACACAGGGAATGCGTTGTACAATGGTCTATATGCTACCTGTTAAGTGGTCTCACCTTACCTTGACTCTCCTTCCATCACAGAGGAAAACAGGGTCTAAAATTATCAAAAATAATAACCATGATATATTTTAGTTTTAATCTAATATCTTCCAGCTTTCTCTTCCCTGTTTTTTAGTTACCCTGGGAACAACAGGAAATATAGGTGTTAGTAATCACAGGGAAACAGCCTTAGAAAGAACCAGGAAAGACAATGGGAAAAAATATACCAAACTGTGTTTCCAATTACCAGCAGATGCTTCCACTTATTATAAGCATTCTTATTTAGTTAAATATACAAATTTTTTTAACTGTACAAATTTTTAATTGCGTAAATTGTGGTAGTGTTCTAGCCTCGTGCTCTTGATTACCCTTGTCTCCCATTCGATTTCACATGCCTCTTGCTTCTGGCATCACTTTCCCACACATACTATCCCTGGAGCTGCATAAATTCTAGGCAATACCTGATAAAGAGTGCAGCCTGTTGCGGAGTTTATCTTATTTATCTCTTGTGTTTTGTTTTGTGTTTCACTGTGGCTGTGACATTACAGTATGTTTCTCTGAGTCAGCAGCACCATTGGCTCCTGGCTATAGCTCCATGAATGCCTACTTATTTTTTTTTTCCATTTTTGCTTAGCGGGAATCATCTGGCCACCATTCACTCATGCCTGGAATATCACAGTGGGAAAGATTACCAAGCTTCATCCAAAGACCACTTTATAAAGACCTCTGATAAATCAAATGAAGGAGCAGGTCTTGGTGAGAGTATCCTTAATGATGGAGATTCAAGACTCAGAGCCTTGCCTGTATTCTGATT
Source organism: Herpailurus yagouaroundi (assembly GCF_014898765.1). NCBI lineage: Eukaryota > Metazoa > Chordata > Mammalia > Carnivora > Felidae > Herpailurus > Herpailurus yagouaroundi. The sequence goes on along the minus strand of NW_024412429.1, from coordinate 29,777,173 downwards.
GTTCTAAACATAGCAACAGCACCACAATGAAATGCTGGAAAGAAGAGGGAATGGCAAAATTGGCCTAAGCAATTTTTTTTTCATGTTTGGTCAGAAAAGATTTTCAAAAATAGCCACTTAGTTTTGAAGTTAAGACTCCATCACATATATTATTCTTCACAGTAATTTATATTGGACATTCAACCACATTTTTAAAGTTAATTCACAGGGGAAAAGAAATGAATGAATGAAACAAAATTTAAAAACCACGTAGTCGTTCAATGTCATGAATGTTGCTGGACACAGCCCTGCTCTTACACCGTGGTTCTGGTTGCTTATTTCCAATTGAGACTATCTGACCTGCGCCGGTATTAATTGATTGTTTTCAAGAATCCTACTATGTGTATCTGTAAAGATTAGGATGTTAGCTGCATTTTCTTTCATAAATAACTAATATGGGAGAGGCAGAAAGTATCTGTTACATGGTAACCCTCTAGCCTTGCTACTGAGTGTGGTCCACCAGCAGCAGCCTTGTCATCCCCAGGAAGTTTGCAAAGTCTCAAGGCCCCACCCAGACCTGCCTGATCAGACTCTGCATGTAATAGGGTCTCCAGGTGATTTATATGTGCATTTACATTTGAGAAGCATTGCTTTGGAATAGCATCCGAGAGACACCTTCAGGTATAGATATTTTATGTAACTCATAATCACCAGAAGGTAATAAGTGATAGATGAAAAAATAAAGAATACTTTGAAGAGGCAGTAGGATTATACTCCTACACGTGTAGCAGTTGAAATTTCCTTCTTTGAAATTGACTTTGAACTCCATAAACATAAACATAATGAATGCCAAGGGAACAAATAGGTCCTGTTAGAAGATTATGTGTTTTGCCATCTTATAACTTTCCTTTTATGTTGTTTCCTTTTATGTTATGTAATATTGATAATCTCTCTATATCTTATTAGTGGTCTAGGGTTTTTTTTTTTTTTCATTATTATATTAAGAGGGGAAAAAACTCGCCCAGGCATTCCTCAGCATTTCCTTGTGGATGTCTAGATAATCTCCCCTCCAGCCTCCTTGAGATCAGCCTGGCCTAATTGAGAGTTTCCAAAATTCAAACATCCCACCAGCAAAAAAAAAAAGAAAAAAAAAAGTAGAAACATATTTCAGATTTTGCTTAGGCTACTTTTTAAACATTAGATTTAGTTTTACCCACGATACTTCTTTTAAAACTACATTAAATGAAGACCAGCAAGGAGTAATGAAAATTATAAAAATGCTGGAGGCATACACCCTCAAGCAAAAAATTTGAGGCCCACATAAGTTAGTCTAGGGAAATGAGACCGGTGGAAGGCCTAAACACACATGTTCACAACCACAGCATATGACACAGAGCCGTACAGCTCATGAAGATCAAACAAACCATTAGTCATCGTGGGCTAAAATTGGAATTCCCAATCAAAGGAATCTATACAGTACTAACCAGAGCACTAAATAATAATGATGGTGCAAATCATGCAAGCTGACATCCTAGGTGTGAGTCACGAGCCGTTCTCACAACTCCAAAGGGCAGTTATAATAAATATTTATCCCATTGAAACACTTTTTTTTAACTCATATTCTCTCCTTTATCTACTCTCATTCACCTGTCAACGTCAAAACAGTTTACCTACTTTACCCCACTTTTGTACCATTAAATCCGTCACCACCTCTCCCAGTACTCTAATACCCCTGCCTTTGATTTCCTCTGCTCCTGCATCCTCTTGGGGAACACAAATTTCCAAAGTAGGACCTACTTCAAGGGTTGGGGGATTGACTTTTTCAGCTTTCTAATAGACCCCAGGAAAACATAGCCAAAATCTGAGTTTAGGTAAATTGTCAATTATGACTTCTTATAGTTTAGAAATAATCCTTTAAAACATTTGTAGCTTCATTATGGGTTTAAATTAACTCAGAGGTTACTCTTCTTTTATTTTTACAAGATCCCAATGTGACGGGTAATGTGGTTATTGCCATCATACCCATTTATGGAGATGTCACTACGTTTGAGGCAAAGTTCAGTGGTGAGCTGAGATCGAAACATACTTTTTGTAACCCTAAGTAGTCTCAGAGAGCCGCTTTGGAGATTTCGTTGTTGTAGCTATTTCTTCAGAAGCTGGCACACCTGAATATGAAATTATAAAAAGTTTACTCCACTTACAATCTTCTACAATCGGAAATAAGTTCTGAAATCCTAGAAAGGTTTCAGCCAGAGGATGCCTTGTCACACAGTAAAGCATCAAATGTTTGGTAATGGAGAGAATAACGGGGTGGGGGGGGGTTGTTTGTTTGTTTCAGGTTTGTGTTTTGTTTTTGTTTTTACTATGCAACTGTGTCAATGTATGGTTTTTCAACAGCAGGGAGGAGGAGCAAAGTGGTGAAAATCAAGTCTTCCTGCCATTTTGTTCTCAACCCCTGTGTTATTGGACTCGTTTGTCGTGGGTTAAGTGTCAGAGACAGTAAACTCAGCATTAGTTAAGATGTCTGAGAGCCAAGATAGATATCTCATGCTAGTTCCAGTTAAAACCCTGGTTTTTCTCTTTAAATGTGCAAAGCAAAGAAATGGAAGAAGCGGTAACTCAAAATGAAAACCAGAACCTGAGGTGGGGAAGCCAGGCAGGTCGCTGGTCCCTGAAAAGGGTTGTACAAAAGGTTCTCCCTTCTGCTTGAGCTTTCACTGTTAATACACATTTGCAGAGTGAATAAGGGAAGACTTGACTGTAGTTTAAATACTTGTTGTGAAATCAAACTGTGAATCTACTTTTCCTACCTCGTCTTTCCTCATTTTGCACTGTCCACTCTCCTCCCTTTCCATGAGACGGTAGAGATGCGTGCTCCCTGATGTGCTCCTTATCTGCAGACCAAGTCCCTTCCCCTATTTGTTGGCATCATTCCTTGAGATTAGTTAAGGTCAAAGTTATTACATTTCTCTTTCTTTCGAAGGACACTGTAAATTGTTTGAGCTTCTTCTACTTAGACAACATTAAACAAAGTTGAAAGACCTGTTTTTCCTTCCTTGCTCATTTTGAATTTCATTTGAATTGCATTTGTGAAACCAGGGTGGTCCTGTGTGTGTGTGTGTGTGTGTGTGTGTGTGTGTGTGTGTGTATTTACACATTTGTATTTAAACTGATGGAGAGGAAAGGCCAGGACAAAATTAATAAACTCCCTCAACAGTGAAATTTTTCTTTAAAGATAGAAGCAGAATGGGGGTTAATAAGCATATGAAGCATTACCAAACTATCCGTGAGTGAGATTTCAATTCAAATGAAGTTTTGTGAGAATCTATAGATAGATTCCAAATTATAAAAATTGAAACAAATACATATTTCCAAGTTTCCATTTAAAAATTCATTTCTGAAAATAATTAGAAATATTTAATATTATTAATATTTTCTTTTTAAAATCACATATAATACTTACCTGCTTAATGACTAGAACACCCACAAGTCTGTAAGAGTTTAACATAGCCCCCAGAACGATAGAAATTCTTCAAAATAATCCAGGTTCTAAATCATTAGGTCTTTGAATCTTTGTTCTTGGCTATATCCATTAGTACTGTGGTTACCAATTCTTTCCTTTATGGCTGCAAACACATAGCAAAGTATTTTCGGTAGAATTAGGTATCCATTGGAACGAGGATTTTTTGACTTGGTTAGTTCTCATTGCATTTCTTTTGCACAAGAAAAGAACTACCCTATTTTCCTTTTAATGGAAGGTTAGGTTGGCTCACAATGCCTGAATTAAAAATGAGGTTATTTTGAAAGTTTAAAATGTCCTATATGTAGCACATTAACTGCAGATATTAAGATTTGTAAGAATCCTCACAAGTCACATAGATGAGACCTCTTTTCTCCATGACTCCTCTGGGTACAGAACCTCATCACCAGCCCCTTGACCCCATCCCCAGTGATCCAAACTTCTGCCTGCAGGTACAAACTCAAGGTGAATGATGCCCACGGAGGAAACTTAAAATCATAGGTTTACAGGCATGCTCTTCCAACGCAACTATCTGAAGGACAAAAAATATCACAGCCTATGAAATGTAACAAAACCACCTGTTAAAGAATATGTGTGGCATAATAATTTTAGTCTGAGTACTAGCATCTTGTCAGTTTATCCCAACCTCTTGAGCCTGTAGTTGAGCCAAAAATCTCCTGAGCCAAGCTTTCCCGCAAGATTTCCTGTACTTCCTGTTTCTATGTGAGACAGAAATACCATGAGAATGACCTTTCTTGTGGTATTTTTGCACTTCTACCCTGGGATGAATATAATCCCATATTGGGGAGAATTTTTTTTTTTTAATTCTGCAAACTTTTCAATTTTCAAATCTTCAAACAAAGTAGACTCCTTCTTGGGAAGGAAAATTTGAGATGCTGGTTGCTTGGCCCTAACTCATCTCCACTAGGAAGTATTCATGTTCAATGATCCAACATTTTGTAACTTCTCTAAGATATTTTTTACAAGGAAACAATTTGTTACAAGGAAACAATACCGAGAACACAGTGGAAATTTATATGCTTGGATTTTTAAAAATGTCATTCTGAAAGAAATGTTCCACGACAAGTTGTATTCTTAATGCATTAGTGTATGTGACATATTATATCATATATTTGTTTTCTTTGTTCTTAACCCCTTTGTTCCAAGGGTCAGGATATCCTGATGCTAAGTACTATTGCAAAATAACTGAACAAAAATAAAAATAGTCAAACACTTAGGAAACTCTTCAGTTGTTATGTCAAGGAAGTTTGTGACTGAGGAGTGAGTTTAAGACATTATTCAGGAAATATGCTCATAGAGTGCAACGGCCTACATGTGCTTTTTAAATAAAATCATTTCAAATCTAGAGAGCTTTGATGCCTAGGTGTGATACAAGCATAAGATCTGGAAGGGCTGTCAAACATGATGAAAGCATCACACTGATTCTTAAGTCCCTTTACCTCTTAACAAAGAGGGAAGTTAGGGGCTTCTGGGTGGCTGAGTCATTTGAGCATCTGACTCTTGATTTCGGCTCAGGTCATGATCTCACAGTTCGTGAGTTCGAGCCCTGAGTCTGGCTCTGCACTGTGTCAGCATGGAGCCTGCTTGGAATTCTCTCTCCCTCTCTTTCTGGCCCTACCCCACTCATGTGCTCTCTCTCTCTCTCTCTCTCTCTCTCTCTCTCTCAAAATAAATAAATAAACTTTATTTTTTTAAAAAAAAGGCTCATCTTTCTCATAAGTGGAACACTGATTTTTCCCAAATTGGGCTAAGTGAATATGTAGTTGTTATAGGAAGAGCTGTCTGATTAATATTTCAATAATGAAATTCACAAGCAGCAGTGTCTTCAACGTCTTGTTATTTTATACCCTCAAAGATGTTGATGCTTCCTCACCTAGTAGGAAAGAAAGTAGGTTTACCAGTGTATTTTTCCATCCAGAAAAAGAGAAAAGCCATTTAACTCAGTGTGGGAAACTAAACTTATTAACCCTAGATTTAGAGGAATAATAACAACAACAAAATTACAGTAGCCTTTGCTGGTTTCACATTGTAAAAAATGACGTGAGGGCAATGAAAATAAAACACACCTTGCAACGGTCTTTTTCCTTTCCCCGAAGTCTCCTCTTCTCTCCCCTGAAGAAACATCAAATGACTGTGTGATAAACATGCCCCACAAGGAATGTAGAACAGGAGCAACAGATTGTACATCAGCAAAACAAAATGCCAAGCAAAATAAAGCCCTTTGCAATGGCAGAGATGTGAAGAGGAGAAAACGATGGGCTTGTTGCAAAGGCCGCCAAGAAAACAGAAGCTAGCCACGTGAAGGTTCAACTTCAAATTGTTCCTACAAACCCAATTTGCTGACAAAGGTGCCCCACACAATACCACCCCACTTTCATTTATGTCTGGGGCTTTTCACATAAGCTACAGGGGGCACCCCCTTCTGTTGTGTGGTTCTGACTTGCAGGGCTGGCTTCTCCACCTGAGCCGTGGGACCCAGGACTGTCCTCAGCTGAACCCCTCACAGGTGGGGGCACAGCAGTGAGCGACCCAAATATCAAGTCCACAGCGCTCTGTCTCTGGAAAGTGGATCTTCAACACTCTCTCCTTTCTTTCCAGTGCCACGTACGCCACCCCCACCCCCATGAATAGCCTTTAAAATGATTACAGTTTTCTTTGCGAGGGGGTTTTAACAAGCCCAGGGTACCTATCCAGACTACGCAACCCCACTGCACGATCGCGTGAGGATCTTGGTGCTTCCCTAATTCACTTCTTTCAGAGTTAGCTTTGGGATGTGATTCAATGTTATTTCCCTAACAGCTGAAGGGCGGCTGAGGTTACGAAGGGATTTGACCAATAGGCCAAAACCCAGTTAGGTTTGCTGAGAACCCAGTGACAGCGAGGGGGAGGGGTGTGGGGGAGGGGAGTGTGTGAACTGTGGGGTGAGGATCCGTCCCAGAGCCTTCTGCCTAACCCCATCCCAGTGCAGACGCGGGGGACAGACAAGGTGGCCCCCCGCCAGACCTTCCAGAGAGCAGCAGCTGCAAATCGGTTCTGCCAGTGCTCAACTTCCCGTTTTCCGAGAGCTCCTTGGGACTTGCGGGGCTAGAGCCAGGGAAGCTTCTAGGCTTCCTGCACCACGGAGGGGGGGGGGGGGGGGGGGGGGCGCACTCTTCACCTGACACCTTCAGATAACCGACCGGCCTCTGGAGGAGCCCTCGGAGAAGCTGGCAAAGGGGGAGCCCCGCTTCTTGGCCTGGAGACAAGCCGCTTGACAAACTTTGACAAGCACCAGAGGAGAACGGGGAACAAATGAATCCGAAGAGGACAGGCAAACGCTAGAGCCTCGATGGCTTTCCCCCCAGCAGCCGTCCCAGCGGCGGCCTGGGATTAATTAAGCGCGGTGCCGCCAGTGCCCGGGAGAGCTGGGTGGGGGGGAATGTGCGCTCGTCTCCAAGGAGCGATCGCGGTGGCACTTCTCACCGGCGAGAAACCTGGGCAAGTGAGTCGCCGCGTCGTCAGTGTTTGCGAGCGCCTGAGCGACAGGGAGGCTGTGCCAGGCTGGAGGAGGCTTGCCTTTCCGGAGCTGGAGGAGATTTCCCGGGGCTTCGCCTTCCCCTGCCTGGGAAGACTCTCCCGTCTGGCGGCGGCGGCCGCCGCGGCGGCCCCGGCAGCAGCGGCCCCAGCTGCTCCGCGGGGGGACGGGGCAGAATGCCTGTCCTCGAGCGCTACTTCCACTCGGCAGAGCTGGGCAGGAGGTGGACGGCCCCAGAAGGTGTGCTGCCCTCCTCCGCGGGCGGCCGGCCGGGGTGCCAGCAGGGGCCGCTGCCCTGGGACTTGCCCGAGATGATCAGGATGGTAAAGCTGGTCTGGAAATCCAAAAGTGAGCTGCAGGCGACCAAACAGAGAGGCGTTCTGGAGAACGAAGATGCTCTCCACAGCTTCGCAGGTAAATTGTGAGGTGCGAGAGGTAACAGGGCCAAGTCCGATTGCTTTGGGTCCCTGCCGTGCAGAAAAACGGGAGAAGGAAGGAAGACCACTTGCAGCACGGGGTTCGAGGGCTGTGATTAATGAATTTTGCTCCATCGTAGGAAGGCATCTTTAAAATTAAGAAGGATGTGGTAGGAGGAGCATTAACAGACTGGGGATCCAGTAACCTGGGCTCTGGGCTCCGCTCACGCTTGCTCGCCCTGCGGCTTAAACAAGCGAAATGTCCTGAACTTCAGTCCCCCCAAAAGAAGGTGGAGGTGGAATTAGATGCTCTTTACTGGCGATCCTGCCCCTGCAATTCCTTATTGGCAAGTCAGAATTCTCTCCCAGACGATATTCTTCCTGGGCTGCTTTTTGTAACGCTTTTTATAAAGTAAAATACGTTTCCCGATCTTTAACTATGGAGCTACGGGCATGTATCGTGTTCCCAAGACTGAGTGGTCTGGAAGCTTTGCATGTCCTGGGAAAGTTGGCAAACTTCCTTGCCTCGATTTCCCCTTTGGAGGTGACGATCAATAATACTGATTCCCCCATTGATACCAGGAAAAATCAACTCCCTCACAAATGTGGAAATGATGACTCATAGGGACTTTGTCATGTTATAAGAATGTGCTGTGTTTAGGACAGTTGTGGAGAACCTTTCTGACAGCCGGCACCACAACCACCAGGACAGCTAGGATCCCTGCGAAGGATCCCAACAGGCTCTGATAAAACCGTAAACTAAGAAACCGTAACTGGTCGCAGGGTGCTCTCTTCCTTTGGGGAATGTGTTGGTAGCTATTTGGAAAGTGGTGGTTCACTTTAGAAGAACAAATACGAGCGTGTGTTTATGCATTTGAAGTCTTGGCTAGCCCTATGCAACGGAATCCTGACATACCGTTGGTGGTGAGAGGTAGGAGCCTAGACGGGAAAGATAGACCAAAAATTACCTCTCTTCCTACATGGAAAGGGACTAAGAAGTCAAAATGCAGCTAATCTGATTTTTAACAATTTATGTAGAAACTTTTGTAAGTTGCCTAATGATCTAAAAAGAATATCATTACAAAATAATGTTCTGGACCAAAAAAAAAAAAAAAAAAAAGACTTGAAAGGAAGGGGAAAAATAGTGTTGGTCTCTAGTAAACATGAGTACTTAGGGATGAGAAGAAAACCAGTGAGACTGAGGTTTATGTGGCAAATTGGAGATGAATGCCCAGGGAAACGGGTCTTGGTCAGAAGAAATGAGGTAATGCCAAAGCTATCCGTATTTCATGGGAGTCGTACAAGACAGATGGAAAAACCCACCTGGACAGACAACTTCACTGTGACACTTCAACTGTTACCACTCTTGGTTTGTTTCAGTAAATTAAGTGATTAAAATTCATATTTCAAATTGCGCTTTTGATAAAGTTACCTAATTCAACAGCCGTTAGCGCGTGTTGGGGATAAGTTTATGTTGTTATTTGTACTATAGGTGAGTGGGGGGGTTAATTCTTGAAAAAAGCAGTACTACAGACAGAAAATAGAACTTCTGTGACTCTTTCTCACTTAAAAGGAACATTTTTCAGGACGTTGCAAAGCTGACTAGTGGAGTCTTAATTTATCCCTGGACCACTGCCTCACTCGCAGTGGAATCTCTCAGCAGCCACTTTGGCTCCCGGACAGGCTGTTCCCTGGTCTGCTGTCCCCTTTGTCCTGTTTGCAGGATACCTTCTCCAAGGAGGTCTGCCTCTTCTTCTTCTTCCCTCCCTGCCCTGGCATTCTCAAGGAGATGAGGGGCTCTCCCTTCCTGTCATGGGCATGAGAACTTGTCATCCACGTATGCAGCCTGAGCCATGTGGTGCGGCCCCAGAGACAAGTTGCTTCACTTTCCAAATTGTCTCCTACTTCCTCCCGTCCTGTCCCTGATGCTGAAGCTCCTCCCTGAATCAGGTGTTCTGTGCCATTCTACCCAGAACAGCGTGACAGTGAGGGTCTCAGGAACGCTTGAAGAATAGTTCCAAAAATCTGGCGTGTTTCCATTTTTAGAAAGACAGGGTTTAGGCTGGATTCAGTTAGTGTACAGGTTTTATGGTAGAAAGCTTGTCAAAAAAACACCAAGACGTATAATGATCTCTCTCTCTCTCTCTCTCACTATCTCTCTTTCTCTCTCAACCTCGTTCTCTCTCTCTCATCTGACCCTTGCCTCAGAACTCTCACACAATTCATATTTTGACGGTGCTAACAACTTCCTGTTCCTCAAAATGTGTCAAGTGGTGCCCTATCTCTGAGCTTTGCCTAGTGCTTGGAATGTCTTTCTTTGACTTAGCCAACTAAAAATGCTTTAATTCAGGGGCGCCTGCGTGGCTCAGTCGGTTAAGCATCTGACTCTTGATCTTACAGTTTGTGGGATCCAACCCCATATCAGGCTCTGAGCTGACACAGAACCTGCTTGAGATTCTCTCTCTCCCTCTCTCTCTGTCTCTGTCTCTCTCTCTCTCTCTCTCTCTCAAAATAAATAAATAAATAAATAAATAAATAAATAAATAAAATTTTTAAAAAATAAAAATAAAAATAAATAAAACAGGGCACCAGGTGGCTCAGATGGTTAAGCATCGGATTTTAGCTCAGGTCATGATCCCACAGTTCGTGGGAGCCCACATTGGGCTCTGTGCTGACAGCTCAGAGCCTGGAACCGCTTTGGATTCTGTGTCTCCCTCTCTCTCTGCCCCTCCCCCACTCATTCTCTCTCTCTCTCTCTCAACAATAAATTTTTTAAAAAAGATTAAAAAAATTTTTAGTAAAATAAAATAAATAAATAAATAAATAAAATATTTTAATTCAAACCACAAAGTCCACTTGAAGCATCCTGCTCTCCACCCCCATGCCTGGGCATCTTCTCCCACAGTCGTTTGTTTCCTCCTCTCTGCTATCTGTACCTGTATAGATGTTACATTTGTATCACACAATATATTTGCCATGCTATAACCACACACAAGAAAACTGAAAGCTAAAACATTCTATGTATATTTTCACTGCTTGTGGTAACTGATACATAGGTTTACATGTTTTAAAAACCATGAAATTGCAGAAGTTCCAAATAGAACCAATAGTCTTCAAGACTTTAGAGGTGGATATCACTGTTTTTTAGTAAGTTGAATGTAACCTTAAAGCCTCCAACTCTTCTTTTCTTTAGGGAGGGGCATCCTTATTTTCATTCATACATCTCACACAAGACTGGGACTTGGTTTCTCACAACTATAATGGAAAAGTGTTCTGAGATTTTGCTTAGGTAATAAAGGCAGACAGCAAAAGAATTTGTGGGAAAATAAATGCATAAATATGTATTCATGAGAGGCTTTTAAGATGAGCTTCACTAAATTGTGAGTGATGGACGACAGACCGGAACAGTGTCCCCTGAAGGGAGCAAGGACGTGCGAGAGAGGAGGTTACATGTATGAACATCTTCCTTCCAGCTTCAGATGGGCGTTGGCTGGAGACTAACAGTGACTGTCATAGCGATAGGCTGGAGGAGGGAATGGGGGATGACAGGAAGAAGTGGGGCTCGTCATCTTCACATGTTGTGCATCTGGGCTTTGGTGGAGGCACTGTTTGCTCTGGAGAGAGCTCTGGAAGTGATCAGCATGCCCAAAGTTAGAGCACCAACTCAGTTCATTGGATCATATCCAACTGTTTAATTTTCTTAATACTCACATTGTTTTCCCTTTATGAAACAAAGGATGGTCTAATTATCTAGTTAATCCAAAGAGGTGAAGAGTGGATTAGAGACTAAACAACTTGTCTGGGGTCACATACTGACCCCGTGTTAGAACCAGAACAGGATCTCCATCACCCAGCTGTAGTCCACAAAACTGACACAAGTCAGGCACACGCTAGGTTATTTAAAGTTAACTAAGACATTGTTTTATTGATTATATGTAGAGGTACAAACATAGGAACTCATGATATAATACAAATCTTGGTCAAACCAGAAAAATTATATTACCATGCAAAATAAGCCAGACAATTGTGCCTTTACATTTTTCTACTGTTTTGAGGGCTTTAGTTTTAGATCCAAGCTTCAAGTGCTGGGAAGGCCCAGGGGAAGATTCCCCATCTATCATCAAAAAAAAAAAAAAAAAAAAAGTAAGCTTTAAAGCATGGTGGTGGTAGCATGCCCAGGAGGGGGTTCTGGGGAGGGAGAAGAAGGGCAGGAAATAAATAAGCAGTTTCTCAAATGCAGTAAGTGCAAGTATTAGTCTAATTGTGATTCTCGGCAGCAACCTAAAGCTAGACATCTCCTAACAGAGCTTGTTCTCAGTTGAATAAATAATTTTATTTTGGAATTCAACCAAATAACTACAAACTCTATAGCCACAGAACTTACCTTTCTTTTGGTGTCTCTGGTCTAAATTTTACATTATTTACTTATTTATTAAGCTTGTGCTCATTTCAATAGCCTTTGGTATCAGAAAAATATAAAAATACCTAACTCCCTAAATATATATATATATATATATATATATATATATATATATATTTTCCCCATGCCATTGTAACTTTCCCAGCCTTTCCAGGAGAATAAAATATCAGAAATTTGCTTTATACTTCGCTCTAAAAATTAAACCACCTCAGAGGGAAAAGATCTCCAAAAGAATTCTTTGATTCCAGAAGTCTACAATTCAAATTGACATTCAAAGTACTATTTTAAAGTACCTCAAGTATCAAGCATAATATAAATATATTGAAGATTGAAACATTCTTATGATTATAAGTCAAGGCGCATTTATTGGATGTTTAATGTATGCCAGGGACTGTGCTAAGCTCCAGGGACTCAGGGAAAATCAAATGCTTATCAAGAGAAGAACAATTATAAATTGGTGAACGGGAGTTCTATCTACAGCATCTATGTGAAAACAAGCATTCATTGGTTTAAACCTTTCTGTCAACTCCAAGTATTGGCAATAAAAGTGGTGAAATTCAAAACCATTTGTTAAAATTCAAACACATTTTCAATCACTCATCAGTATTAATGATCTCATTCAAAGCAGGACAAATTGCTTTGATCAAAGAATCAATGAGTCTTAACAGTAGATAACTTGACATTAATTCATAACATTTTTCTAAAACAACTACTTGTGCATTAGTTTGCACTCAATCTGTACCTAAACTGGGTAATAATTGTTGACACTTGAATCTGGTGTTTTTTTTTTTTTAATTTATTTTAGAGAAAGAGTGTGTGAGTGGGAGAGAGAGGAGTAGAGGGAGAGAAAGAGAATCTCAAGTAGGCTCCACGCTAAGTGCAGAGCCCAGTGTAGGGCTCCATTCCACGACCCTGGGAACATGACCTGAGCCAAAATCCAGAGTTGAATGCTTGGCCGACTGAGCAACCCAGGCACCCCTAATCTGTTCTTAAATCAAAATTGAGCAAATCAGATGCTTTGAGATCTTTGCAAAATTGAGCAAAAACTGGAAGACAGCGTTTTACTTTCACTAAATCTTGTCCTTCACATGACTTCCTTATTTTTATAAATGACATGACCTCTGCAGAAACCCTTTTTCAAAACTGCTCTAACTGCCCAGTTCCAGTTGGTTCTAAGTCCATAATACAAATTAGTAGTAACAGAGTATTGGTGCAGTGCTGAGATTTTCAAATTTTTAAGTCTTACCTCTCTCACTCAAATTGTGTGAACCTGGGCAAATTATTTCACCTCTCTGTGCCTCAGTTGCCTCTTCTATAAAAAGGGAATAATGATAGCACCTTCACAAAAGGTGAAGACTAAATGAGATAATACCAAAAAAAAAAGCCTAGAAAAGAGCCTAAGCCCTACTACATTCTCAGTAGATGTTAACTATTATAATTATTGGTATTATTGCTATTTTCTCAACAATACCTCATGCTCATCACCTGCTTTCTATTTAGTTCCATGGCCCTTGGCCAAACTTCATGTTTTCTTTATCATCTTGCAGTAGCTCCTAACTCTAGTACTCTCTCTACCCTTTTTTTTTTTTTGATGTTTTATTTATTTTTGAGAGAGAGGGAGAGAGAAAACGTGAGTGGGGAACGGCTCTGCTTTGAGATCAAACTGTGATCAGATCAGACAGTCCATTGCAGGACTCAAACTGATGAACTGCAAGATCATGACCTGAGCCAAAGTTGGACGCTTAACTGACTGAGGCACCAACATGCCGTTCTCTACCCCTCTTCTTTCTACTGTGTGATTTAGATCAGTAACATCAAAAGAAAAATCAGAATATGTCTTGCCCTTCAGAATCCTTCAGTGACACTCTATTGTCTGCAGAGAAAATCCGAATACTTTTATCCTGCATTTAAAGCTCTCCATAGTCTGGAACTAGCTCACTTTTCCCATCTTATTTGTCATTATTGCCCCATAAGCACTTGCATTCGACTCAGACAGGACAAGCATGCCACAGCTACATCCTGGCTTTCTGTTCATTGTTGACTTCCCTCCATGCCCCCAACTTTTGCCATTCCTTAAGACCCCACTCATATACCATTCCCTGCACAAAGCCTTCCTGAGGTTACTGAAGGAGTGTGTGTCTTTCTCTTTTGAAGTCTCACAGAACTTTCTCTGTATTTCTTTCACAAACAAATCACTTTGTCATAATTAATGTACATTTTCTTCCTTCCCTCCTGGCTTCTCAGCTTTTTGACAATCTGAAGAACATTCTATTTTCTTTGTGTTCTTCCTAACATCTTTCACACATTAGCCACTCAATACACTTCGATAAGTAAAAAAAAGGAAATTATCAGAAGGAACAAAATAGCTTACAATTTGCCATTAAATGCATGAATGAACATTTTTTTCTAGGCAAAGATTACTCAAGAAATATGAATTTAGTTATTCCTTTTAATGGAATCATTTTTAAGTTTATATTCTGGTAGAGGATCAGGATTAGTCATTATAGCTTTTAAAATAAAAGAAAAGAATACATGACAGTGGATTCCCCAACTATTAAAAAGGTATAAACTATGTACAAAACTAATATGAGACAGTTCTATATTCATATAGGGAAGCTGCAGTGCACTGATAATTATAAAATTTTAGAGCAAATGCATATAAATTGTGAATGCTTTTATATACTTTAAAAATAATTACTCTGTTCAGGCATTTTGGAACATTTTATATCAACTAAAGTTTGAAAAGTTGCTTTTTTTACAGATAACAGTCTGTATATACCTCAACGTAATTTCAAAAATAGAATGCGGAAGGTGTGTGTTTACCCAGTCCTACAAATGAGCTTTTGAGGGGTTGGAGCTGAATGGAGGATGTTATTCCCACGTCCTCTGTTCTTTGCCTGGAAACAGTTTTTTTTCCCTTCTCTTTCTTTTTTTCTTTCTTTCTTTCTTTCATTCTTTCTTCTTTCTTCTTTTTTTTTTTAAACAAGTCTGGTTAACTGAACAGCAGAGCGTTGACTTTTGCATCTTACTAATTTCTAAAAGGAAAACATTAGAAGCTTTATTGTAAAAAGACCAAAATCTCCAAGTTATTTTTTTCACTCACAGAAGCAATGTAAAGAAGAGTGTGGTCTTTTCTACTACCTGATTTTTCTCACTCTTCAATTAGCAATACACCTCATAGTATGTGGTAGGTATATATCACCCTATCAAAAAGAGGAAGCAGAACACAAAGTACTTGTGATTTAATACAGTGCCCTAGCCTAGATCTGTATACAGTGTAGACATCATTATTTCTTTTTCTATTTTTTCCCGTCTTTCCATAAATTTCTCTTTAGAATTGACTTCAATCTCTAAAATGCTAAGAGACCACCCAAGAGGTGAGCTTTGTATCCTTCCGTTTGCCTTAAATTCCTTGAACTACAACATTATGAGAGAGTCTTTCTTCAGAATACATCTTCTCACCTAAAAAATCTGCTTGGCATGATATGTTATAGATTATAAACCACGCCCCTGTCCTGAGCATTTTGTTATTCCCTCAGCTCTCACACACGTGCTGAGGGAAGACTAAAAAAGAGCCTTTAGGTCATGGTCCTTATCATTAGTAACAAGATAAAACTTAAAAGTAGGCCTTGTGTGCAATTGGAAGGCAGAGTCAACAAGACAAAGCAAGGTTTAGTTGTGTGTGGCCTTAAAAGTGAGTCCAAGGGGCCAGGCTGATTACAGAAAAATAAAATCCCTAGAGAGAAAGGGACAAATTTTTCAAAAGAGACTGAGTAGCAGTTGCATGTACTTGATAGTAGAAATCAAAAGGTGGAAAACCAGAAAATTGTAAAATAAAATCAAGGTCAATAGAGAGATCAAACAAAAATAAATGTAAGTAAATGTAATGTAATGAGAAATGTAATAAATGTGCTAAAATAAATGTAAATCTTTAGTTAAAGCATTCATAAGGAAAATTAAACAACAAAGGGCATTGAGACACATTTAGTGCAATAATTAGAACATCTTCAGATTTTCCTTTCTTCTAGAATTAAAGCCAAAGCACAAGACTCTTTTCTTACTTATTTCTCATCTCTTTTGGATGGCACCCAAATATCTCACACAAATATAGATAACCTTGATGACAACTTCTGGAAACTGAAAGAGATATTTGTTTAGAGGATCTGTGTCAAAAATTCATTGAAAAAAGTTGATAGCTTTTGTTGAAAAAAAAAAGTTAGAAAGAGATAAGTAAGGAGACAACCGTGGAGTACCAAGAAGAAGGAAGTGAAGTGAGATCACTACAAAGAAACTGGATCCAAGTAGAAGAAGTGTAAGCAAAAACATATAGAAATGAAAAGTCACTGTTGAAGACAACTGTAGCAGAGATCTCAAATGCCCACACTGAAATGTGCAATAAAATACAGCCTGTTTCTCTTCAACTAATCAAATCTTCCTCTTTAGCCCACCTGAATGGGATAAAAAAATTTATATTTGCTCATTATCATGGTGGAGGTCAATCTTTTCCAGACTAAATTACTTCTTTTGGATAAATACTTCCCCTGCCCCTTGCTTTTCTGCAAGGTGGTTCTGGGTGATCGTGTGCCTTGGGCCCACGCACACCTATCTGAATGTGCCTACTGCACAAAATGCAAAATGCATGTTTATCTGACCACTGGGTTCTGTCTTTGACTCTCTTCCCCATAATTCTCCAGGGTGTCAGGAGTAGATGGCCTTACTTTGTGCCATATTCTCCTTCCCCAGAGAGAGCCTCTAGTGTGGAAGTGGCAAGAAACCATATCTGCCCGCCTAACTCTCAATGACAATGGGATCTAATGAGAGAATGTACAGAGTCCCTTTATCTTTCCACAAAGACCAGTTTTCAAGTGTATTGTTCTGGTGCAAGCTCACACAAAAACCCAACAAACCAAACAACAACAACAAAGGAAAGCAAACAAACACAAAGACCCTTCTCACTCTGAGGGTCAATGATGAATCTTGACTCCCTCTTCAAAAAACACTACCTCCAGGGGCACCTGGGTGGCTCAGCTGGTTAAGCATCCGACTTCAGCTCAGGTCATGATCTAGCGGTTTGTGAGTTCGAGCCCCATGTCAGGCTCTGTGCTGACAGCTCAGAGCCTGGACCATGCTTCAAATTTTGCATCTCCCCCTCTCTCTGCCCCTCCACCACTAGTACTGTGTGACTCGTTCTCAAAAATAAATAAAAAACATTAAAAAAACAAAAACAAAAAAACCCACTATCTCCATTACGCACTGATTGAGCTACCATGTGCTGGGCCCGTACTTGAGTATTGCATATTCAATAGTATTTATTTTAGTTACATTCCTATGCACATGCTGGACCCAGTTATTCTACCCTATTACCTCTTTCTCTTTCGGTTAAAATATACACATGCATTTCAGCAACCAATCTCAGGACTTCGACGCTGAAAAGTTCAACCGAATGACCGTCATACATGAAACAGGATGGGAACAAGTGACACCTTTCTGGTTGGTTTCCACATCAAAAGCTGAGGTTTTATATCTAACACAAATTTGAATTGCAATCATAAACCTACAGTGCATTGTATTCTGGTCAGGTCTGATACATTTTCATTGCTTAAATGTGCTCATTGGAAATTTCTAAGAGGTATTCTCCTTTCTCTGCACTCTGGCTCCTAGAGAGAAGGATGGGAGGGATGGGCGATGCAGGAGAAGTGAGGGTGACGAGGAATAAGGCTGCCAGCGCTGTAGCAGGGAAAACCGCACTGTTTTCTTCTAGCTCTGTAACAGGAATCACTAGTACCTTTTCCAGGGTAGCTGATATGAAGAACCAGCTACCTCCCTCCCTGTTCTTCTGTCTATAAGTCATTCAAGGTTTAGGTACACCTATCTCTTTGCCCTTAGTTTCTCCTTTGAATATGAGTTGAGTTCCACATTGCTTGTCTTGGTTCAATGCATCATTCTACAGTAGAACAAAAGAAAAGATTTCCTTGTCAGTTAAATAGGTATATAAAATCAAGAACTGTGAACTCATCAGATTCTTCAATTCGAAAGCAATTTCTACCCCCTTTAGTCCTAAATGCCCTATTGTTTGATTTGGTGATAAACGCACTGTAGAATGTGAATAGATAAAATTGAACTAAAAAATTTTTGTTTTGAAAAAAAGTTTTTTGAATGCCTCCACCCTCCAAAAATAATGAGAAACACTCTAGGGGGTCACAGAACAGAAAATGGTGTTTTAATGTCATATCCAAATATTTAGCATCTTCTACCATGCAAGAAGTCACAATTGAATAAGGACATATTCCTAACTCAGAAGAAATTGAGACCTGTATTTACTGGTTATTTATTCAAGATATTCAGAAAGGGAAATAAATCAAATTTCTATGTTTTTCTTGCAAAGCAATTCGATTGAATAATTATGGTTTGAGTGTCTACTCAGTGCATAGCATTATGTTATGTGCCTGGGATGAAAGCAGAAGAAAAAGAAGTTATGACCTATTAGATGACACAGACGTATAAACAACTCACTGATATCAAGGTAGAAAAGCATATGTCTCAAGATACAGTAGGAATAATACTCTGTGGAAACACTGAGGAAGGACAAAGACTGCTTATTCATAGGGAGGTAGTCTGGGGCCATATTACCAAAGACCTCATCTACCTTTCTAAGGAGTATATCCTCCAGGTACGAGAAGGCTGCAAATAATTTTAGTGGGAAGTGACATGATAAATTTTACATTTTAGAAGGACTTCCCTACCAACAGTGGCTGGTGGAGAGTTAGACTTGAGGTAAAGATACTAATGTATTCCCAACCATCAACTTGGTGTTCATTGGCCATATTTAGTAAATATCAAGAATTTTGAGATGTTGAATACTTTCCCTTTAACTTACAGACCACGTTTCCCAAGTGCTATAGTATTTTACACAGAACTACAAGAAATAATATATAAACCATCCAGTTAAAGCACTCTGCCACTTGGTACCAACCTGTCCTGAAGGAGGTGTATTCCACGTGTTCTTCCATCCAGATCTCCCATTCCAGCTATGATCCTCACTTCCACAAATTCAAGACCTGACACAACTGATCTTCACAGTTTCACGACAGCCTGTCCCTCCTACTTCGCCAAGTCGTATTGCTTCTGTCTTCAGGTTGCCATGTTTTTTAAGCAATTAGTTCAAGGCTAGGTGCCACAGGATGGATGAGAAAATGTCTAAGAAAAGTGTAATTTTTATATACTTTATAATGTAGTGAGTTAGATAAAACCACATACTCAAACACAAGCCTAGTGTGATAGATACCCCAGAGGACTCCGTGTTAACTCACCCTTCTCTAGAGGGACCCAGGAAGGCTTAGTGTGGACATAGCTTACAGCTATGTCTCTAAGATCATTAATATCTCAACAGATATGACAAAATGACCTTCTTGGTGAAAGAATTAACGTGAATGTAAGTACAAAGGCAGAAAAGCATAAGAAACGATTGAGAAATGGAGGTTAATCGAGTTAACTTAGTATGACGTTTAAAGGAAAAACTAGTGGGAAACAAAAAGAATTAATGGGACTGGGTTGCATATGGACAAGAAACCTTCACTTTTGTAGAACCATTGAAAAATTATAAGAGGAAAAATGGAGAAGTCTTTGAATTTTATAAAGGAAAGTGCCTCTAAGTTCATCTAGTTAAACCACTGCAGTTATTTTGTTTTGTTTTGTTTTGTTTTGTTTTGTTTTGTTTTGTTTTGTTTTTTGATGAGAAAACTGAGAGCCCCAGAGAGGTTACACACCATACTTGGAGCCAATTCTAGGTCCCTCAATGCCCAGCCATGCTATTTATTCAGCCATGCTGCCTGCCATGGTCAAACTCCAAAAATGCCTCTCTCCATGATAACCTCTCTAAATCTCATTTTCTGTCCTTTTCACTCCAAAGCACTAACATCTCTACGATTGCGTTATATGTGTGGTATCCATCTTACACAAGCAAGGAGTGCACGTGCACCCATAAATGCATGCGTGTATGTGAACACACATGTTTTTCTTGTTCCCAGACTTGAATTATAAATTGTTCTGGACAAGCCCCAAGCTCTGGTTGTGAATATCCCATCTAGCGTGCTGCATTGTACTAAAAGGGTAGTTGCCCACCAGAAAAGAATACCAGATGTAAGAATTTAAACAGGATTGTGAGGTTAAAGGAAGTTATATATGAAATAAATAGACATGGTAGCTGCTGGTTGCTATAGCCATTATAAGTGAAATGTTACTGTGATCCTATATAATAGTTATGTTTCTTTCTGGTAGAGTTTCTTGGAGGTAGAGTTGCAGGAGGGTGGGCCAGACAGGGCCAGTGCATGTGGCCATTGAAAGCGTGGGTCTGTGGTACGTTTGCCCGTGAACCATTGAGGATTAACCCCTCTCAAGCTTTCTTTGCAAACATAGTGTTTAGCTCAGAAAGCACATGGAAGATTTAGCAACATTTAGGCAAGATTTTATAAAGCTCATCTGCAGCCACTGTTATTTTTCTTGATTCTGTAAGGTGTTTGTATTCCCAAAAGAAGCGTATAGGCCTTGGTGGCCAGTTTTCCTCCTTTTTGCTCTGAAGCTATCTCCTGTCCTCTCAAAAGCCTTCTTAGCTGCCTGCATTATGCCATTCACAGCCCGCCCGCTTATTACCACCCAAATAAGGTAACAGAAATACAATGGAAGTGGCTTCTTCTTTTTAATGAACAATAGACCTTATTCCATTAAAAATAAGACCCTACTCTGAACCATTACAGAAACATTTTTTGATGTTAGAAACGTCAGTGGCTGTGGGGTGGGAGTGTTGGGGGCAGACAGAGCTTTCTGCTGCTGTTCTTAATTATTTTTACTTCATGCCTCCTCTACCTCTGGGTCTAGCTGAGGCAGAAACGGTGAAATGCCATAAAATAACCCTCTCTCGAAGTATATTTGGCCTGGCAGGAAACAGGAAATACCAGAAAAGATCACAAGAAAAGCTGTAATCATAAGATTTCTAGCCTAATTCTTTTGACGTCAGCAGTTTAGATAAGTCAGATAAGCAATCACAAGCATCCGCGAGCTCCGGAGTGCCAATCCAAATACCCGAAGTGCATCTTCAACCCCTTTGAACTTGCACATTGTTGTTTTGCCCCTGCCCTCTTCTCTTCCCCACAAGAAGCATATCCTGAAATTGTGAATTATGAGTTTAGTGTCAACATTAAGGTATTCAAAGGCATTACACAGAACTTCTAAATTGGTCTTATAGCTAATTCAGCTGGCTTCGTGCATCATACACTGGATGAAGCTGACTGTTGATAAGGCATGAAAAAAAACGGACTCTGGCTTGTTTCAAAAGGAGTTTGCTTCCTAAAGTTTAACTTTTCCAATCTTGACAACTAAGTGATAGCTGTACTTTGTCTTTGATAATATGCTAAAGGACACATTACCATCTCCAAAATATGCTAAAGGATTCAGTAACATCAGCCATCATTATTATCACCTTTCCTTGGCCACCACTAACCTCCACTGCCCCCATAACAAAATACTTATGGGTTGGTTAGATATAAATTGCATGGGGCATATACTCCCCTCTAAGTTTTCATAACTTCAGAAATAGAACTAGAGAATTTAACCATTAGATAATAAGCAGAGGCACAGGTATAAGCTGTTCAGAGAATGACATAAGAGATTAAATTAAATTACATAACATGGAAATTTAAAATTAAAAAAAAAAAACTTTGAGGACAAGAACTTATTTAGACATCTACCTATTTCCAAAAAGATTTTTAAGCTTATAAGAAAGTCACAATAAAACATAAGAACACAAAGACATAAAACTATTCTGTCAAGATGAAAGACAAAAACTACATAGTAAAAGAGGAGGAAAGGAGAACCATTACACAAAGTAATTGAGCAAAACTGAGATCTCAACTTCCTAGCAGACAGGGCAAAGGGTAACAGAATAATTATAGCATTCATTATCTCTAGGAAAATTCCCTGGGAAGAAAAACATTTTTCCTGGCATTGGGTACATAAATAGGACTCTCTTATCGTGATCATGATAATGATGATATGATATGATATATGATATGATATGATATGATATGATATGATAGATATAATGGAGGATGATACTGGTATGATATGGTAGTATAATATAGATGATATGGTATGATAATGGGGGTGATATGGTATGATATTGATGACTTGGTATATAGTAATGGAGGGTGTCCCTCCAAGGACTTTAAGCAGATATGAAGAGGTGTGCCACCTATGGATAGTTTTACACACTCAGTGAAAGATGATTCCATAGAGACCATTCAGTTGGGAGTCAAAGGAGAGGTGGCCCCAGCTTGTGGCTTTGGGGTGGTCTGACATAATGAGGAGTCAGGAACATGTACACAGTCACGAGGAGTGAGAATGGAATAGTCTGTCTTTGTCAGGGAAGTGCAAGCCTCAGCAGAGCTCAGCTCTTGTGAATGTAGAAAGTTAGGTCACAGGTCCCTGGAACATGGAGCTCACACAGATCTGCTAACTTCATCATGGGCATACCTGCCCTTATAATCTTTAAAATTGTAAGAGAAAAATTAAGTGACAAATGTTTCCTCTTAGATGGTAGAAATATTTTTATATTTTCCCTGGTTGTGCCAGACATTTGGCTCTAACTAAATACACATGGGTAAAGTGTCCCAATTAGGTCAGAGGTGAGTCTTGAGTCTTCCCTGTGTGTGTGTGTGTGTGTGTGTGTGTGTGTGTGTGTGTTTTATCTGATACTCTGTCTTGAGTAACACAGCTAAGCCCTTTACTTTGTCAGTGTTTCCTCAGTGCATGAACACATGTAGGTACTCAAAAAATGTTATATTTGGGGCGCCTGGGTGGCGCAGTCGGTTGAGCGTCCGACTTCAGCCAGGTCACGATCTCGCGGTCTGTGAGTTCGAGCCCCGCGTCAGGCTCTGGGCTGATGGCTCGGAGCCTGGAGCCTGTTTCCGATTCTGTGTCTCCCTCTCTCTCTGCCCCTCCCCCGTTCATGCTCTGTCTCTCTCTGTCCCAAAAATAAATAAACGTTGAAAAAAAAATTTTTTTTAATAAAAAAAAAATGTTATATTTAATGTTCAGAATAAATGCTATCTGAACATATTTTCATTGTATTTGAGCCCATTACCCACATTCTGCCTAACATCTTGCTCAGTGAAAACCCTCATAATATTTCCCAAGGATTCAGAAAATTGGAAAGAATGTATGTGTTTAGATTAAAAGATAAATATTATATTCAAGAAAGCCCAGTAAGTATGAAAACAAGTGGATTTCTTCCTATTTAGTACAAAAGTGATGAGCAGCTGGGTGTTAAGTATATGGAGAGCTGCAGCCAGTCATCTTTTCTGAGACTGCTTCCAAATAACCTTACCAAGGAGCGTGTGTGTGTGTGTGTGTGTGTGTGTGTGTGTGTGTGTGTGTGTTGGGGGGATGGTGGGCTAAAAGAAACAGATTCATGTCAGAGAGAAAACAGGCCCCCTCTTTGTCTAATACACTGGACCATGATCTTGTAAAGACAAGAGTAGAAAACTGAAAAATGAAAGGAAGCACAATTGGGCAGAGTAACACCTGATTTCTGCAATGAACAGTGGAATTTAGAAAGGAAAAAAGAAGGCCTGACCCAGATAACCCCAAACGTGGCCCAGAGAGTAGAAGGAAGAAATGTCTGGACACCCTAGAAAGACTTGTTACATACTGTGTCTTCTAGCTTCTTAGAGCTGAGCTCCTCTTCCTGACAAGTCACCAAGGCCAAGGTGAGTCCTTAACTCTCAATAGTTGCTATACATTTATATCATCAGTCTTGGTCACACTAACCAAGTTGAACTCTTGCCCTTTAATTGGAAACCAAGCGTGAATTAAGGGTCAACCAAGATGTTTGCAAACACAGGCATTTTGTATACTTGCTACTGTAAAATTACTTTGAATCAGTGCTTTAACATGCTTTAAAGGCTTCTAGGGCCACCTTAGAGGTTACTGAATTCTTTCTAGGGTCACTGTTATTTGCTGTTGCTCTGCAAAGCTGAAAAGTTAAACGATATAAAGAACTGCACTTCTCAGGAAGCCTTCAATTCTCCACTCTTTTGGAAATATTGCATCCATTGTTTATAAATTTGGTGGTTCTGATTCATGTTCTTTTTTTAAATCTTGTGAAAAATTAATAACCTCCTACTTTCCTACACGCTTCCGCCTTTAGGCCTATCACTGGGAATGCTTCTCTTTAATTCAGAATTGCCATGGTTAAGTGATGGGCTCTAGAATCCATGCATCTTTACTAAACTCTTTGGACCTCAATTTTTTTGCTATAATATGGAAACAATGATGGAAACTGCATTATGGTGCTGCTTTGGGGAGTAAGCCAGATAATCCATGTAAAAAACCTACCATACTGCTAGTGCTAATGATTATTATCCCACAATTTTCTTATTTCTTGTAATACAAAGGAATATTAAATTGGCCTTTTACCTTATCCTTATATTTGCAATTCTAGTAATACAATCTTGAAACTAGTCTTTAATTTCTCTAAGTTTATTTATTTATCTTGACAGAGAGAGAGAGAGAGCAGGGGAGGGGCAGAGAGAGAGGGAGAGAGAATCTCAAGCAGGCTCTGCACTGTCATCACAGAGCCTGATGCAAGGCTCAATCTCACAAACCATGAGATTATGACCTGAGCAAAAATCAAGAGTCAAATGCCTAACCAAGTGAGCCACTCAGGCACCCCTCTTTACTTCCAATTTTTAATCCAACTTTTACTCATTTTACATCAGTATGTACAGTGAAAGCCTAATACTTCTAATCATACAATTACCAAAATATTCTAATTGGTTCGGAGTGGAGATACAGAGTTGAAAATTTGGTGGAGTCCAAGTACATGCAAAAGTAATTTCTAAAAGGATGTTGAATTTGCCAGCACTTGGTTTTCAACTAAATCCTTTGTTAAAACAAGTTAAAATTCGAGAGGCTTGTATTCTCATTTTTGAGTTGTCAATTGTTTATGGCATGAATCGCCACTTAACATCAAAAATCTATTTAATCACAAAGTCTCTATATTACCATTTTTGTCGAGATGACATCTGCTTAGACTTTTTAATGCAGAAAACCAGCTCATGGCATTTTGGCATTAGAATTCCAGCCACAGCTTTTCAGGAATCAAGATTGATCACTCTTGACAAGCGGCAGACCTTTCCAAAGCACCACAGGGAGAGAAACTTCTCAGAAACCAGAGGTTTTGTAAGGAGATCAACATAATAGCTTATTTCCTAATGAAACTGGCAGGAGCTGATGTCTTCTAGTTATGTTTAAGAAAACCATTAGATTTCCTCATGAGATTTCAAAGTTTGGATGACCTTCAATTAGAGACAAAGGACAACCTGAAAACCTATTACATCTGGTCATCCCAAAATGTCCAAAGAAACCTGAAATTATTCAGCACCACCAGCCTGTTCATTGAACAAAAATCCTCTCACCTCAAGGGTCTATTTCCTGGGAACTCAGCAGCAAGGTAGAAATAACAGCCAAGGGGAATTAAGAAAAATACTGTCTGATTAATTGCTTTCAAAGGAATAGGTTTAGTCAAAATTATCCCACTTTGGAATGTACAGTCTGAGTATATGATATTCCAGTGTTATGAGCAATGGTAGATTCAGGAAGCTTATGTACCTCACCTTATCAACTCAAGTGTTGGTAACCTCTTATGCTAAACAACATGTGGATTTGGGAAAGATGAAACCATGTGGGTGGGGAGTAGGTGACATTTTCATAGGTGGCATTTTATAGAATTCAGGGGAAAATATACTGTATCACGTCCATTTACTTTAAGTGTTACTAGACCACAAGGAATTCCTTTAAGGACACTGCTTTGCAAGAGAAAAAGTGATTTATATAAGGAATAGTCTAATGGAACGTAAGGCTTTTAGGTTCTGCCATGAAAATATCAGAAACAGGATTGAAAATCAGCAAACTAAATACAGACGATCCACTTTTCAGATGCATGAATTATGAACGAGCCACTCTGAGCAGTTGTTCAACATAAGCAGTGGTGACATGTCAGGTTGACCTGTGCTTTGGACCAAGGGTGACCTAATAGCAACTTCACAGTGTACGAGTTAAAAGTGACCTGTTTCTGAGGCGGAGAGAAGGCAGAAGAATGCATGCAGACTCCATCCTTGGGGCCGATGTCTCAGTAGTTCCTCAATGCAATTATACAGAAGTAATCAATCCCTGGACATGGAATCAAAAGACACCTTCCTACTTGCTATGCAGATGTAAACTTTCCTCTCTCTGCACCAGAGCCCGTCAAAGTGCAAGCCGTGGCGATCTGAGCCGTGATGGAACCATGCCGGGAGGGCACGGTCACTTGAAACAGAGCCCGTGTTTGATTTAAGCTCAGAATGACAACTTTGGCAAGAGTGGGTGATGGCTTTGCTGCATTTGAGCAGGAAAAGCCTAGACGCTAGGCATAAATTTCTAAGTTTTAATTATGCAAACTCCCAAGAACATAGTGGCTGTTTGAATACTATCCTAAAGTCCATTTGATTAATTTTCCCAAAGTCATGCCATTCAGTTTTCAAGACTTTCACGTTCAGGATTTTAGCTCTCACCTCCTCACACTTGAAATAAATGAACTGCTTCCATGTATAGAAGGCTAATAGTCCTACATTTTAATTAAGAAAATAGTGATGCTGATGCTTGGAACATTGAACACCGCTCTACAGAAAATATTTGCCATAAATTGATCATTTCATCCACCAGAAATCAGACCTCTGCCAAGCTTAGAGAGTGATGTGAAGAAATACAAATTACATCCCCCTTCTCTTCAAAATTTACAATCAAAGAATCAAGCAGGAAAATTAGCTAACAATTCAAACCCTTGTATTCTGATGTCAAATACTAGTCTGAAAAGTTAGAATACATCTGAATCAAAATGGATAATTATTTTAAATCTTGCTGATAAAAATAAATATCTAACATACCCTTCCTTCTTTTTTAGCTAATCTCCATTTGCAGAACTTTTTTCCTGAATAAGGCTTATTTCTAAATCTGGGTCATCATCCCAGACCTTCACCTTGTCCCTGATTTTGATGGAGGAAAGGACTGATTCTTTTGCTTCCATTTGATTTATATCATTTTTCTCTCTGTCTCCTCTGCCCTCTCTTCTTTACTGCCCACATTAATAAAATTTAATATATTAAACTTCATATTTATAAGTAAATAGCCAAGTTAGTATAGATATTGGCTTCATAGAAGAAACATGTGAACAAGAACCTAAAATCATTTTATTAGCAGAATAAGAAACGTAAGAAACCAGGAAAAAAAAGTATAAACTATAAGAACATCTAAGTTGTGGTAATAAAAACAAGTTTATTATAAAAACGTAAGTATACAAGGAACTTTCACATTCATATTATTTCCTTTAATCCTCAGAACAACCCAGTGACATAGACAGATACAGAATTACTACCCCACTTCACAAATGGGAAACTGAGGCTCAGGTTGTATAAGAGATTTGTCCCAGATCACAGAGCTTAAAAAAAAAAAAAGATAAGAAGGCTTTGTATATGGAAAAAAAACTAAAATGTCATTTGACAGATGAATGAATAAAGAGTCATATAGATAGATAATGGATAAATAGATAACATGAAAAATATATATAATGGAAATTATATGTGTGTGATGGAATTTACATGTACATAAAATAGAAATTATTCAGTCTTTACAGAAAGAAAGAAAGGAAGAAAGAAAGAAAGAAAGAAAGAAAGAAAGAAAGAAAGAAAGAAAGAAAAAGCAAGCCAGCCTGACATTTGCACTGTGAAGCAACCTGGAGGACATTTTGCCAAGTGAAATAAGGAAGACATGAAAAGGAAATATTGCATGATCTCACTTATATGTGGAATCTAAAACAGTCAGATTCATAGGCTGAGGAAAGAGGAAAATGGGGTGATGTTGGTCAAGGGGTACAAAGTGTCAATTATGCAGGACCAATAGCGCAGATCTAACTTACAGGGTGGTGACAACAGTTGTATCGTATACTTATAATTTGCTAAGAGAATAGATCTTTACTCTTAACACAGACACACATACCATGGTAACTGCACAGAGGTAATGGACATGTCATTTATCTTGACTGTGATAATCATTTCACATTGTATGTATATGTATATCAAGACATCAATTGGGAAGACGCATGGGTAGCTCAGTTGGTTAAGTATCTGACTCTTGATTTCAGCTCAGGTCATGATCTCAGATTTCGCGTTCAAGCACCACGTTGGGCTTTGCACTGACAGCATGAAGACTGCTTGGGATTCTCTGTCTCCCTCTCTCTCTGCCCCTCCCCTGCTCTCTCTCTCTCTCAAAGTAAAAAAACAAACAAACAAAAAAAACCAATCAGTTGTACATCTTAAATATATACAATTTTTATGTGTTAATGAAATCTCAAACTATTTTCAAAATTAATGAGATTTTCAAAATAAACGAGAAGGCTTTGCACAATACCTGCCACTGAGTACATGTTCAGTAAACTCCAAATTTTATTACTGTGAAACAGAGCTGGGGTTGTAGTCCTCTGCTTCTGATTACAAGTCCAGGGTTCTTTTCACTTGGTACATACCCCTTGATATAAACCACTTCTTTAAAAAAAAGAAGTCCTTTGAATTATTTTGGTTGTTCTTTCAGGGCAAACCCTGGCAGGAGGATTTTTATACCATTTCCTAGAACATTGTGCTGTGCCTGGTGGCTGCCATATAATAGATGCACAATAATGATCTCTTGAATGCATAAATGTAATTGAATGAGACAAATGCTATGAAGACAAATGCTATGAGACAAATGCCACCCTCTGTTTTATTTTACTCTTAAATAAATTCACTTATTAGCCGGTAGCATAACAAACAGCTTTCTTTTTGAATGAATCAGTATTAGTGTGAATAGCATTGTTTACGTGAGAGTCTAATAAGAGATTTTTAAAAATTCTGCCCTAATTCAAGGATAGTTGTCCTCGGTAGAAAGACCTGAGAACTAGTCTGGGATCAAGAATTCTTGAACAATTAACCTACCCTTCATGACTCATCCTCCTCTCCCCTCCCCCATGTAAGAAAAGAGGATGGCATTACCTGCCAAATCTGAAAGTCAAAGGGGCCATAGTCTGGGGCCATAGTTCCTCTCAATGCTTTCAGTGACTTAGCACTATCCGTTGGAAGTCATGAGATGTGTTCAAATTTAACCACGCATGGGGTCAAATCCACCAAACACATCTCCCAGGTTTTAAATGAGCATCTAATTCAGGCTGGGCATTGCGCCTGGCCCAGGGGGTACAAAGGTGACTACGATTAAGATACTACAGGACAGTTACGGAGAAAGCAACTCAACATACCCAGCTTCTAATCCTGGTCTGTTGCTTACTAGGTATGTGGTGCTTGACTAACTAACCTGTCATGTCTCAGCCTTCTCATTTGTAATGAGTAAGCACTGTTCTTGCTATGTTGTTAGACTTCAAGCATAGGATATTGGCATTACTGTACTGGCCCTCAAGATGCTCATGGTCTAGTGAAAAGACAAAAATGGAAACAAAGAATATTGGGGCACCTGGGTGGCTCAGTCAGTTAAGCATCTGACTTTGGATGAGGTCAGGATCTCACGGTTCATGGGTTTGAGCCCCACATTGGGCTCTCTGTTGTCAGCACAGAGCCCACTTGGGATCCTCTGTCTCCCTCTCTCTCTCTCTCTGTCCCTCCCCCCACCTCTCTCTCTCTCTCTCTCTAAAAATTAAATAAACATTAAAAAAGAATACTGTGTGGTATTTGACAGAGAGTAGGGCACAGCTCTGTGAGGACACTGAGGAACAGAGGCCTAACCCCTTAGTGCTGAGGGTGTAAAGTTGTCAGGAACTAAACAGTGTTCCAATGTTTTCTGGGTGATCCTTACACCATCCTCGTGAGGTAAGGCCTATTACAGTTGTCTCCCCTTATCCGTGGGGGATATATCCCAAGAGCCCCGGTGGATGCCTGAAACCACAGATAGTACTGAACCCTACCTACATTATGCTTTTGCCTGTAAACACATACCTATGATAAAATTTAATTTATAAATTAGACACAGTAAGAGATGAACAACAATAATGAAATGGAACAATTATGACAACATACTATAATAAAAATTATATAAATGTGGTCTCTCTCTCTAAATATCCTACTGTACTCACCCTTCCTCTTGTGATGATGTGAGATGATTAAATGACTATGTGATGAGATGACGTGAGGAGAATGACGTAGACACTGAGACGTAGTGTTAGGATACCATTGACTTTCTACACTGCATCAGAAGGAGGGTCACCTGCTTCCCAAACACGAGTAACTGAAACCATAGAAAGTAAAAGCATAAATAAAAGGGGACTATTGTATCCTATTTTGTGGCTACGAGAAGGAAGGCACCTGGAGGTTAGGATAGTTGTCTGAAGCCACACAGCTAGAGGGACAGAATTGGAACTCACGTTGGGGATCTCCAGAACACACACTGTTAGCCAAGGTGGCACACAGCCTCTTTTCATGGAAGTTTTTCAGAATATCAGAGAATTGCCAAGCAAACAAAATAGGAGAAATCCATTTCAGGCCTAAGAACAGCAGCTCTAGGGTCCTGAGAGATTCCTTTCCACCTGCCACCCCTTCCTCTCTACCTACAATACCCAGTTAAGCTCTGACCCAACCTAAACATCCAGATCCCTCTCTAGAAGGGATCTGAAGTTGTTTCCAGGGTCTTGTGTTGGCCTGAAGGCTGAGTTGTCCTAGCAATGCATTAGAATCCACCGTTGATTCTAAGCCGTCTTGAATTCTTGGTGGGGAGAAGGGATGTGGAGCAGAGACTGATCACACTGACCTGAGTTTGGATTAGAGTTTCTACTGTCATTCTAGATTCTCAAGACCTTAGTAGGGTCAGAATTGAGGCCAATTGAGAGAAAATACTCTCCACACTCAGTGTGGAGCCCATTGGGATTCTCTCTCTCTCCCTCTGCCCCGCTCCCCGCATGCACGCACTCTTTCTCTTTAAAATAAAAACACAACGACAACGACCACAACTCACAATATCAAAGCAGTTATATACACCCATTACTGTTTCCCATCCCTGTCTTCCTGCCTGTTTCTCCCACCACCCTGGGAAGTCACAGCCTCCCTCTTTCAGATCTAGATCACTGCAATAGTCTCCCGAGTTCCCTGTTTTCAACATCACCTAAAGGCGAATCCATCCTAAACACAGGTTACTCTTTCCAAAGCATAGCTCTGCTTATGCCGTTCCCCTCAAAATCTTCCAGTGGCTTCCCACTAATCCAGCATCCGAAACATACTGCAAGCTAGCCCCACTCTGTACTTTCCACTTCTCTGCCTCGCTGTTGCTACATGCCAACAAAACAGGACAACTTGTGTTTCTCTTACTATAGCTTCCCGCCTCTGAACGTTTACTCAAAATTGTCCTCCCCCACTGGACATTCATGCCTCATCCCCAACCTTCTAATTTCCAAATTCCCTTAGCTTTCAAGAATCAGCCCAATTAACACTTTCATGTAGCCTTCCCTGATATCTCAGGAATAAATACCTCCACACCTGTAACCCATAGCATCTCTTTTTTTATCTTCCAGCTAATGCTGTAGGTACTATTGTATTTTTCATATCTCCTGGCTACATAATAAATCTTCCTCCAACATGCATTTCCAGGGGCAAAGTAGGGACTTATTAAACTGCATTTAATTAATTAATGATATTGAATGAAGGACATACAATGTGCGAAATAGCATCTTGTTTAGGACTCTATTAACATGTGAGAAGACTATGAAAATATCCACAACTCCTTAATTGTACATCTTTTTACTCTGGGGTTCTTTTTAGTGTGCAGCAGAAGACTATTAGGAGCTAACATTGTTCTGCAAGTGCAGCTGTATTAACACTGCAGCTCTAAAGAAAAGCATAAGCAGGTCAAACATATGCTTTGAAAGAAGAAAAACAAACCAAATTATAATTACTTTCTGTCTGTGCATGAGGAGCCAAAAATCACCAAACAATAGGCAACAAAAACCACTTCAGCTTTCTATCTCATAAAGGCAAAAGTTACCCACCTGCTTCTCTGCTGGTGGCAAGTTCATTGAGTAAGAGGCTGGGGACAAGAGACTCAAACAGGAGGAATCGACAACAGACTACCTGTTTCCTTACATGTGGGGCCTTAATGAAGACAGTTCTCTTGAAGCTACGAAGGGCTCAGGCTAAGTCCAATTTGGTTTGCTTGCCTGGTCCCAACTCATTTCTCAACTGTCTCATATACTTATCTCCATCTTCATACCTGGAACCTTGGCTAAGAACTTCACAATGTGGGTAAGACCACCAGCCCCATTCCTTTCCCTTCCTTCTAAAAGGAAGCCCATTCACATGCCCCATAAAGTATTGTTTTCATTGTCTTTAGCTTAGTTGTCACTATTTTTTGGAGGGCTGTTCCTGATGCCCCTAATAGATTAGGCCCTTAGTAGTGCTAAGTACACATACCTTTCATTCTCCTTCACACACTTGCAATGATATGTTTAATTTCTACCTTTCCCCCAAACACTGTAAGCCCTTTACAAGCAGAAACAGTACTTGTCCCTTATTATGCCTGGCACATGGTTCGTGCTCGATAAATATCTGTTGTGAATAAACGCACAAACGAATGCAAGTCACAGAGAATCCAGTGGCTTGCAAGTTTACGAGAATGGCACGTGCTTGTGTGTGTGTAAGTACATTCATACCTCCTCCTTACAGACAGCCCATAGCCCAAGTACCACAAAGCACAGTTTCACACGTGCCTAGAAGTGAGTAAAGGAGACACCTACTGGGACTCATCTGGGGACAGGAGAACTTGACAGCAGCCACCTGGGAGCCCTGCCAAAACCTGGGCTTGTTGGGTGTTCTCAGTTTACTTTGAGGACGTCATATCATCATGCGACGAACCACTTCCCTGACATAATTATTTATAAATAAGCTTATCAGATTGAACCTTCACTCTACAAAACTACCTTTGAGGCTGTCACGGAAGAACAACGGTCGGAAAAACTGAAACTATCATCCCTTTTCTCTCATATGAGAAACCATGCTAACGCTTACGAGTATCAGCTAGACACTCTCTTAAAAAGAGACCACAGGCTTGATCTGATCATGGTGGGAGTCCACTGCTTTTACTGTAGCTAACGCAAGTCGTTTTCAAAAAGCATCTCATTTACTCTCAGGGCTTCAGGAACGTTGCTCTTTTAACTCTAGTTTGGGGAGCGTTGTGGGATCCTGTTTGGAACCTTCCCACCTCTTCCTGAGGCCATAGGTGTTGCCTTCCAAAAGGACCAAACTAAACCCAAACAGCAAACAAGGGGTCCAGGGTGTACACATGTAAGTTAAATGACATTATTAAACAGTTCAGTAGACCTGATTAGGTCGCATGGTGTTTACGTGATCATTTAATCTAAATGTTTTTTTCTGGATTAAAATATAAAGTCTGATGAGGCATAAATTTCAGAAAGATCAGTTTTCTAGAGTAGCAGCTGTCATTGAACAGTTAACATTTCAGATTTTAAGTGCTAAGTTAGGCTTTTTTTTATCAGTTCTTAGCAATAATATGAAAATGGTACTTCCCCCTATGATTTTCAGTTCTAACCGGTGGTTTACAATCAGATCATCAATTCCACACATCACTGCTTCTTCAAAGCTTCTCACATTCCAACATTTCCACAGAAGTTTCTCTTTCCTTTTTTTTTAAGTCTTAACCAAGCATATCCACATGTGGCTCTTACCTTATTTTTAATCAATCTCACTTAGTCACAATCCAGAAGAAAGTACCTGTAAGACAGCACAGCCATCTCCTGCCCCATTGCACAGCAGCTGAGACCCATTTCCATGATTTTATCCCCGAGGCAGGGAAATTTGGCTCCCCAAGGATGACTCAATGAGCTATTAAAACAAAGGTACAGCCTGGATTCCTTGTTTGCTCTTCATGTTTGATTGGTCCTCCTAGAGGCCAACTGTATGGTCAGAGTGTGTGGGATGATGCTGAACGAAATCTATAACAGAAATGAACCCTTGTTGATACTTATTTGCAAAGCCATCATGTTCTTATTGGAGCATCCGTAAATTGTGAGGAATGCAAACCCCTTAGAGAGTGTGACACTTTGGACAAATCAGTGGAATAGTCATGGCCTGGGTTACAGACAAAGAATAGCTATTCAGCTCTCTCACTATGCAGATGCAAACAGCTGTCTCACATAAAAGGGAGTTGTTAAAACAATTGTCAGGTATGCAGTATATTCTGTTACATAAAGTACCACGATAAATATTCTTTAAAAAGGAAAAAAAAATTGCACAGCATCACTTAGCAACTGAAGCAGAAGAGATGGGGAGATAGAGCACGAACCTGAAAAGAGAGAAATATGAATTCCAGTTGCATTTTTGTCCATGATTCCCTGAGTACTCTCCTCTGAACAGCCACTCCTTATCTCGGTAGGAATTCCTTTACATAATGGAAACAACATGCCTTTGCCCCTTATTCACAGAAACGTTCTAGATTATAAGATGAGGTATGCATATAAAGTCTTTCACCTCGAAACATCTTCAATAGTAACAATTTACCCATTTTTCTCCAGACTAAATGATCCCAATGCTAAGTGAGACCGCATGAAGTTTATTTCTATTTCTCAGTGGTAACCATATGCCTTTGTTGTTTTCTATCCGCCCCAGCCCTCAATTAGGCTACACGCTTCATGAAGAGCTGCACACCACAGCTGAGCATAAATATTTGTGATCGAAGTGATTGCATGAAAAGCGAACAGTATTTAAATTACAGAACCTAAAACTCTGTAAGACACTCTGATTAAGACCTGATTAGCAATATGTAAGAATATCTCTGCACCAAGCACAACTCGAACTAAGGTCCTTTACTTTTATGGTTGTTCGTTGTATTTGTTTTCCATTTAAACTATTGTAGATGTGACTTTGAGCAGGATTTCATGTTGATATAGATGTGGCTTCACATCTAAGCGAGGAAGGTGTTTTTCAAGTTGCTGGCAGTGAGCTGCCAGTATTTCCCAC
The DNA here is from genome assembly GCF_014898765.1 of Herpailurus yagouaroundi. Lineage (NCBI taxonomy): Eukaryota > Metazoa > Chordata > Mammalia > Carnivora > Felidae > Herpailurus > Herpailurus yagouaroundi. Next base: position 29,742,216 of record NW_024412429.1, on the reverse strand, counting down.
ACATTGGACCCTGTTTTTTCAACACCTTGTGGATCACTAATTGGAGTTTGCATAATCTACCACCAAATTGCAAGCATTCCTTTGAAATGAGTGGAGCACACACTTCCCTTTCAGAGTCAATGAAAAGAGAAGGTCAGGAAGAGGAAAAGCGGCAAACAATGATCCTCTTAATTAATTTAGAACTGAATTTCTGGTTCTTGATTTTCTTCGGGAGAAGAAAAAAATGGGAACGCAATCTGAAAAGAGAGTTTGTGGTTTATGTTTTAATCCTAAAAACAGTTCAATGGTTAGCTGCCCACAGCGCATTAATCCACATAGCAAAGGAAAAACAATTTTGAAATAACTTGCAAATGTACTCTCTATGTAACTTTAAAGGCAGAGAAGCTAGAAGCAGTAAGCAGACAGGGACAAATCATGAGACAGAAAATGCTCTGTGCACGCAGTGAAATAACCTTTCAACCATTTGAAAGACTGTGTGTGACTGCACATGCGGGTGCAAACATGGACATGTGAGGTCACATTAGATTGCACTCACGGAGGACAGAAAATAATCAGCAGTGAACGTGTCCTCAGACAGAAAGTCATGATTTTCCCCTCTACTTCAGTTCTTGAAATAGTACAGTTTAAACCATCTCAGAAATGCAACACTGTTATTTAAAAAGCATTTGACTGTGTAAATGTGCAGTTTTCAAGGCATTCAAGAAAACAATTATTAATGTACTATCTTAAATGCTTTAAATTAACGTCTAGCCAATTAAAATAAACTGGGTCTTTTGAATGAATCATTTCCAGTGTTTTTGAAAACTCAGTTTTTAAGTATACAACTATGAAATATGAAAAATGATGTTAAATTTTTGTTTCTTTGTTTTTATTACTGCACTGAGATCACAAAATCTTCATCAGGAAATAACTCAGATGAATTACCTTGGTTAAAAAAAATAAATGTTAAAAAATAAATTCAGAATGGTAAATATAATGCTACAGGATTCAGGTAAAGAAGTAGCATATCTTTTTTCTACTTCTCTATCGATCTATCATCTATCTCTACTCTGAGTCGCCATTAAAGAAAAAGTGTTATTCACACAGCAAATGTAAGCTAAAATGAGTACAAAAGACCCCCAAATTTAAAGAATTTTAAACTGGCAAATAGCAAAAATTAGAAATCCTCCAGTGGTTAACTTTTTCTGGGCATACATATTATGTTGCAGGCAAGACACTGCACTGTATTTTAAAGGTTCAAAGCCTGAGGTACATGGGGGGCTCAGTCGGTTAAGCGTCCAACTCTTGATTTCTTCTCAGGTCACAATCTAATGATTGGTGGGTTTGACCCCTGCGTCAGGCTCAGTAGGTTCTCTCTCTCTCTCTCTCTCTCTCTCTCTCTCTCTCTCTCTCTCGATTCTTTCTCTGCCCCTCCCCCCCACTCATGTTTTATCTCTCTCTCTCTCTCTCTCTCAAAATAAATAAATAATAAACTTTAAAAAGAAGACTCAAAGCCTAAAAAAAGTAGAAGCACAATTTAAAACCAACTTTAAGAAACAGCTACCATAACTCGAAAACAGTTGATAACATATCATTTTGATGTGACACATAGAAGAGTTTAATTAGAAGTAGATTGAGTTTCTAAATTATTGAACAGGAGAAAAAGTCTATCACATTTGAATTCCTTTGGATTATAATCAGTAAATTAAGGCAAATTATTTATTTCACAATGGTGTCCAGGTAGAATATTAATTAAGCTCTATGAATACCCATTCAATTTGTGTTCAGACCTATGTTTTTCACATTTTTAATGATTATGTTAATACGTGGTTCTGAAATCATTAATATTGCCATAATCAAGTCTCATGAATAACAATATTGTTCAAAGAAAACAATTTAAGTGTACTCTAATTTTCTCTTGCATTTTGAAAGTTCAGTAACTGATCTAGATGGGATAGCATTTTACACATTCATTTATGCCATACATCATGTAATTTAAAAAACAGTGGGATTGGGGCGCCTGGGTGGCACAGTCGGTTGAGCGTCCGACTTCAGCCAGGTCACGATCTCGCGGTCCGTGAGTTCGAGCCCCGCGTCAGGCTCTGGGCTGATGGCTCGGAGCCTGGAGCCTGTTTCCGATTCTGTGTCTCCCTCTCTCTCTGCCCCTCCCCCGTTCGTGCTCTGTCTCTCTCTGTCCCAAAAATAAATAAACGTTGAAAAAAAAAATTAAAAAAAAAAAAAAACAGTGGGATTGTTGTGTACTTTAAAATACTAATACACACACCTTCTCTCTCCCTCTCTGTCTCTCTCTGGCTCTCTGATTATTTAGAATGTCACTTTTTGATTTTTTTCTAAAAATTTGCAACATTTTGACTTCGTATTATCGTCAAACTAAAATACTATGGTGGATCGATTTTCCTACATGATCATATTACTTGAACATTTACAATTTGAATCCAAAAATTTAAAGTCAGTAGAAAACAAGTTATTTGGGATTACATAGGAACCAAACCCAAACTCTTGCCCAAATGAACAATTGAAATTCCTGTTGAGGTTTGAAAAAGTCTCCACCACCCCCTCAAGTGTCCTACTTTTCACGCAGCTCAGCACTATCCCAACCGAGCCAGAACGAGGAGCCCTGAGATCCCTGTGGTCGGCTGTTTCCCAAGTATTCCAAACCCACGCCTGGACCAAGAAGCTCCAGGACCTCATCAGAAGCCTCGACCCCAGGAGATTTCTAGCTATATTTCCAAACCAGAGAGGTTTGGAAAAGATCTCATTGAACCTTCGACCCACTCATGACTTGCCCATCAGAGTTTCGGTTTGAGGAGCTCACCTAAGAGTACTGACTGCTTTCGCTATAGCTGCATAGTTAATATGCCATTTGCACTGGAGAAAAGTTGGCTGGAGATAGGCAGCATGGTTCAGCTTAACAACCTAATAAATATATTGAAAATAACCAATGAAAACAAAATTACAGAGACTGTCTTGTAGCGAAGCTGCCATAGTCTCTGCAGCCAACCTCAGCCTTCACCTCAGCACTGCTCAAAATGTAAAATCACTAAAGCATCAGAAAAGTTGGACAAGAGGAGAAATAAAGTAGAAAAAAGTTGAATTTCAAAATTTTGGGAATTTTATTTTCAAAGTGCTAAAAAGGGGAACAGAGGAATAGATCATTTCACAATAGTTACAGAAACGCCAAGATATGATAGTTCTCTGGGCCTCAGTTTTCTCACCAGAGAAATGGTGTTCAGAATACATCGTTCTAATGTTTTGAGAATTAAATGAGATGAGCCTATGACAGCGCCTTTTAAGATACACAACACAATAAGAACTAAATAGATGTTAACTTATTTCTTGGCGTCCATTGAAATTTTTCATTAATTCAGTCATTCAAAAATATTTAGTGAGGGGCACCTGGGTGGCTCAGTCGGTTAAGGGTCTGACTTTGGCTCAGGTCATGATCTCACAGTTTGTGGGTTCGAGCCCCACGTTGGGCTTTGTGTTGAAGGCTCAGAGCCTGAAGCCTACTTTGCATTCTGTGTCTTCCTCTCTCTCTGCCCCTCCTCTGCTTGCACTCTACCTGTCTCTCAAAAATAAATAAACATTAAAAAAATAAAATAAAATAAAAATATTTAGTGAGCATCCATTATGGGGCAAGCATTAAAATTCGTCCTAAATATATATTGGTAAATACTACAAATATCGTCCCTGCCCTCATGAAGGCTACAATCTAATGGGGGAAAACAGCAAATAGGTAGTGAGGGAGGAGGGTAGGGGAAGACAGACAGATAAAAATTGTCACAAATTTCAGTGATAGGAAACAGTGGGGAAGAGGCACCTGGTAAGACAGATGCTTGAATTTTTGTTTCTTTATTTTTCTATCCATCTTAAGAAAGAATAAGTGTCTTCTAATAATCACATTTTACCTTCATCATTTTAGCATAAGTTTCACAGTGTCACATTACCCTATGGAAAAACTATCCACCTTGTAGGACAGAATATTTCAGACAGAGGCTATACCACTGAAGACTTTTCTGGACATAGACGGCCTAGCTAACTTTCATTTTGTCATTACTGAGAAAGGTCATAGGAGAGGTTTTGACAGAGTGATGCTGTTGATATTTAGAATCCTGACTTTCTTGATCCTGTTCAACTGAGCTGTAGACCAGCATGTGCGATGGAAACTGGCCTGGTTGCTATGGTGGATAATGTCTTGACAACAGACATGGGTCAGGTGTCCCTCTTGGATCTTTCAGGCTTGTCAGCAGCTCTTGATAAAGTTGATCGTGTGGTTTTTATTGGCTCACCTGTACATTCTGGTAGGACGGGCTAACAGCCACTCAGTGTACCCTTCTCTTTTTGGAAAAAGTCCCAAGGGTTCCTTGTGGCTGGTGTGTCTGAGAACATGGGGGGTTCCTGTGTCGTTTTGGCCTACTCTCCTGGTTCAAGCGTGTTGATAGAATATCTGAGGCAGCAATGTCAACAGGGGTGGCTGCATTTAAATCTGCCTTCGATTTCACAATCGAGCTCACTGTTGCCTTGTTTCTGTACTGCAGGAGCACTCAAGTAGGGCCACAGCCAAAGACCTCCTCCTGAATGACGTTAAAGGCAGGGTACATAACACATATTGCTGAACTGTCTATATGCCAGCTACTGTGATTGGTCCTGGGCAGCAGCTATTCAAAACACCCCACCCTTTTTATGTAAAGAATGTGATTGGGGTAAATAAAGGTATAATGTTTCTTTCCTTAATCACCAAATTAAGGGCATCTGTATTAGTTTCCTAGTGCTGCCATAACAAAGTATCACTTATTTTCTTATGGTTCTGGAGGGTAAATGTCCAAACTCAAAGTATCAAGGTTTGCTTTCTTCTTAAGCCTCTCTTCTTGACTTATATATGGCCATCTTCTCCCTGGGTCTTTACATGGTCTTCCTTCCGTGGCTGTGTCCAAATTTCCTCTTTTAGAGAGACATCAGTCTTATTGGATTAGGACCCATCCTGATGTCCTCACTGTAACTTAATTACCTTTTCAAAGACCCCCCTTTGCAAATACAGTCAGATTCTGAGATACTGAGGGTTAGGACTTTAACATATAAATTTGGGCGATAGGGGCACAAGTCTAATGTAGCAGCATCCTTATAGCCACATATAGTGTAAATCTAGAAATATATCGTTAAGGTGTATCAGAGTATAAGTAGCCATGGATGATGGTAATTTGTATCTTTCCAATTGCGAATCTCAACATACTTTATAAAAACCTGTTATGAAAGTAAAATGCAAATTAAAAACTGGTATTTCACCAAAGTCTCATATCTGAATCAAATGAAACATTTTAGTTCCCACATGGTACCCAATAGACCCAGTTCCCTGGTGGAGAATTCATTCCCACCCCATTCCTAGGAATTTTCTTTCCAAAAAGAAATTTTGGAAATGAGATCATAGGAAGAGCTAAAAACCTCGCAAAGATCAAAGTTGGGAATCACTAATCTTCAGAAAGGTTGGACAACAGGAAAAGTAGACTAGAAAAAAAAAGCCATACATAATATATAAAAGTTGAATTTCAAAATATTGAGTTTTATTTTCAAAGTGCTAAAGAGGGGAAGAGAGAGATAGCTCATTCCACAATAATTACACAAGATCATTCAGTTAACTCTAATGAGGAGAAAGGTCTGAAATAACCACACTAAATCAAAGACTTTGGTCGACACTTGTTAATGAATAAAATGTTTTCAAGCCACAGTCACCGTCGGTGAAAGAGGTTCCATCAGTCCTGGATTTTTATTTTTTCAAATGTAGGGTATAATTTCTTTGTTGTTTATTCCAGAGCTGAGCCACTTGATAATGAGCACAAATGTGTTTGGTGTTCCGGTGTGGTTCACATAGATGCACACAGGTTTCCATGATTATTTTAGATCCTATGGAGTCATCCATTGCTAATTCAAATCTGACCAGAATTCCTGGTTCTGATCTCATCCCAGGGTGAATTGAGGTTAGCTGCTGGATGAAATGCTCAGTTCAGTTGAATGTGAGCCTCGTGCCAAGCTACATGTGAGCTGAGTGCTTCAGGGTGCCAGTGATAAATCGAGAAAAGAGAGATCACATGAGGCTGAGGGTCCTCTTCTGCAGGAATATTGAGCAGGGTTGCAGGTCAAGGTACAAAGAGGATATGTCTTTGCAATGTAAAAGGCATTCCTCAAAGGACTGATTAATCTGGGGAATAAATGCCAGCGAGGGCTGAATGTGAGCTTTGCTCATCTTTGGTTAAATGTCTGATGAATCCTTGTATTCTTGGAGTGCCTTTCCTCCAACATTTAGCTAAGGCCACTCATCCTTCACAACACATTTAACTGAAGGCAAATGGATGAGTGCCCACCTGACAACTTCAATAATCAGACGTTGTTTCCCTTACCGACCCCCCCTTGCAAGATCCATTCTAGGCCACGCCTAATTGATTCCCTGAAAGAAACCTCATTGTTACAGTAGATTTGGATATCTGAGCATCCTAGTTCCAAATGAGTGATAATACCACAAGGATATCTCAGAATGCCAGTGGTGATGAAAAACTTTAAATATCCTGAAAAAGAAATTAGATGGTTTCTAAAGGAGACAAAAGAAAAAAGCATCTCTTTGGAATCTTTGATTAGGAAAAGTTATACACAACTTTCTGTGCAAAATCCTATCCCAACTCCCAAATAGTCTTCCTTTGGGCAGTATAGATTATATCATAAGGAGTAGTGGAACTTATGTTTTATAAGTACATATACATTTTAGAGTAAATGTTGAAACATGCATACCATATACTCATAAAATAGCTTTATAATTAAAAAAATCTATACATGCTTATTACAGATGTTAAAAACAAAATGGAAAAGCGCCAATTAAAAAGTGGCCCAAATTCTGTTACTCAGGAAAAATTTATTTTGTTAATACCTTTCAGACATCTCTATATGGACTCGCATGCAATCTTCATATAAACGGGGATCATACCTTTCATACTGTTGTCTAACCTGGAGAACTATATATTCTTAACGAGTAGATAAACTTCCTGACTTTGCTCTTCTCTTTAGAGACCATCACTTTTCATGCTCAATGTATGTTTATATATTGAGACCACATCTTGAAGCTATGCTGTCCAATATAGTAATCATTAGCCATATGTGACTATTTGAATTTAAGTTAATGAAAATTGAATAAAGTTAAAAATTCAGTTTCTCATAGCCACATATAGCCGATGACTACACTATTGGACAACACAAAATAGTTTCATCATTGCAAAAAGTTCTATGGGACAATGCTATTAGAACCAGATTTTCTTCAGACACAGACCACTTAAAGGCTGGGATCTAATTTATACACTTGAACTTTTCAAGCACTTTGACTTTTGACTCTTGCCAACATAATATGGGGTCAAACCTCAACTTTATCAGACACAAGTTGCGACTCAGAAACCAAACATTTGGATGAAGAAGGCAAAGAGACTTATCGTTTCCAATGATTTCTCCAGGATCGTGGCTCTCAACTGTTCTGGTGACCAAAACAACACTCTTCATAAGAATCTGGTCCATTGAGACATTATGGCTCCTGCTTAGTCAGATGAAATACCTATCTAAAGTATGAGAATTTGAGGGTACGTTCTCCTGGGTAGATTGGGATCCATCCTACTTCAGCGGGGGAAAATCACTCCAAATATCAGAATATAAATTAAAAAAGGACAATTAATGAACAGCAGGGTCTGGGAACTGGATCCAAACCAACCACCCACCTGCAATTCTTCCAGATCTTATGATACAATGATGAGGAAAAAACTGGAAGAAAAAAAAAAACAAAAACAAAAAACCAAAAAAAAAATACCTGTGTTCAGTATATTCTCAAGCTGAGCAAATAACTCTTCCCCTTTTTTGGTCCCTATATCTCTAGAGAACATAATACAGAATTAAATTCCAGGCTCGTTCCAATAATTCAAGAAAATAAACTTCCAAGTTTTTATAATTTATATTCAGTTTAATAAGCACCTAAATTTATAAGCTCTCCAATCTGACACAAACTCCTCCTCCCACCCCCAAATCTCTGGAGGCTGAAAGTTTGGCAGTGAGAACAAACATTCTCACGGAAGATTTCTTATCCTTCCTCCTTCCACTTCAATTTTAACTTCCTCGAAATGGCCTTTGGGGTTTCATTTCAACACATTTTCCCCCAGTCTTGGTAGGAGTGTGGAAATATGAGGAGAAATAGCAGCATGAAAAGAGATTTACAGTTTCTGTAGGTTCCCAATATGGTTTCGTTTGAGGTCTGTGGGAAGGCTTGGAGTCCGTTTTCATTTGATACGAACTGTCTTATCCCTGCTCATGAGCCATTTTTGTTCAATGGATACCCATCTGACAGGAAGATCTTTCTCAATGCTCTATGCTCAGGAGAAGCTTCTAGAAGGACTATTGTCTATTAATTGTCTTATTCATTTTTCCTTTGTTTAATAAGCATTTATTGAGCAGCTGCTGTGTACCTTGGAAAGACCCGAGTATCATGCTTACACACATTAATGAGAAGTGGCTCCTGTCCTTAGGAAGCTCTAAGGAGAAAGAGAAGCCAAATGTGATGAACGTTAGGATGGGGTGCTGCACAGAGGAGGGGCACCCAAGGCAAAATGGGGGAGGGGAATGTGATCTGAGAGAGTTTTCGCCAGGAGGAGAAATTTGAACTGAGTCTTAAAACATAGCTACGAATTAGCCACATGGTGAAGGCGGGTAGGAATAGCCCAGCGCTGGGAAAGGGGGGAATGGCACCATGTTTGCAGAAGACCAGTAAATTGGTGAGGTAAGTATAGTAACCCAGGCAGGTAATAAAGCTGAAGAATTAGGCAAAGTCAGATAAGGAGAAGCCCTCTGTTTCATTCTGAGAGCAATATAAAACCATTGAAGAGTTTTAAACATAGCAGTGAGAGTCATAATTTCAGGAAAATTAATGTAGCCTGTTTGTAAGGGATGGACTATAGGGGAACACACATGGGAAGAGAGAGAGAGAGAGAGCCACCAAATAGATGTGACCAATGTGCTTAGACAAGAAAAGGATACTTAAACTAAAGCGCATTGAAGAAAGCACCCAATGGGATAAATTCGATAAATAGTAGGAGGTAAAATTTCCAGGATCTGATAACCAGTTGGACAAATGGAAGAGAGCTAGAATGGCTTCAGGAACAACTCAATGATTAGAAAATAAAATAGTCTTACAAGATTTGGGTTTTTTTTTGGGGGGGGGTGGTTAGTATCAGAACATCTACTAATATTCTGAAGAGCACTTTTGGGCTTTTCTGTGCATATCACAACTGATTCTCTTTGTCCTAGAATGCTTTGCCTCTCAGATCAGTATTCTTTCTAGACTTCAATGACTCTCTCAAAAACAAACAAGCAAAGAAATATAAGGCATCATTTGGTTTGTGGAATATTTTGAATTTTGGCATCAACCTCAATAGAGGTAGACTCTTCAAACTGCTCTTTATCCCATTTTTATTTGCATATTTATGTATTTGTTTGATTGCTTACTTATATATAAATATCATCATCATACATTAGAGCAGTGGTTCTCAAACTGTAGCATGGATAAGAATAATGTGGCAAGTTTGTTAAACTCGTTTCCTGGGCTTTAATCCCAGAGATTATGATTCTGCAGTTAGCCCATGGATCTACATTTCTAGGAATTTTATAGTTGCTGCCAATATTGCTGGTCTGAGGATGATACTCTGAGACCCCCTAATTTATAGTTTTGAGAGAATAACTCTGATTTGTGGAGCAATGCAAGGTTCTTTCCTGTGTCCTAAAGTATCCACAACATACAATTGACGTCAATGGGAATTACACAGGCCACAAAGGTGTCACACTGAGCTCTTAAGTGTTTGTGACCAACCCCTCATCACTAGCTCTTGCCTCCTGTTTTTCAGCTGCATTTCCCATTGGGCATTGCTGTTGCTATTGGTCTGTAAGTTGCTGCAGTTACGGCTCTTGATGATGTCAAACAGTCCCAGCTGGAGAGAGTTGAGAAATGGGAGCAAACTTTCCTCTGTCTGAACTTCTTTTATCCTATCTGAACTTAAAAGTCAAAGACTAATAGCCTGATCACCTAATCACCTGGAGAAGGTGGCGAGATTTGCCAAATATTACCAGACACTGGAAAGTCTGTGATGTCAGCTCAGAGACAGTCATGCAGTTAGCCTGGATCACAAAAAAGATAAATGGGTAAGAACCTGTCTTACTATAGCATTGTGAATTTAATGGCTTGCTAGTTGTCTTGGCTATGAATTCATTTTCTTGTGAATGGTTTCAAATTGTGTATCTCTCCTAGGCAGAATGAGCCTCTTCTGTCTATTTATGATATTAGGGAGTTTTTCTGGTCTTTGCCTTCAGCTATATATTTTTAAGTCTCAGGTACAGAAAAATCAAACCAGAAATTATTGAGTAATTCAGGTATCAAGTGAAGAGAGGCAATGAGAGTAGGAATAAGGGACAAATGTAAAGGATGTTGTAAAGCAAATGGTAAAATACTTGGCTTCTCCAACAAGGACTATATGGGATGAGGAGAGATGGTTGAAATTAACTCCCAGGTTTCCAACTCTTTTGACCAGGAGAAGGATAGCGTCAGTGACATAAATATGGAGATTAAAGGGGGATTCCTTTAGGTAAAAATGGTGAGTTCTGTTTGGGACATCCAGGTGACCGTGGGGCAGCCAAGTAGAAGGGTTTTGAAAAAGTTGGAAATCTAGAACTGGAGTTCAGACGAGAGCAGTAGCTTGGGGGATAGCATTGGAACACTCCTCCTTAGAAGTGAAAACTGAAGCCCTGTCAATAATGACTTCACTGAGAGAACATCCATGAAGGAATGAACGGTCAGAGGACTGAGGACTGAATCCGAACAGTCCTTCCAGAAAGGTTCCAAATAAGTTCTTCTTGGATTTGATAGCGTCATGTATTTTCAGTTAGTGTTTTGGTTAAAATGTAAATAGTATTTCTGTAATATGGTTTGGGTTACCAGTAAAGAAATGCCCCATGTGCCTGCGGGTGTGCACATATCCGCTTGTGTATGTCTACCTATATAGAAAATATGGCTTAATCTGCATGGTATAGAGGTTGAATTGGGGAGCATAATAGACTTAATAAAAGACATAATAAAATAGTCTGAAATGTCATGCTAACTACTATGAAAATGTCTGTAACTTTTCTCCCTTTTTTCCATATCATTCATGCCACATGATACTGATGTGGGGATACTTTCCAGCCACATTTGAAAAACCTCCCCTGAAGTTGCAAACCCAATGGTTTGGAAGGGAGATTTCAAATAACTCAAAATATACAGTGTAAACAAACTGGCCTTTTAGTATGAAGTGTACTAAATTAAAGAAACCAGATGCTTTGGTTGGCTTGGAACAGCTGGATTATGATTGGCTCTCCTTCACTAACCATTTTCTTTGGAGCCTCTTCACCTCCTGGTCCTTCCCCCTCCTCGCCCTCTTCCCCTTACTTTCTCCCTCCTCCCCCAGCCCTCCTGCTCTGTCTGATTTTTGGTTTTGGGCAGCCATAAGCTCATCAAATACAGGAGACATATCTCCCAGATATCAAATGGTTTCTGAAAATAGAGTTATTAATTTAAATTGTTTGCCTGTACTCATAAAAACTTGCTTACTGGAAACCTGGTGTGTCTGAAATACACCTTCAATCATACTTCTTAATGTGAAGGACTTTTTTATGTAACAATTTTATTTGACTTGAAAATTAAACGTTAAAATATTTCTCTTTCAATGCTACCAACTGGGACATTTTATAGAGTCTCTAGGAAATCACTTAGATCCATAAATCTCCAAGTAATTTATCCATATAAAATCATGAAGTCTCACAACCCTCTGAGAAAGGAATCCAGACCCAAATATCCCAGTTCATTAAAAGTTAGATGAACTGATGAAATCGAGTGGCTTTCCCTGACACAGGAGTTTTTACTGGTCAAATCTACCCTATCCCAAATCATTGATGCCATGGGAAATTATTTAGCTAATTTGGATTGAAATCTACTTTCGTATGAAATATCTATAGAACTGTACCAGAAATGTATTTTCAGCTTGAACTGTCGGGATAAGAGCCCAAGAAAAGGAATGACAGAAAGAAAAGGATAGGGAAGAAAACTTTCACACAGCCTGAAAGATAAACACTTTTGCCTCAATGAGTGTTTTGTTATTTTTGAAAGCAGACTATTTTTTAGAGAAGTTTTAGGTTCACAGCAATATTGATCAGAAAGCACTGAAAGTTCCCATGTAACCCATCACCCCCCAACCCTCAGCCTTACCCACTATTGACGTCTTGCACAAGGGTGGTACGTTTATTATAATGAATGAACTTATATTCACAAATCATTATCATCCAAAGTCTATGGTTTACATTGGAGTTTTACTCTTGGTGGTGTACATTCATTCTACGGGTTTTGACAAATGTAAAGTAACATGTATTGTTCATCGTTATAAGCCTCAATGATTAATATGCCTTATAATTGGGGGCAATTTCATGTTTCTGTGACTTAAGATAAACACCAATAATCTCTGTCAAAAGGCTTAATTATGGCTTAGCCATAAAGGTGGTCATGAAAGACTTTGTAAGTATAAAGTGTTCTATTAAGTATTAGACATAAAAAGCAATTGCCAAACACTTCTTCACAACTGTGAATCATATTGTATCTCAACTGGATATGGAAATTTTGTTGTAGGCCAGGGCATCTAAAGTGCACAAATATCTATGTTCTTCCTTTAAAGAGAAATTTTTGTGGTGCTTTAGTAAATCAAAGCCTACTGATGACACTGGTTCCAGACAGTTGGGGGGGTGGAGGTGGTAATTTTATTTCATTTCAAGGAAGTAGAAAGAACACTCCAGAAATTCTCCATGACCTCTTTTTTTCTCCAAAATACCCATCACCACTACCCTTTCCCTCCACCCTTCTTTCTCTTTTGGGGCTCAGCTCTGAGCCAATGGCCGACCACAATGGCTTCATTCTGCAGGAGCACTGGGTGTAATGAGCAGGGCACGTCCTGGAGGTGATAGTTCCAGTGTTTTTCCCACCTTAGTTGAGCTTGGCAATAAATCTTTTCAAAAATGCAGTATTGGGGGGCACCTGGGTGGTTCAGTCAGTTAAGTGTCTGACTCTTGGTTTCAGCTCAGGTCATGATACCACGGTTCACGGGTTCAAGTCCCGCATCAGGCTCTGCACTGACAAGGCGGAGCTTGCTTGGGATTCTCTCACTCTCCCCATTTCTGCCCTTTCTCTCTCTTTCTCTCTCTCTCTCTCAAAATAAATAAGCATTAAAATTGTTTTTAATTTAAAACATGCAGTGTTGTATTAGACATTTTCAGGGGGTCATATCATATTAGATACATTTTAGAGGATCTTAAAGCAGTAAGTAATGTATCAGAGATATGGGACCTTTTTGTTAGCTAGCCTTTCATTTCACAGTGTGACTTGGCTTCCCAGTTTTGAAACAGGAAAAGGAAAACAAGCCCACCACGCTCTGCTGCTACATCACTCACTTCTCAGAAGCAAGAGAAAAAAGAATTATTCTTTTTGCAGAAACTACACATACAAAGAATGAGTCGGGAAATTATTTTCTGTGTCTTCACTCTGCATACTTGTGGTAGACGTGCTGTCCTGGTACTAGTCTGTTTTGATATCTATGGGGATTTGCAAAAAAAGCAAAGACAAAAGCTTCTGTGCCGGTAGCCCAGTTTGTCTTGTTTCTGTCATGCACCAGCAGGCTGGGTGTTCAGAGAAACGGCTCCATGCCTGACTGACTTTGAGTAGGTGGCATCAGTTCACATCCCCAGGCAGATATGGAAATCTTGACTTTCATCAATGTAGGATGCTCACTCTCCAGAGGATGCAGGGCTAAAAGCAAAGAATTGAGGCAAAATAGCAAACAGAAAAGTCAATACTGAAAAGTAAAAGGAATTTCTGAAGCTCTCACCCTTTTCCCAGGACAGCTCCGCTTGTAACATGGGAAGTGATTGCAAGGCGTCGTATTTACTATTGTGTCTTTGCTCCACTTTAACCCCTGGCCTCACCGTACTCCACCTCACTGGGCGACACTGACATGACAGTGTGACTGAGCTGCAGAGGCCACACTGCAGACTTCAGCGTATTTTATAATTCATGCCACTTTGGGGTGATTATTAAGCTCTGAGCTTTGTTAGGTTTTTTTTGGATTGCTCATCCCCACAATGCTTGCCCATAATACCCTTAGTATCGCTTCATTGGCTAGCATTTGCCGCCTCCTGCTAGGCTGTGATTGCTTCTTTCATACATGGGTGTTTTTAGCATTTGCCCATCAGGTAGCTGTTCTGCAGCAACTAACAGGCCCCACAGAAATGCATCTCTGTCAAAAGAGAACTTTCCCTATTATTTTGTTTTCTGTGTATGGATTGCGTCTCTGGGTAACTGGGGTTACGACGTGCAGGGAACATTTTGTACTCTGCACCAATTCTGAATATTCTGTACCTTTCTTTTGCACAACTCCTACATTAGTATTCCCTTCCATGTCCACCATGATGCTACTTACACTTTCGTGCTCTAATTCTTTTTTTTTTAAGGCTTTGAAATATTCCCCTATGCCATCTGCTTTCATCCTTCTCTCCCTCTCCCTCTTTTATTCCACTTTGACCCTGTCTTGAAGCTTTTCCAAAAGGGACGTATCAGAATACTGGTACACGCGGGAATCTGGTTTGTCATTTCCCGACCGACACCTCCACGATAATTTACAAAAACATTGACACCAAGGTTGACTACGAGTGCATTTCAACCCAGAGTGAATTTTGGCTGCATCTCCTAGAATGTAAAAAGCGTAAAAAAAGGAAAGTCCTGTTATGGGAGACACTCGGCAAGAGTTTGAGAACGTGGGCGACTGAAGCTGTGTGCACACAGCGCCAAGGCGGAGGGCGCAGCCGCTTCGGAAGAATATTGAGAAGCCAGATGTTCTTCCCATGGGCACGGAATGTGCCAATCACCATCCAGACCGCAGGAAGCCTCGGCCAGATTCTGGGGGAAGGAGCGCCTTCACACGCCAACTAGGAAAGGGCTTTGTTGTTTCTAGGTGTCAAAATTATACCTGCGTTTCCTTATGGACCCTTCTGTCTGTAAGCACCCATTCACCCGTCGTAGGTGGAATGAGAAAGAAAGCATAACTGAGGACAGAAACATCTTTCTCTTCCATCTTACGTCATCTTAACAAATAATTTTATGGTTTGTGATCATAGAGTAGCTGGGCATCTTATGTTGATCAATGGTGCGGGCATAAACAAACACAAATGACTTGTAGAGGGTGACTTAAGCTACTGCGCCAAATGCGTCAGTCCATTTTCCCAGGCTCACTATCGGAGAACCAGAAATGTGGGCTCCCAAAAACTAGTACTTCAAAATTTCCTTAAGAAGCTTTTTCATCTCTAAGCAGAAAGAGAAAAAACATTTTCTTCTAAGTTTGTTTACCATCAAGGAGGAAGAACAAGACACATTTCCCTCCCACCCGCCAAATTTATTCTGACTTGGAATTTAAGTCAATTCCATAAAAATGAGGCCCAGTTAACTTTCACTTTGGCTATACGTAAACAGTTTTCTGAGGTCTGAAGCATTAACTTAGACAAGCAAGCAGAAAGCGGTAACTTCACGTCCCCACTTTTCAATACGTGTGAGGCATGCAAAATTTCCTATTGAACAGCAAAGGGAAGCAAAAAAGAACTATATCTTGTGGATATAGTTCCATACTTTGAGGAATATATACATGTACATATTTCCAGCTTGAGAGCAATTTGTTCTCATATGTGAGTTTAGAGATTGTAATGCAATATAGATAGGTAGCAAGCAGAGTTCTCTTCCACCACTGAAACTCATGAGTCTTTTGCTCTGAGAACTGTCCCAGAAATTTAAATAAATAAATAAATAAGCAAATGGCTTAACTTCCCATAATTTCAAAAAAGTCAGTCCTGGTGGCAGAAAGTCTTTTCTGTAAATCACATAAGGAAGAGTGGACAATCAGGGGGAATTCTGTGGGGCGATCCATCCCATTGCTGGTATACCGGTGCCCGGAAGACCTGAAGTTCAATGTTACTCTCAAACCAAGCAAGTGGACTGCTATAGAGAATTTCTGAAAATTGGACAGAAGAGAGATAAGACAGATGGAGATGGATATAGTAAGACTAAGTGCACCAGTCTAAGTGCAGTAGACTAAATACACTAGTAAGATGTGTACTAATGTGCTATACACGTATTACACATGTTGTAACATGTTATGCCGGAGGGGAGAGAGGAGAGACTACTCCATAACATGGGAGCCAAGCAGAGTGACCTTTAGGGGGATATTAGGGACAACTTCTCTTGGTATTAAGAGAGAAAACAAGAGAGATTGATTCAATATTCGCCAACACTAACTGAGGTTGTGCTGTATCTGTCATACCCTACTGGGTGTCCCTGACTCAAGGAGAGCATAAGCTATGTGAGGAGAAAGGGCAGGGACACATTAAAAGTTTCCAAAGCACAATGCAAGATGTCACAACCACAAATAACATAAGGAAAACAAGATTAAAAGCCAGGTGAACAGAAGACCACAGATTATATGATTCCATTTATACAAAATATCCAAAATAGGGAAATCTATAGAGATAGGAAGGAAACCAATGGCTGTTGGCCAAGGAGAATAGAATGGGGGCTTAGGAAGGTGATATCTAAAAGGCATGGGGTTTCTTTCTGAGGTGCTGAAAATATTCTAATGTTGACTATGGTGATGGTCGCACCTATCTGTGAATATACTAAAAATCATTGAATCACACACTTGAAAGTGGCGAATTATGTGGTATGTAAGTTATCTTAATAAAGCCAGTATTTTAAAAATGTAAGATAATGAAATATATGGAAAAAGAAAAGCTAAGTAAAAGGAAGGAGCAGTTAAGTTCTCCTAGGAGCGGGGTCTTCCTTCTCAGTCTCCCCACCCCCAGTCTGTACTTCTTTACCAGCTACTCATAGGGAACAGAGGGAGCACTGAAATACTCTTGCTCACCTAGAAACAGTGAGACGCAGGTAAAAGTCTTCAGAAAACATGGGCTTGTAGCCCACTTAAATGCGAGGCTCGATGGGGCCCCAATTCAAGCCAGGGAGAACTATGAGCATGTGATGATTATCAGCTTCTCCCCCAGACAAAAGGGCTTTAGCTCACAACAACACAAACCCTTGGATTAAAAAAAAAAAAAAAGTAGGCATTCAAACTCTCTGAGGCCCTCTCATAAATAACAAAAAAGATTGGCACCAGGTAGGTCTTACCAGAGTCTACAGCATTTACAGAGTTCTTCTATTTGAATTTATTTCAAGCAGTCAATAAATAAATGGTTCCATGCTATTAAAAATGGAGAAAAGAGAAGACTACAAACATGTGCTCTACCTCCTGCAATTTGGTCCATTTCCCCGGCTCCCTTCGCAGAGAAAGATGTAATTGTTCACTTGATGACCCTGGTACCTAGCATATTTTCTTTGGGGCCATCTTTTGAATATTATTTTTGTGTAAAGCCAAGTAAATGAATGGGGAAGTTGAAAAACATAATCAGAATGTTGTATTGACACTGTTGTAGATTTTCCGAATACCGAAAAACAAGAAATGAATGGAAACGAATTTGCCAAAGTGAACATATTATGCATCTTTATATAGGGCATCGTCCCAAATGGGAAAAAAGTACCCTTGGATAAAACAAAATGACAAAATATTTATTGAATATTTTAAATTTATGACATACATTTGTCATATTTAGGCAGAATGCTTACCCTCGGGGACATAAACTCTAAACATTTACTTTTTTGTGTGTATCTTTTTCTCTCTTCCTTATTTTTATCTCTAGTGCTCAGAAGGCACTTCTGGCTATTTGGTAGGAGCTACAAATATTCTGCCCAGGCACAGGCATATAATTCCCCTAGATTCATCTCTCTTTCCAAAATGTCTATCTTGGTGATATATACAGTGATTGCTAGTGATTTGTGTAGGTCCTCTGAGATAGTCTAAGACACTAAATGAAACTTTTAAACTAATTCAAAGTGTTCTATATTAACATTAACTTTGAATGACCCAGCAATGACTGTTCTTTTGTACCACAAGTGATGCCATTGAGGATAACATCCTTCCATTAACAGGGTAGCATGGATCCCTTGACACAGCTATGAGAAAGGCTGATCATGTGTAGAGCATCAAAGTTTGGAGGGGGAAAAAAAAAGCTATGCTGAAAATTTTAGAAAAGACCCAGAAGTAAATGCTCAATAAAATTGGTGATGAGTTATTAATTACTAAAAGTGTACTACAAACCTAAAGTTCCTCATTTAAGAATTTGGAGAATATCTGCCTCTAGCTGAAGGGATTATAAGGATATTAGATGGCTTCATAGATGCTATATAATAAAGTCAGATTTTGTACCATTACCTGTATTTTTTTCCAGAACTTGAATTGCAACGTCTATATATTCAACAATATGAAATATGTATATTTAAAATATATATTTTTTAAATATATATTATATTGATTTAAATATTTAAATATTTAAATATATATTTAAATTATATATAACATATATATACATATATATTTGGCCCTGCAACCACTACAGGATGTGTTCCTGGGCTCGGGCCTCAAACTCAGTGGGCCGATGGCCAATCAGCCCTGATGGCCCCCTGTTTCCTTGGTATCCACAGGCTGGCGCCATGGCCCATGTTATAAAGCACATGAGAAGCAGCTGAAAATACCTATACTTTAATGTGCTCTTAATCTTGTCAGTAAATATTTTTCAGACATAGTCCATTGTATTATTTTGTTATACTTTTGCTTTGAGAGTACAGATTGTTGTTGACAAAGTCCTTCCTCTGCTCTGACTGCCCAATTCAAGAACAAATGTGCCCATTACCCTTCTGAGTCTGAACCAGGGCATACACAGAGTGCTGTAATTTTTGCTCAACAGCCAAGCTTCTCATTGCAGGGCCAAGAGTCTTTGTCTCCCATTCCTCCACTCCAACCCCACCCCAAGTTTTCTTTGACCAAGCAACCCACTCTGACATCTGTTTCTCCATTTGCTGCTCTGACCCTTCTTTTTGCCA
Source organism: Herpailurus yagouaroundi (assembly GCF_014898765.1). NCBI lineage: Eukaryota > Metazoa > Chordata > Mammalia > Carnivora > Felidae > Herpailurus > Herpailurus yagouaroundi. Next base: position 29,723,102 of record NW_024412429.1, on the reverse strand, counting down.
GTCTATGAATTCATACTCTACATTTTCACTACCTTTTTCTTTATCTTTTCAAGATGTTCTACAAGTCTATTTGTTTCACAAAGCCTCTCCTAGCTCACCAGAGCAGTGATAATATATTCCTCCAACTGAAGTGCCCAATTCCAATAAGACGCAATTCAGAAATACCTAAAGATGAGGTATATTATAAATATTTGCTTTCTGTACTATTTGCTTTTGCCTCGTATCTTATCTCTACTTTGCTGAACAACTGTGCTTTGGGGTATCTCCTTTCACATGTGTGTTCAGTTACAGAATGGGATATTTATCTGTTTTCAACAGTGTCTCCCCCCATTGAAGTCTCTGGGAATCTTTGTAAAAATCCTATGCCCAGACTCACTCCAGACCAATTAAATCAAAATATCTGATTGAGAACAGCTGCTCTTAGATAGTTGTAAAACAGAGGAGAATGTTAGCCTAATTTTCCCCTCGCATCCTGGGATAAAGAGGGAAAATCCTGACCAGTTTGAAACTATAATGGAAAAAAAAATAAGAGAAAATGTTCTGTTGAATCATATGATGAGAAGGCTATAGGTGAGCAAGAGCTTATCTCTCTTCTGGTCACTCCCATGTCAGTCCAGAGAAATAACAGCATTTACTCTAAATGATGGTCCCCTTCTTCTACTTTAAGTTTCCATGACCCATACACCACTCTACCCAACTTGCCCTGATGATGAGTGGTAAGATTCTAAAGATTGATTCCATGATCCTAATGAAGTATGCTGACCTCAAGAAACATGTATTCTAATACATCAAACTTATGATGAGCTATGTTTGAAGTTTCTTTCCAGGTAGTGTTGTCTTAATTGTATAGATTAGAGTTTCCTGGTCAAGGGGTCGTGAACAGGTTTCTAATGTTCTGAGACATTGGTCCCCCTCAGCCGGTAGGGTGGCCAGGCAATTCTAGTCTGAGACTCTGGGCTTGCACAACCAGATACATTTAACCCAGTAGGAATCAAATGTTATTTTCTGTGTTTTATGAACTGAAAAAGCAGGGAGGTCTTGGAGAAATACAGACAGTAGAATCTTCAGTGGCTGAAATACTAAGCAATACAGAGCACCAAGCTTGTACTCAGTATTAAAAAATTATATCCTGCGTTTGCGCAGTATATATCCATCCATCAGTTACAATTACACTTGTAAGGGTAAAGCCATAAACAGCAAAATATCAGATTTGAAAAACTAAACAAATGGTGCTAAAAGAAATTGTCCCCCTGGTATCATCACCTGGCAGCATAAAAAGTCATTTTCATTATATGATATCGCTCATAGTCATAGTAACCTCGTATTTAATAATACATGAGTATAATAGACTCACAATTGGTACTCAACCAATAGAATCTGATCAAGAATGAATTTATTTGTTTGTTTCTTTGTCATCTCCAAAAAAAATATTTCAATATATTTGGATCAGTTTTTTGATTCTAGTTCTCAAATTCAAATAGATTAAAGTTGTGTAATTAGGTTTGGACATGTAGAACTACTTTTCTTGGTTTAATTATCAAAAGAGGAAAGTGGTGGAGTGCAATTCACAGAAAAAGGAATTCTGATAACCGTTAGGGTTTAATTTCAAAAAGTGAGATGTGTATGTTGCCATCAAAATTGGATCTGTGACTTGATAAGGATGGAAAACTCTAAAAGACAGATTTATTATAATCCATATCCATTCAGTGAATTCAGACATTGTTTTCCTAATAATGGCTAAGACAAACTCTCAAACTTTGGAGTTGGTAGATAAGAAACATAGAAATCATTTTATACTGAGATCACAAAATACTCAGTTAAGAATAGAGAGGTTTACCTAGAGAAGCCAAATGAAGGTGCACAGAAAGTTCTCTGATGAATCCAAATATTTTAAAGATATTAATGACATGCATAAAAGGCAGAGAAAGCTTCATCTAAACAAAGGCAAACATAAATGTGTGACACAAATCATGAAGAAAGAGGATTTTACAAGGATTTATAAAAATGTTTTTTAAAGAACAAGAATGAAACAGTACCAGTCCATGGCCTAGGATATGGCAAAACATTAAGAACAGACGTCTAAGAGAAAGTAGTAAAAGCTCAGGGTCTTTTTTTTTTTCTTCTTGTCAAAAAGAATTAATTCAAACTAAAAAAAAAAAGGAACAGCTTTGTTTTTAAAATGGTTCAGTGGGGAGGGTTGAAACGGAAGCCCAAGAAAGTCAAAAACAAGCAAACAAACAGAAACGATGGCCATTTGGCAAAATGTCAGGTTTCAGAGTCTAATGAATTATAATCCCACCTATTTGCAGATATATTTGCTAAACTGTCAGTAATCTTCATGGAAGCATGGAGGATAGAAGCATGTTGGAAAGTGAGTAAAAGGCAAAAGTTGTCTCAATTTTATTCAGTTAAAAGAGAAAATATCAAATGGCCTCTGTTTATAAAGTACCCCCATTTCAGTTTGGTCTCCAGGTTGAGTTATGATGGCCCCGTAACCACACAAGAGGAGGATGCCCAGAGCAGATCAGCAGAGGTTGACACAGGGATATCATGAGTTAGTTGAGTTCCAGTCACACAAGTGGGACTTTCTGGGACTGCTTCTACAGTAGCCAATGTTTCTGATTTTTCTATTTTATCTGCTTCCTGACTAGTCCTTACTCCAAGTAAATATCCTGTAAGGTCTTTCTTCCAAGAGTGTATCTTGCAAAGATCAGTTCCACTAACTTTACAGATAAAATGCTCCAAAATATCTCTCTCCTTAAAATACATGTATTTGTATCTTATATATTTATAAAATTGATAGGCAACTTGTGTGGATGAAGTAGCCACATGGCCAGGTGCCATGATATATTTTCTGTGAAGCCAGGAAAATACTTACTGTGGTTTAGCACCCTCATATAGAGAGGCCCTGCACACTTAGGCCCTGAGAGAACACCTACATCGGCCCCCTCCTCTGAGTAATAAAATCATAAGGCAGGGAAGACAGGGAGAAGGAACGCACACAGTGACAGGCCTTGGTGACTGACTGGATTTGCCATAACTAGGACACTGGACAGGACTCAGGTTTTAAGAAAAAATAGCACATTCATTTGGGATCTGCTTAATATATAAATCTCCCCCAATAGCCTATTCTCAACAGAGCAGCAAGTGCGATCCTTTAAAAACATTACATCATGTCTCCCTCATAGTAAACCTCTGTGTCTCCGTGTCTCTCTGGGTCCTTAACCTCTCTACCACTCCCCTCCAAGCCCAGCTTCTCCTGGCTTGTCACTTCTCTGCCCTTATCTCTCCCTCTGCTTCAGTATGCTGGCCTCCTGGCTATTTCTAGTACATGCCAAGCATGTTCCTTGCCGTCTTGTGCTTGCTGTTCCCTGAACCTGAACTGCTCCTCCCAGGTGGTCTCCTGGTTCTTCCCACGTTTCATTCAAGTCTTTGCTCCAAGTCACCTCAGAGCAGCCTTCTTAGACCCTCCTGTATTTAAAGTGCAGCCCACACCCACCCACCCAGACCTCCCAGCACTCCCTCTTCTCTTCCCTTCCCTGCTTTATTTCGCTCCACGGCACCTATATCACATCTCTATAGGCAATTTATTTGTTGATTTTGCCTGTTGTCTGTCTCTTCCCAGTAGAATCTGAGCCCCATGAGAGCCGATGTGTTTTGTCTGTTTTGCTCACTACTATATCCTCCGGCTATATAACAGGGCCTGTTCAAAACATTCAAAAAGATTTTTTAATTGAATTATTTTGAGTATAGTTGACACACAATGTTAAACTAATTTCAGGTGTACAACATAGTGATTCAAGATCTCTATACATTATGCCATGCTCACCACAAGTGTTGTTACCATCTGTCACCATACAACACTGGTACAATACCATTGACTATATTCCCTGTGCTGTAACTTTTATTCTTGAAACTGATTCACTCTGTAACTGGAAGGCTTTATCCCCCATTCCCCTTCACCCATTTTGTCCATTCCCCCACCCCCTTCCCCTCTGGCAACCATCAGTTTGTTCTCTGTATTTATGGGTCTGGTTCTGATTTTTTTGTTTGTTTGTTTATTCATTTGTTTTGTGTTCTAGATTCCACATGTGAGTGAAATCATATGGTATTTTCTCAGTCTAGTTTATTTCACTTAGCATAATACCTTCTAGGTCCATCCCTGTTGTCCCAAATGACAAGATCTCATCTTTTTTTTAAGGCTGATCAATATTCCTCAGACATATTTTTGAGAAAGAAAGAAAGAAATAATTATCCAGCTGGTCTAGAGATCCCAAAATAAATTAGAACCAGAGGTTTAGGTTTAGGTTTAGTTATACAGGACAAGAATTGAATGGTGTAGGTTTAGTTATACAGGACAAGAATTGAATGGGCAATGGTACTCGATAAGGGAAGCCAGCTAAGATTTTGAGCTCAGTATTACACACACACACACACACACACACACACACACACACACACACAAGCTCCATGTAGAGCAAATATATAGCCAAGTATTTTCCTCAAAACAGTCATCTTAGAAGACACTTGAAAAGTATGTTTTGTGTCCAAATGTGTTTGGGAAATGCTGTGTGATCTCACCTTCTTGGATATTCACAGTAGACATCAATATATTGAAAGATCTGAAAAATCTTGCACGTATTAGTGGGGGTTTTCCAGGGTTCTCCTGACTAATACAGATTTTGGTACCAAGGGTGGTTCTAGAGGAACAGAATCTTAAGGATGAGTTTTGTGAGTTGACTCTAGGTTTTCTGGAATTGGATCTCTAATTAGATTTAAAGATGCTAATTAATCTCTTCCCAGTAATAAAGAAAGCACTAGAAATCCATGTTGTGATGTGGCAATAGAGATATGAAAAATATCAACCTTGGATACTCCTAATCAAACACTTATAAGAGACAAGTTTCTGGGTAACCATATATAAGATTCCTTTGAACATTTTTGTCGAACTAATGAGTATAATGAGATTGGCTGGTTGTTCCTAATGTTGCTGGACAAAATGGAGAAAGAAAAAGCGAGTTAAGGGATTCATATTTCCAGCTCAAGCACTACATAAACGACCTACAAGCTACTATCTCTGTTCTGACTTTTCTTTCCTATAGCTCTGTTCTGACTTTTCTTTCCTATAGCTCTGGATCTGAGATTCCTGAAAAACAAGCCCAGAATCTCATCATGCTAGTGGCTGAATTGCAACATAAGCTGATTCCCAATATCTCAGGGTGTCTACTATTAAAAGTGAGGACTTTGATTGGGAAGGAATGGAATCTTGGTCATTGGAATGGGGACATATGGAAAGCCCTGGACAAAGCTGGTGACACCGAACCCCTAAATTCTGATGACTTTCTTTGCCCATGGAAGCAGCCTCTTCACCCTGTCATAACAAAATACTATAGACTGGGTGCCTTAAACAACAGAAATTTGTTTTCTCCCAGTTCTGAAAGCTAGAAGTCCAAGATTGAAGTGTCAGCATGTTTGGTTTCTTATGAGGCCTTCTCACTGGTTTGCAGATGGCCACCTTCCTGATGCATCTCACATGGTCTTTCTTCTATACTCATCAGATTAGATTAGGGCCCACTCTAACACCCTTGTGTTAACTTAATCCCTAATTTAAAGGTCCTATCTCCAAATATAGCCACATTCTGAGGTACTGAGCATTAGGGTTTCAGTATACGCTTGGGAGGCAGGCACAGTTTAGCCTATAACACTGCAATTTTGTAAAAGTTCAATTTTGTTAAAACTCCATGCTTCCCAAGAGCATTTGACTATAGCACTCTTAATTCACATGTTCAATTACATATCAGAGAGTAATGTTCCTGACTTTGAATATACTTTAACACTGACCCAGATTTATATAGCAATATCAATAATACTATTAAACAATAAAAGTATAATAATATAAAATAGAATTTACATAATGTCTTTTATATATATTTAATATTTAGCAACATCAATAATAATATTCTTAATAATAAAAGTTTATTACAAAGTAATTGACAGAGTGCTTTTATCCACATTATTTCATTTGATTTCTACCTTCTATGAAGAATACAGGGCAGATATTATTATCTTTACTTAATGGAACAAAATATTTCATAAAGCCTAGAATGGTTAAGACTTAGTAAGGTCATAGAAGTAGTAAGTAGTAAATTGATTTCTTTACTCTGTAATACAGCTTTTAAACACTATATAATACCCACTCTCCCATATACCATGGCTCTCACTTCAGATCAAGATGTGTTTGAACAGGGATCGTACCATATTAGGTAAGAGCACATGCTTTGGAGCCAGTCTTCACACTCACTGGTTTCAAATTTGCCTTCACACCCACTGGGCCATGTTATCATGGAAAAGTAATTTAATACCTCTCTGTCCTTCAGATATGCTATTGATAACAGTACTTCTCTAGGAGAGTTATTCAGAGAATTAGTGAAGTCATAAAAAGTACTTCAAACATTTCCTAGCACATACTAAATGTTCAATACATACTAATTATTACTATAGAAATAAAAGTTACTGGCTTTAATAGCAAAATAATATCCCATAACATGGATATAATATAATCAAGTTAATCGTTTTCCTATATAGTCCATGTTTGTCACCTGTTTCCCTTCTGAAAAAAAAAAAAGAACAAAAAATGAACAATATTTGAAGATTAAAAGAATCCTAAGTGCCATGTTGAATTAGAAGTGAATTAACAACTTCCAAATACCTCCTAGCTCTGAGCAGACTTCAGCAGTGATTATGGTGGCCTGGTGGTCCTTCTGAGGTCAGCAGACTTGGTGTGGAAGTCTCTTAAGAGCAGGCTATCTCATGGGACTTTGAGTATTTCCTGCCCGTGATCAGCAACATCTTTTCTTGCAGTATTTTGGCAGGTTTGTCCTTGTTCCCGGCCAGATTCAGGAAGTTCAGAAGCACATGAAAACAAACAATACATTAAAACACTTCTCTCAAATTATTCAAAGTTCAAAAAAACAAGAAATTATTCAGCAATACTGGGACTTGGCCATTATTTTATCTTATTAATTATATTTATTCTCAATTGATGTACCCATTCTTTTCTTCCCAACAAATACTTTTCTTGGCAGTGATTTACATTAAACTTTTTTCCTGAAGTATATTTAAGCATAGGTAGTGATTAGCACGGTATCAATGTATTTTGCAAAACTATACAGGAATTTTCATAACTTGGACTATTTTGTCCTCTGTGCAATTTTCAAATTATACTTTGTTATTAATATCATTCTTAGTGACTATTATTGTTCTTAAGATCAGCATGATTTTTCCTAAAAATCTCTTCCCTTTATTTCAGTGATCATAGTTGGATGAATCACAAACCAACAATATAACATGCTGCTTTTCCAAATTTTACTTATCACTTAAGATCTGCCTAAATATCTGCTCCTTGATAAAAACCTTCCCAATTTCCCAACTCCACATGATGGAGTGGCTTCTATTTCTCACCATCATCACTCAACTAAATTCAATGGACTTTTTTCAATCATCATTTCACTTACTCTTTAAGCAAAATTTATCTGAAAACCATTCCCTCCCTCTTGAATAACTGTTCCATGACACAACAAGCTTCTGGATTTCCTCTTACCTCCATGGCTTCCCCTTCTCTCTTATAGACTCTGCCTCTAACAAGACACTAAATGTTATAGTTGCTCAAGGTTGGATGATAAGCCCCATTCACTTCTCACTTCACTTTCTGTGCAACTTCATACATGCCTATAGTTTAATTTGACTTGTACATTTATATCTCCATCCCAGACATTCCCTCTGGGTGTCAGACTCATGTGTCTAGCTGCCTACTTGACATTTTTGCTTTGAAATCTCAGTAACTCATTCAATGTGACCAAAGTTGAGCACATGAACTTCTCTCCCCAGATATGGTCCTTCTGGAATTCCCTTTTTCTATGATAAATACAATCAGTCATCCAGTTATGCAAGCCTATAGGAATTATCCTCAATACTTCCCTCTCCCTCAGCCTTCATATACTATTCCTCACCATGTGTCAATTCTACCTACTAAATATCTCTAAAATCTATTCACCTCTCTACCAGTACTACCACTCTATTCCAAGATACCATCTTTTCTCACCTGGACTATTACAACGATCTGTTAACTTGCCATTCTTGTCCCTCCAATCCATTCTGCATATTGTACCCGAAGTTGTTTTTTTCAATATGTAAATCTGATAACATCATCTTTCCCTTAAACTCATCTATGGCTTCCTAATTCTCTTGGAATAAAGTCAGACTCCTCAGTCTATCCTACAAAGTCCTGACACTTACCCAACCTCATCTTATACCATACACCACCATATCCACTTCGATCTGTTTGCTGTGATGCACTTGCTCTTATTAGGTTACCTCAGATATGCCATCTTCCTGCCATAGGACCTTTGAAAATGCATTTCTGTCTGCCTGGATTGCTGCACTCAGGGTGATCATGTAATGTGTGATTCGATCAGAATACTTCTGAGTGTGAAAGGGGCACTATTACTAATTATACCTGGCAAAACAACAGGTGTAAATAAAGATTTTTCCAGGGAAAATCAGGACATATGTTCACCTAAAATGATTTTGTGTTCATTCAACAGATCTCAGATTAAATGTCACCTCCTCAGGGAAGCTCAAAACAACCTTCCTGGCAAGGTGAAGTCCATTATAAGTTTATTAATACAACATAGGTCTCTTTTATTCCACTATCCAAAGTTGCAACTTTACATTTATGCACATAATTGTTCTTTGATGTCCCTTCCAGTAGACTAAACTCCATGAGGCCAAGACTCTTCCCAAGGTTCTATACTATTGTATTGTCTGCCAAAAACACTGTATCATAAATATCATATATATTAAATATCATTTATTGAATGAAGAACATAAAATAATGCCTCTTTAAGAACTTCCTTTTTTCTGTGATTGGCACAACCATCCAGTTATGCAATGCAGAAATCTAGGAATTATCCTTGACACCTTCCTTTCCCTCAGCCCCAGTATTCAGTTCTTCCTCATGTCCCTTTTCTCTGTAGCCTCCTCTCTCTCCTCTTTATCCCCTTCCTCTCTCTCTCCTCCCTATCTCTCCTGCTTTGTGTGTATATGTGTGTGTGTGTGTGTGTGTGTATTTATATATTTTTTTCAATTATACTTAATTTTTCAAATTATACTTAATTTAAATATACTTATCATGATATGCACTGAGTAATGTAGGCAATTGTTGAATCACTATATTTGACACCTGAAACTAATATAAAATTACATGTTAACTAAACTGAAATTAAATTTTTTTAATTTAAAAATTATATTTAATTTAAATATTTTAAATTAAATATATTATTAAATATTTATCTTTAAATAATTATCTTTCAATTTTACCAACTGAAACATTTTATAAGATTGCTAGGAAACCACTTGAGGCCCAGAAATTTTCAAGTTACTTGTCCACATAAAATCATAAAGCCTCACAATGTTTCTGAGAGAGGGATCCAAACACAAATATCCCAATGCTACTAACGGTTAGACTTCTTCTAGCATATACCATATTTGCTTATTTCTGTGACTCTCTTCTAGATGATTATCTGAGTGCCAAGATGGCATCCTATGGACCTTTGTATTTCCCTTTTCCTCCCCTACATTCTAACACTTTGTATAATGTTGTGAATGAGCATTTGTTGAAATGAACTGAATTGATCTGGGGTCTGCTCAGAGCCAACCTAGAGTTGGTCCCTTTACTTACTTACTCAAAAGTTCTACTGACCTGCAAGATGCCTACATCTGCAGTGGGATCCATACTCCCTCTGGTCTAACCTGCACCACTGGGGCCTCATGGGTTCCCATGACATGGGCCACAGCATTCTTGTCATGGTGGGATTGCAATGCTCCCATGAAAAAGTACCAGGATAAACATTTGTCTTTCCCCAGGACATAGCTTTGGTACTCTCCTTTTTAACCCTAAACTACCCAGCACAGAGAAGAGAAAGACCTCGGGAAATCAAAGGAAACCATAATAATGTCATGAGTGATTGCACTGGTCGCTGCTGTGGAGAATGGGGACGGTGGCCCTGTGCAGCAGTGGTTAGAGAGCAAGTGTTCCCGACGCCACTTGGCTTCTAATCCCAATTCAGTCACTTGTAAGCTCTTTGCGTTCCTCAGTACAAGGGAGATGAAACACACATCTCCCTCAGGCAGACTGTCATAAGGACTAAACCATCTTATACATGTAGAGTCCTTAAAACAGTTCCTGACTTAGAAATCCTCCTAAATGATAATGACTGTCATAGGAGAGGGGAGGTGAGGGGGCAGAAATCTCAGAAGAACAGTAACAAAGAATAATAGTTACTATTTTTTGAGTGCCTACGATGTGCCAGGCATTATGAAGGGGTGGGGTGTGAGCAGGAGCAGAGATACCTACATTTATAACTATATAACACTTATTTAAAAACAATAAACTTTGCTTTGATGAGATTCTGGAAATGAAAAGCATTATCCCAGAAATAAGTGAATAATATGCAAGTTTACATCAGTGTTTTCATTACTTAAGGCAGACCCAGATCACATATTCCCTAAAATGACTCTGCAGATTATTCCCCTTATTCTTAATCTTTATAAGAGGACATGTTCTTTGTGTTCTTTTAAGTTCTTTTACAGCTTCTTGGAATTCTCTTTAGGCATTTCTGCTGCTTCTTGTTCAATATCTTTTTTTTTTTTTTATTAGACTCCTGTGTTCCTGGTGATTGTAACTTTTTTTTTCCTCAACTTTTTTTTTTTCTTATTTTCCCTCTGTATAACCATCGAGCTGAAGAATGTCTAGTCTGAGTTGAAACCTACCTCACTTACTTTAGAAAATAAAGGCAGTGCTATTTATACATTCACCTTTGTAACATTCAAGTCCCAAAATGCACCTCTGTCATAAAGTATTTAATAAGTCTAAGCAAAAGTTGCAAGGTAGTATATATAGTATTGTCTGGGGACTCTAACTTGGTGAAATTTCTCCTTTCTCTTGATTTTGATATAGAGACCAAGGTTTTTAAAATGAAAAAAAAAGAAAGAACTTTTTTTTTTTCACATGCAAAGAAAACTTTATTTTGTTTCTTTTGCCAGAAGTGTGGTTTTGGCCAACTAACTCTGGTTTGTCTCTTTCCTATACACAAAGCCCTCTCAGCAACAGCCCAGAAAGACACAATTAGTGCGACAGGTCAATAGACAAGAAGCCTCCTACTCAGCCAGATCAACACATAGCCCTTAGTAACTAGACAGGCCCAGGCTCACTCAAAAAAGTAAAGCAGAAGATTGAAGTCCCAAATGGGAAATTTGGTCTATCAGCCATCTTGGATCTCATGCAAGCTCATAGCACTCAGAACAATCATCTCTGCCTGAGTTATCTAAACTGGCTGCCTGTACTATCCCATAAATCTACGGAGTGATCAAATTGCACAACCTTCCTCCTCTTTGTTTGGCTAGATAAACATCTTAGAAGAAATAATTCACTTTGCTAATTGAGAGTAGTCATCTGAAATGTTCGAAGCCGCCAGCTGAGGCAGTGCACCCTGGCGAAAGCTCCTGTCTGAGATCTGGGGGTCTGGGTTCTGTCTGCCCTCATTTTGCAAGTTTACAGCACTGACGTGAATTAGTAGTGTCTAAAGGAGCTCAAAGCAATAACTTTCACGAGAGCTTCTTCTCCCCACCATATTTGGGCCGCTCCATGGTTGCATCTTTCTGACGCTATCACCAGCTCATCTTCCTTGTTCATAGCGACACCCCTGCTATGAATCTCTCTCCGTGTTTCCTGCAGCTGTCATCATCACCTTCTTCATTTGTCTCAGATGCCATAGGAGCATAGTAGCCACTGCTCTGTTCCTTTCCGACCCCATTTCCCCACCCTGAAGTGACCTTGACTCCACAACCGGGGCCAGAGTCTGGTTCTCGTCATGTGGCCCATGTTTCAGCCACTGTAAGTTGTCATTGCTGTCAGAGTCTCCGCCATATTTGCCAGTTACATAAGAGGCCACATAATGTCTGCTCCCTAGCACAAGCTTTTATTAAACAGAGACAGCCCGAGAGGCCAAGTGGGCAAGAGGTCCATCCCGGAACCACGTCCCCTGGGAGGGTGAGTGGCTGTCTCCGGGTCTTGGCTCCTGGAGCCACTCAGCTCAGCTCTCTGCCTGTGTTTGTAGCCTTAAATACCCGAGGACGACATGTTATGTTTTCGGCCTGAAGAGGCAAAAGAGAAGCAGCCCTTTCAAAATAAGAATTTCCCTGCTGTTTGTTTCATTTTGGAACACAATAAGGACAGGCTGAGGACACGACTCTGAGCTGTCAACACTTCCGACCCGGCGTCCACAGCACCTTTCGCTTGCCAGAAAAAAAAAGTTGCTTAAGTGAAACAAGGGCCTAATGAATAGTCAAAATAATTGTTTAGCTTGGATATAAGGCCTTAGGTAAATAGATGATTGCCTGAGACCAGAGGCCAGAAAGAGCAGTTCAGCAGGACGCTACTTGTTCTGTTTTTCGGACATCAGCCCAGTGGCCTCTGCTCCTCCAGGGACGGTTGTTACTGAATTATTTCTCTCTTCCCACGAGCATATTGAAGCAATTTAGTATCAGAAGGGGCTAATAACAGCAGGGAGAATGAGAGAGAACTTTCTATATTGGAGATATATCCTTAAAACATGGATATTACCTTATTCTCAAATAAATTGAATGCTCAGGATGTGGACTGTTTGGTTTGTTTGTATTTACCTTTCCGTGTTGAAATTTTCTAAAACGCTTTGTTAGCCCACTTACAATTGTCCTCCCTCCTGCCTTACTCGTACTTTTAACATGATTTCATCCTTTTTAAACACTATTATTTACTACCCCTAAAAACCATCATTAGGTTTATGAGTAATCCACTTGCAAAACTATAATTGTAGTTATAGACAGAAGAAGTATTGAAAAGGAAGCTTTCAGGTATGGGTTTTGTAGTTTGTTGTTGTTGCTGTTGATTTGTTTTGTTCTGTTTGTTTATTTAAGTCTCTTTGCTATCAACTTTCTTCACTGTTTCCTTTTTCCCAAAATGGCATTACATCATGAAAATTCTATTTAATTAAGAGCTTGATTAAATTAGTTGCTAGGTAATTTCAGTTCTACTGAATAATATTTTTAATAATTGCTTTCCATCTCTTACTTGAAAATAATAGATGCCTTGTTGATCCAGAACAGGATTTGGTTGTCTTACTCGTTCGGCTCATTTCCGCTGGACTGCTATTCAAATAAACAACATCTATCTGATTGAATCTTGAACTCATCAAGGGGGTGGATTCCCCTCGTACTCAAGTTTCAGGAGTCATGATGAATATATATTTGGTTTATTGGCAAATAGCAATCAGAACATACATTGGGCCATAAAAAAGTGAATGCTTAGCTTGTTTCTATGATTTTTCATCCTGATGATATAGGATAAAGGTTAAGAACATGGGGTTTAAGAGCCAATTTCAAATTTGAATACAAACTCCACCCTTACTAATTCTGTGAGCTTGGACAAATTATCAAATTTCCACTGGTTTCAGTTTCCTCATCTGTAAAATGGTCTAATAATAACACCTACTTCGCTGGGTTGTTGGGTAGATGATATTCAATAATACATGTAAAATGCTTAGTACCGTGTAAGGTTTCAAGAAATTCTAACCCTCATGCTATTTTCATGCACCTTATAATTTCCTCACAACAACCCTGTGAGGGAGGCGAAGCTGCTGTAATTATGCCAATTAATTTAAATATTAGAAAACTAGACCTCAAAGTGTTTATTGAGTTGCCCACAGTCACCCAAGATGGTGAAATATTGATCCTGTCAGTAACCGGAATCTCTGAATTACTCACATGTTGCCTTCCCTTTACCCAGCTTGCCTTGTGATGCTGTCTCCTCCGTGTTTCCCTAAACGTAAAGCCCTGAATGATAATGGGCGTCCTCTGCCTTAGACTGTCAGATGGACAAAAGGAATAAATTTTGACAGAGGCTTTAAAACCTCTATTGATATTATACAGAAGTTTTCTGCGAAAATGGTACCCTCTGAACTACACAGTCAGGAGGGATGCTTTGCTAATCCTGAGAAAAAAAAGTACTAGTGGACAAGTGATTTCCAATTGGTGAGCCTGAAACCCCCTAGAGAAGCCCACAGGGATGACACAACGGGTCAACAAACCTAAAGCCTAGCCGGCTTCATAGACCGAATGAATACAGGCTTATCCATGCATAAGTTTTGAAGCATATGTCTATCTGATTATCATTTAGAAAATATAAATCATTTAGGCACTGCTGAATTTATTATATCATTTTGGCATGCTGTATTTTCCCAATGGCTGCTAAATTTCACCTATCATGTGAGGGTCTGTGATTTTTTTTTTTTAAACCATTATGTACAGACTCCTTAAGATTAGAAACCAATGTTATTGAGGAGAGAGCTCTGCCTATGAAGTTTAATAACCTAGATTTAAGGACCAGCCCTGCTAGTTATAAGTTAAAGCACCATAAACTCAGCCAGTCAGTTAAAGTCCATAGATATCTACTGAGTGCCTCTAAAGGGCCCGCCCACACCCTGAGCTGGAGCTGGGTAGGTGAACAGCAGGCCTGAACTTTCTTCCTGAGCCTCCATTTTCTCACCTATAAAGTAAGTAGAATAATAGTGGCTCTCCTCACAAGGCTATTGTGAGCATCCAATGAGATAAACAAGAAAATAAATACACTGTGATGTTTGTGAAAGTGCTTTGTGAACTCTTTAGAGTGCTGTAAACATGGAGTGTTCAAGACAAGCTGCTGAAGACAAGAAAACCGTTCAACTCTCCCTAGTGGATTTCCTGTAACTGCTGGCCATCTACCCCCATGAACTTGCCAAATGCTAACAGCATTCCTTTCTTTGATCTCAGATGATATTCATATTTATAAAAATGCTTGTCCATCTCTTTCTTCCTCCTCCCCTTCTATTCCATAAATTGTAACATTCCTTAATATCGATATGGCACTGTAATATCAGATTATACAAAGCATTAAATAAGGCACCAATATAAAATTCAAAGTACAGAATAACCCAGAGGCTCACAGCTTGCAGTTTGTAAGCCCAAACATACACAACGCCCATCTGTAAGGGATAGTTTAAACATTGCCAATGGCACTGGTTACAGCTGAAGGGGATCTCACTCAGACCCCGGTTAACTCCAGGGGGTAGGAATGGAGGAGAGATGACTGTCCCTTTTCTCTACTCATAGGCTAAGGCCTCACTGCCACCTCATGTCTGGGAAAAAGTGGTTTATGGGAGGGGACCCATTACTCGTGGAATTGAAACTTTCCCTGATTCAGTTCTTCCAGAAATATAGAAGATCTCATGTATTTTTCTCTCTCCTCTAATTCCATATTTTATGTGCTAATTTGTACATTTTGTCTTTATATTTATTCTTGTCAACAGAAGACATTCGCTTAGAGTCTGCTAAGTGCCATACAATACACAAAGCACTATGGAAAAATGCAAAACACATAATTAATATGCATGATCCTTTGCAGGAGTTTAGAAAGAAGTAAACCCAGCATTTATTGCAAGGCAGCAAGTGTTATTTTAGATTCTTCAACCCATGACACTGTGAACCACTGAGGTTTAGAGAAATAAATTTCCCAAGATCATACAGGTAGCAAGTGTCTGAGCCGAGATTGTCCTAGGTCTATTTCGTCTTAAAGTACATGCTCTTTCCATTCTATTTCATTCCCTCCCTTGATCGGGAAGGCAGAAGACACAGCAAAAAGGAACGTGAATGCAGACATTAAAGAAAACCTGCAAATGAATAAGTTCTACAAGCTCCACTGACTATTTCGTGTACAAGGGTGGCAAGTGTCTGAAGTACCTGGAGCTGGGCTGGCCTTCATGGAGCAAATTCTAAAGCAGATCAATGATAAAGCCTGGGCAACAGGGCAGTGGACACTAGTCAGAGATCAATTGTGCTGGAACCAAGAGAAATAACACTGGGCAGTTAAACATTCTAACAAGAATAAAAGTTTTAATCCCAGAGCATCATTTGTTCTCCCAGATTCAGATGCCCCCTCTTTGTGGCCCTGAGACTATGGAAATCTTGTGAATTACTAAAATTTTCGCAGATCCATCTTCCAGGCAAATCTAAAAGACAGCAGAGTGCTGCTTCAGTTATTAGAGTACTGCTAAGTTCATTACACTTAACATTCATTAAATATCCCCTCTCACATAGCTCTCTCTTAAGCAAGGTAAGTGGAAATCATTTTCCTCCTGACATTTGGTTCCAGTGACATAAGTGAGTAAGAGGATTTACAGAGGAAAAGTGAATACACTTGGCAATGTTTTCAAACATTTGTTTGGATTTTCTGTTTTTTAGGAGATGTACGACTAAGGGGTCAGACGGGGGTTCCTGCTGAACGCCGCGGCTCCTACCCATTCATTGACTTCCGCCTACTTAACAGTGAGTAATCAAGTGTACCTGGAAAGGAACAAACGTTTTCTTAAAAAAAAAAAAAAAAAAAAAATCTCACTTCCCTCTGAACTTCAAAACCCTCAGAGGTCTGCCTTCCTTCCTCCATGTCTCCCCTCCCAAATGGAACTTAACCCTTTGTCTTTAGATTTCCTCCCTAGTGAAGTGATTCTGGCACTGTCCTACCTCCCAGAGCTTTAGTGAGAATCAAATGAGCTCATTTCAGCTTTCAGAATGTAAGTCTTAAAAACCTTGAAGACCTATACAGGGAAACTTATTCCTTTCATCATCCAGCACATTCTTTCCACCTTCATCCAGAACTAGACCAGATGAGATTCTATTTTATTGTTAAAACCCCACAGGGAAACCTACTCACATATGACCCTTAGTAACTATCCATTGTCTAATTCTCCCTTCTTTGTCTCAAGTCTCTGAGATCTGTTCTTGCATTCCTCATAAAGCTCTACACCATGGCTGAGCCCTTGTAGTGTGCACTTGCTGCTTCTTCCATTAGAACTACCTCGGAAAGTCATTTCTTTCTATCTTTCCCCTTCATATATTACTCCTTATTTGGAGTTTTGCTCAACCTCTGGTTCATAATTCTGTTAATTTCACATTCCTCTGGAAACCCAAACCAGTGACCAGTCACCCTGCCTGATAGCATGCCTTCTATTGCAATCATCCTGCACTTTGGACTTGGGGGTGGGGGTGGTGGGGGGAGAAACTGGATAAATTTCACAGTTTGCTCCAAGGTTTTCAGTGTTTGGTTCTCATACCTCTTCCCATCGATAAATTTCAAAGTTCTGGGTTGCACCCACAGAGTATTACTTTCCTTTGGCATAAACAAGTTCAGCAGAAAGGTAATTTGATTTACCTCAACCCCTAAAAATTACTAGGAGAAGTCAAAACTTGCTATCCTTGGATCCTCAAAAGGTCAGTAGTGAATAGAGATGCTTGTATTTCTCCTAGCTTATTAAACTTCCATAGCAATGTGAAATATCCGTTTTCTCAGCTCTTTCTGAGACACAGAGACTTGGAGTAACCTTTCCATACTAGAGATAACCTCCCCAACCCAGCCCCCCCCAAAAAATGCATTTTCGAAGACACAGTTGATTTGCTAACCCAATGTAATACTGGATACAGACTATGGGGAGCTCAAATGGTATCTCAGCTTTTCTTATGACCCTGATTAGGCTGGTCCAGCTACTCATGGAAGTTACCCCTTTTGACAATATCTAGATTGTACTGACTTCCAGTTCCCAGGCATATGGCTCCACCAAGCAAGATGGGGATGAGCAGAGGGTCCAGTTAATTCACTGTTTCAAAGAGATCAGGACTCTCCAATGGCTTAACATACGAAGTGTGAGATGGAGAAAATAACCAAAAAAGTCTCTTTCAATATTAGGTGAGATGTTATGTCATGTTTTCGAATATAAGGCATGAACAAATTAGGAAAAATAGGAGATACTTCTCTTTATAATAATTCCAAGGTTCCAAATGATATAATCTGTTTCTAAATTATCCCAATGTTAATAAGCAACATCAGCTAAGAGCATTTATCTTTGCAAGTGGGATTAAGGAATAATTTCCCTATATACATCATAGGTCCTTGCAACACTTGGATTTGGGGTTTTTTTTATAATCTGTTTTACTTTCAGAACGTTAAAAAAAACTGAAAAAAAATGTATAAAAATTTTAAACAGAAAACCAATGCAGATAATATTTCACTACTATATTATCCACTATATAACAAATCACATACAAGCAGGTGCCATCCTGTCATCCCTCTTCTGAAGGTCCTCCAGAAACTTCCTAGTGTCTGGACTGACCCCCAGCCTCCTTCCCCTGGCCTGGGATGCTATCTTCCCTCCACCCCCATTTCACCCCGTATGTTGCTCAGGACCCTCCACACATTAAGTGATAGTGTTGGCCATCCATTCTGAAATTCCCTTTCTTCCCTGCTCAGCACTGCACTCTGGATAACTCCTTCACTCATGTCTCTTGAGCAATAAAACATGCTAAGGCGATGTCAACTTACCTTCGTTGTATTTTGCTTTCTAGTGGACTCACTTTTTTTGTCCTAAATGTGTAGAACAGTTCCCTAAACAGACTACAAGATCCTGAATATCTGTCCAGCTAGATCAAAGGATCCCCTCAAAAAGACTGTATTAAATAATTATAAATGTCAGTCATCCCCTATATTTTTCTCGACAGCTCAGATAGGACTGAAGCCCTCTGAGATTCTTCCTTATTTGTGGTACTGTCTATTCCATTGTCAAATGCCTGGCATACCCAGTTACCGAGTTGAAAATTGAATCAATAACATTACTGCAGTCATTCTCCACAATTTCCTACTTCAGTCGGCAATTAAAGTAACTTGTCGCCAGGTAGAACCAGGTATGTTCTGTCTGTGTTATGTACAGTCACGTAAGATTAATACACATGTCATACCTCCTACTACTTTATGTAGAGCCTGTTTAGTTCTCTTTAATGTCATTCATGTTCCTGTTGGGGTTTGCCTGCCTGAGTTGTTAGTGTGTGCTTTCTGCCTAGAGGGAAACATTTTAAATATACTTCTATAAAAATTTAAAAATAAACCCCAAAGATACATTTTGGGACCTTTTGCTAAAACTCCTATTTTTACCAACTGATTCCAATTCTACACAGTAAGTACAAGACTAGTTTAAAGTGATTTTTTTTTGTATCATTTACCTTAATTTTGAGTCATTTTTTTTCCAAGTACAGGCAGAGACCAAAGATTATTTTCTTCAGGTGCTTGCAGTTTTGCTCTCTCTCCCAAGGTAGAACCTACTCTTGGACTTGCTTAAAAAGACAATTTATAGGAAAAACCAAAGCACCGTACCCTCTATACCCTGTGTCTCATCCCTACAGCCTTTCTTCTAAAATGCTTAGTGAAACCCACATGGCTGCCACCCCCTGTCCAGAGTGTCCCTGGGGGGTTACCTTCTACCACTCTCTTCAACATATGTCTTGAATGGCTGGAACATGTGTAACAAAAATATACATTACTAGTAAGGCCCATTGCACTTCTCCACTGGCCCCATCAGGCACAGCCCCAACCTGCCATAGCACAACAGAAAACATCAGAATTAATATCTAAAATAACTTTCCTGGGGGCACCCCGGTGGCTCAGTTGGTTAAGCGTCCACTCTTGATTTCAGCTCAGGTCATGATCTCATAGGATTGAGCCCGGTTCATGGGATCAAGCCTGGTGTGGGGCTCTGGGCTAACAGCACAAAGCCTGCTTGGGACTCTCTCTCTCCCTCTCTCTGCCCCTCCCCAACTCAAGCTCACTTTCTCTCTCTCTCTCTCTCTCTCTCTCTCTCTCTCAAAATAAATAAATAAACTTAAAAAAATAAAATAGCATAACATAAATAAAATAACTTTCCTTTTTTCAGAATAAAGTTTACAGATATTAAAACAGTTAACCAGAATGAGACTGGGCCCATGACAACCAATGCAGTAAACCTGTGCTCCCGTCCATGCCTATTTTGTGACAGATAGATATAGAGATAGAGATAGATAGATAGATAGATAGATAGATATGATGTTTATTTATTTTTGAGAGAGAGAGAGAGAGAGAGAGAGACAGAGCACAAGTGGGAGAGGGGTAGAGAGAGAGGGAAGCAGTCTCCAGGCTCTCAGCTGTCAGCACAGAGACCGACACAGGGCTCCAACTTATGGACCTCAAGATCATGACCTGAGCCAAAGTTAGATGCTTAACCGACTGGGCCACCCATAAGCCCCCATGCCTGTTTTGTAAATAAGATTTTATTGGAACATAGCCATGCTCATTCATTTATATATCATTGACAGCTACTTTTATCCACAGAGACCATATGGCCCACAAAGCCAAAAATATTTACTATATGGCCCTTTACAGAAAAAAATTTACTAACTCTTAAATTAGATTTTTAAACAAAAATTGAAAGGGTTTATGACATCTCCATAGGTGCATTCAGCCTGGTCTGTTTTCCTTTGTTCATGTCATTTTTTTCTTTTCAATCCCCAGTGCCATCAGTTTACTTTCAAGGATGGATTCACATTGGCTTAATTTACATGCGACAGAAATATAAACAGAGAACTTTCTTGCTGGTTCAGCATTTAAATTCCACAATTATAATTTCTATCTGCACAAACATTCTTCTGTAAGAGGTGCCCCTTTCCCATATTTTTTGAAGACATGGGACTACCACACCTATGAACTTGTCTACATTCTACGTTCTACATATAAGATGACAATATACACCTAGTTTGCCTGGCATAGTCAAATTTGTACCTGTTTTCCAGGCATACTTATTAATAATGCCATTTCCCACTCCCTAAGTATTCTGGTTTAGACGACAAATTACAAAGTCAATGGATTTTATAGCTTTTCTCCAAAAAAAAAAAGTTACTTCAAGACAACACCTGTTAAATGTCACTTTCAATCCAGGAATAAAGATCAGAAAATCCTCCTCATAAGAGATACAGGCAGATCCATGCATGTCTTGATTGAGAATAGGTAAGATAAAGTTACCTGTTGACAGACAGTATTATTTACTATTTATATTTTATACAATTTAGAAAACAGGCATTTATATGAACTTTGAGAAGTTTCTCTGGATAAGTAGCAGAAAAACGTGGCTTCATTGCATAGGCCACAGGAGTCATAGACCTTTAAAGAAGATTATCTTTACACCTAAGCATGGGAGGTGGGGGTGGGCAGAAGAGAGTGAGAGGAAAGGGTGACGATTATTTTTATTCTACCTGAGATACTAAAACAGAGACCTGAAAGAGGGCCGGAAGAATGGGAAAGCCATGGCTTGATTATCCCAATGCCAATTTCCTATAGATTTATGTCATTTACTAACTGTGTGGAGGGAAACAAGAGAAGAGAAAATGGAGAGAGGAGTGTTCAGAGAAACGTGTGGCCTCAGAGGCGAATGTCGCAGAAGCAATCACAATTTTCTGCAGAACAGGTGGTTACAGCTCCCCTTGTACATCTCTGTCTCCTGGTTTAATATAATCAGTAGGCTGAGTAGATAATGACTAGGTGGAGATGTTCCCATGGCAACCATTTCAGAGCAACACAATGTGATTTCCACACTCGCTCAGCAAAGGAAGTGACATACAAAGCAAACATTCCCAGTGACTGTGGAGCTTGAAGGAATAAGGCAGCTTTAGCTACAAGTTTCAGGGCAGCAAATTCAGCTGCCACAGAGAGCCTGGAGCCCCAGACGAGCCACAGGACTTTGCAGTAGTAGGTTAATTGGCTATTTGGCTTTTCCTGTTGGTTAATTTGCTAATCTTGATCTTTAAAGTTCTATTCCTCCAGAGCTGCCTCTCCAGGCGGGGCCATTATCGCTGCACAAGCATGAGGTAATTTTAGCAGAGCTACAAAAAGACTTTCCTTTACTCATTACTTTTGATCAAACTAATAAATACTATATATTTATGATATATAAATATATAATATACATAATATATACATATATAATTATATATATATATGTATATATATATATATATATCTTTTTATGCAGAACAAGTGACCCAGAGACTCAAATACTTTTTTTTAAAAGCTGCCATCTAAAACGTTACACCATGCAAAAATATAAAGTACATTCACAGAGCTGTCAACCAAAAGCCACCCAGCATGTTAAAAACCATCTAGCTTAAGTGATGCTTAAGTGCTTAAGTGCTTAAGTGATGTCCCCATCTTAAAGAGGGACAATTTGCTTATAAACTCAGTTTTCTAAGAAAGAATTCCTAGTGGATGGTGATAGCCTTTTAGTAATCTTCTTAAAGGTGATTCTTAACGTTACCTGTGAGAACCACATAAATGTAAAGAACCTAAATTAAAATGTTACAGGGTGAGGTGTTTAAGGGCACAAACTTGCAACTCGTCGATAAATAAGTCCTGGAAATCTCATGTACAACACAGTGATTACAGGCAACTGTATTATCAACTTCAGAGTTGTTAAGACACTACATCCTAATTATTCTCACCATGAAAATTAAATGATAATTATATGACCTAATAGAGATGTTAGCTAACACAGTAGTAATCATATTGCAATATATAAATGTATCAAATCAAACACCTTGTACACTTAAGCTTACACAATGTTACATGCCAATTAAATTTCAATAAAAAAAAGAAAAAAAGACGGGGCGCCTGGGTGGCGCAGTCGGTTAAGCGTCCGACTTCAGCCAGGTCACGATCTCGCGGTCTGTGAGTTCGAGCCCCGCGTCAGGCTCTGGGCTGATGGCTCAGAGCCTGGAGCCTGTTTCCGATTCTGTGTCTCCCTCTCTCTCTGCCCCTCCCCCGTTCATGCTCTGTCTCTCTCTGTCCCAAAAATAAATAAACGTTGAAAAAAAAAATTAAAAAAAAAAAAAAAAGAAAGAGAAAATGAAATACACAATACACTTTAAAAAATGTTATGGGGTGATTTAAAAGAAATCATATTGAGAAGATGATTTCCCATTCTCCCCAAAATTCAGGCCCGCAGCCCCATGGCCCACAATAGAGAACAGAGATGCGAGCTGGGACTAGCTTAGACTTCTCCTGAGTGCCAGGTAACACTCCACAACTTCAAAGTTCAACATTTGTCTTCCTCTAGAAGAAAGACAAGACGTTGATTGTGGTTTCGGCTCCTTTCTGACTCACCTGGATCGTGCTCCATGCTCCAAGCTCCCCAGCATTTCACATACAGAAGTACCAGACCAACAGGATAGTTAGCCACTGAAATGACTGCATTGCAGAAGACAGAATTGATGTTGCCCTCACTGTTTCACCCATTCCCTGTCACTATTCACCAGTGACCATCGATGGAGCACCTCCTAGGGTAGACCGTGAGCCAGGTCCTGGAGATATAAAGATAAAATGAGACAGAGCCCCTGTCTCTGAGAACTTTATAGAGACGTAAGCCTGTACATTTTGATGTGATAGGATACATTTAATAACACATGCATGTATAATAAAAGCATACATAAAATGAGAAACATGTATGCGTATACAGGATTCAGAGGAAAGCAGGATTAACTTCAGGGAGGTTGGGGATGGGAGCAATTAACTCAGTCTTGGGAAATTATAGAAGGCGGTCTGAAGGAATGAAAACATGAACAGGACTAAAGCAACAATGAAGTGAGGAGGGCTGCACACTTTTAGAGCCATTCTGAAATGTGCTTCAAGACCTAAGGAACCAAGAAAGAGTCGTCCACAACTCTACTCAACTAGATATAAATTTTATTGGAAGATGAGGTATTCAAGTAGAAGCCGAAGAAGTCAGGAGAGATCACTCAATATATCTGACTCTCTGGGGAAAACCATAATGAAAAAGAAACAGTTTTCACCTTCTTTTTTTTTTTAATTTTATTTATTTATTTTGAGAGAGAGGGTGCATGAGCAGAGGAGGGGCAGAGAGAGAGGAAGAGAGAGAGAATCCCAAGCAGGCTCTGCACTGTCAGCACGGAGCCCAATGCAGGGCTCGAACTCACAAACCACGAGATCATGATCTGAGCCAAAACCAAGAGTTGGCCGCTGAAATGACTGAGCCACCCAGGCACCCCAACAGTTTTCACCTTCTAAAGCTAGGACTGAAAACAGCCATTGCCTTTTGTTAACCTGGCTGACACTGTTTAATCGATTCATTATTTTTTAGATGAGCGATAAAAAGTAGAAAATTGAATCGGGGAGCTCAGGGAGGCCAGTATTCCCTCTGGGTTGCCATTCATTCATTCAATAAATAGAATATCTACTGTCTGCCAAGCAGGCCATGAGGCCAAGGTACGCTGAGCCACACCAGTAACCCCGGGGCTGGGATAGCTCTTGTCCCAGACAGCAATGAGACTAGAGTCTGCCAGAGACACCAAATACTAATACCTCAACAATTCCTTTCCGGTCAACAAGGACTGGGGTAGCAGGGGGCACCTACCACATCCTATACCTCGGCTGGGGATTCTGACTGCTCAAAAGGAAACTTTTAGAGATTCCTTTACCCTCGAAGACCTAACAATCTCATTACACAGGCAAGACAAACACACATTAAACCAAGGACCTTGCAAGAGCATAAATGGTCTAGTTCTAAAATAACTGACAAAAACAATAAATCAGAGACCAAAGAAGGCAGAGATTACTGAAGTGCTCTGAGCAGGAAAAGAAGGCTTTATGGTCTTGTGCTGAATTCTGAAAGATAAGATAGAGTGTTGTCTTGTGAAGGAATTGCCTAAAAGTGAGACTGAGCTGACATATGGGAGACATTAAGTCATTAAGTAGGAGAAGGTCCAGAAAGTAGTAAAGTATGTTGACTAGAGAGAAAACGAAAGGCTTGGAATGCCAAGATAAAGAACTTGAACTTGACTCATTAAACAAAGAGGGTCACTAGAGAATTTTGAGAAAAACATAGATGCCATAAAATAGTGCTTAAGAAAATTAACTAACACTCATATGTAGGAGGGGCAGACTCACTAAATCAAGAGAAACGTGATCAGGCAGCAGACTACAATGGAAGTAGAAAGAAGGTATAAATCCAGAGATGATGTGGAGAAAAGGAGATAAAACTTGATGATACTGAATGCTGGGAGATCCTGGGGTTGTTCTGGCCATCTGAAGAATTGGAGATGAGATCAACAGTGAAGAAAGTTGGAGGGTGAGTTAGGGAAAGATAGCGAGCTCAGGGACAGGTTTTTTGCAGAAGTCAAGTCCAAGAGAGAGCTGTTGATAAGGGAGCACAGTACAGGTCAGAAAGGCCTGTTTTGGAAATTCCATTGTATTCCTTGGGTATTACAATCGTCCATGAGTCATATGGCCAGAACAGGTATCTTTGTTCAAGGGTCAACAACAGCTACTTTGTTCAAGGGTTCCTATGATTCTAGTTTATAATAAGCTTGATTTAGCAAAGCATAAGATTATTGATAATAAAACCCACAAGGACGTCTCACCAGCAATTTATTTTCCTCTGTGAGAAACTATGTAAACATGATTCAGACACCATCCTACCCCACATCATGGATTCTGTTATGGTACAAACGTGTTTGCTTATGTCAGAGCCCAGCAGGTTTGTTAACTCCCTGGAATGTAGCACAGAGAAATGGCCATTTTCTACTGCAGCACTTCCTTGAGTAAAACCCTGATCCACTCAGAGTATTTCTGGTATAGTGGGTTCTTTGGATTTCTGGAGACAGTAAAATAGGGAAGCAGGAGTAAATTAAGTTTCTTTTGACTGAAGTTATCCTATGAGTCACTGAGCCAGAATGAGTTGTTTGTTAAATAAAATTAAATTCAGCCTCCTACCCAGAAGGAAGCACAGCCTACCTCTTGTGACTTCATTAATAAATAAAAGGAGGGGTTATGCCCTCTCATTTCTATCGTACCTTTAAAGTTTGAGAAGATTTAAATGACTTGCCATAGTCCATATTTAACTCTACATATGAAAAAATAGAGTGTTCCATCCTTAGAATCTTTTTGTGTTTCCAACTTGAGATCACTGGGTTAATACAAGATCAAGAAGATCATTTTCTCTCTAACTAGCAAACCAAATTGCCTTGGGGCACCTGGGTGGTTTATCACTCATAAGTAACCTAAGAGAGGGCAGTAGAACCAGTGCCAAAGGAAAGTGGCAGCATTTACCAAGGAAAGTCCCCAAGGAAGATGATGGAGGCCACTGCACCCAACCACAGCCACCACAAGAGCTTTAAGATAGGAAGTGCTTAATCCCAGATACAGGACCCATGAGACCAGGTGGAGAGCCTTCTTAGGCAAGGCCCCCAAGGCTATAGGTCTCCAAAGGCTGGAAGCCCAGCAGGGCAGCTGCAAACACCAGAAACAGCAGAGGTCCTTCTCACCCAACCTGGTCCACCATGGTGGCCCCACCCAGAGCCCCATGCACACTGCATTCCCCCTGCTAAGTGCACACCCTGACCCCAGTTAATGGAGGAAGTTGGCAGAAAGACAAAGAGCTTTGAAGTCAGACCTGGATTTGAATCCTACTTCTTTTGTGAGTGTGGGAAAAATGCACACACTGCTTACAGTTCACATTTATGGAAGGAGATTGTAACACCAGCCTCACTAGAGAGGTAAATGAGATCAGTGTGTCCAGCAGTCCATCTTGCTTGTAATAAGTCCTCAGTAGATGTAGTTGAACTTTGGATGTACCTTCCTCCTCTACTGAGTGCACCCCTCCCCAGCCACCTCTTCTCCTAAGAAGTATTTATTCACCCCTCTCCCACCATTATGACCTTTGTGAAACCTGCTTCAACCTTCCCAGAAGACTAATTACTCAGTCTCTCCTCTGTGCTCCCACCGCATCTCCAAGAAAGCATCCATCACACTGTAACTGAAAACTCATTGAACTTGAGTCTCTGGAGAGTATATTACAAAACTTCCTGAGGCTACTTGATGTAGCAAGCCTGGCTCTGGACCTTTCTGTGGGTATTAGGGAACCACTGACATAGGTCAATTATGCCATACACATATTATATCAAACAATAATAATAATAACAATAATAGCTAATATGTGTGGAGCTCTTAGGTTCCAGATACTGCTTTGCACATGGTGATGCATTTAATCCCACAAGATCCCTATGAAGTAGGGACTACTATTTAAGATGAGGAAAATGAGGCCCAAAGAAAAGAAATAACTCACCTAAAAAATAATTTGCAAGCCGGGGCACCTGGGTGGCTCAGTTGGTTAAGTGACCGACTTCGGCTTCAGGTCATGATCTCACAGTTTGTGAGTTTGAGCCCTGCTTCGGGCTCTGTGCTAACAGCCCAGAGCCTAGAGCCTGCCTTGGACTCTGTGTCTCCCTCTCTCTCTGCTCCTCCTCCACTCATGCTCTCTCTCGCTCTCTCTCAAAAATGAATAAACATTTTAAAAACTTTTTAAATAAAAAAAATAAAGAACTTGTAAGCCAAAATTCACACCCCAAAAAATCCAATACCAGAAGAGCACAAGCTCTTAACCATGTGGACTATAATTCATCTTTATATATGAATTTTAATGTTTAAAGGCAATACATGTATGCAAGATATTCCTTTTATGTGTCACATATATAATTACTCATATTAAATGTTTTCCTTATATTATAATAGTTATTTTCTTTTTATAGTACATTGAGACTCTCCTTTTTGGCATAAAAATGCTTCAATATCATTGAACAAATATTTCTATAACCTAATGAGAAAATATATAATCATACATGTAACTAATTTCAACTATGTATTCCAACTGCTCTGGTAGAAGGTGCCAAGTGACAAATTACTCATTTTATCACCCGACCTTGTATTCTTTGGTAAGAAAGAGAAGGGTGTGGTGATGACAATGGAGGACACTTGTCAGCTGTCCCCAAAGAAGAAGGAAATGGAATCGCTATTGTGACAAAGTCAGATTTGAGGCTGCCACCGGTTACTTTAATTTCTCTCAAGGGGGAGTTGGTTATTTCCTGTCACGCAAACTGTGCATCATCAAAAGAAAGTTTCTCAAAACGTCTATAATACATTAAGTAAAAAGAAGCAGGGTACTGTAGATCTTAAACAAAGATCTCAGCTACATTTTTTTTAAAGCACCAAAATTTTAACAAGTATTGTTTCTAGATGAATATTATTTTCTTCTTCCTGTCTTCCTGTTTTTCTATCTTTTTTTTTACCATGAGCAAGTATTCCTCTTATCATCAGAATGAATGGGATTTTATGAAAAAGAAAAAGCAATGTCAATCTGAAATAGAATTTTTTTTCTAAATAAAGTAATATTAAGATGCAGAAAATGAAGGGGCGCCTGGGTGGCTCAGTCTGTTGGGCGCCTGACTTCGGCTCAGGTCATGATCTCACAGCTCGTGAGTTCGAGCCCTGCATTGGGCTCTGTGCTGACAGCTCAGAGCCTGGAGCCTACCTCAGATTCTGTGTCCCCCTCTCTCTCTCCACCCCTCCCTTGCTTGTTCTTTCTCTCTCTCTCAAAAATAAACATTAAAAAAATATTTTTAAAAAAGAAAGAAAAAGAAATGAATTCTCTATCACATCAACACCTTTAACCCAACCTCCTATACCTTAGATCAAAACTTCTTTTCAACATGCTTCACAAAAACAACATGTACTGGTCCCAGGGCTTAACTCTGTGTCAAATTTGTTAAATGGAAAGTCCCGGATCTCAAGCCACTCTCAGTACAAAATCTGTAATTGTAACTGTAAAATTAGCTAATGTTTATTGAAAGTGTTCTATGTGCCATGCCGTACATATAAAACCTTGTTTATGGTCTATACACTAAGGCTGCTGGGACACCCTTTTGCATTTGTCTACTCGCCGAGTATTTACGGAGAACCTACTGTGTGCCAGATACCGTTCTAATGGCTTAGCTCCCACAGTGGAAAAGAAACAAAGTTCCTTCTTTCAAAGGACCTCTTTTCGTTAAGTGTTTCCTCTATCACACTCATCCCTCTTGATTATAGCAATAATTATTCTTTAAGGGGTAATATTAGGTTCCCAAAGTGTCAACAGTACTCTTGATGCCAAAGTGTCTCAATACCTATGTAAAAAGTCACAGGCAAATAAATTATAACACCTCAGAGGGACATCTCTTAAAAGATGAGAGTTGATTCATATATCGAAAGGTGAGCATTTTCTAGTCAATCAGATGTTCTCTTCGTTCAGAATTGCCAAATATGAGTAGCCTGTTTTGAAAGAATCATAATATAACCAAAAATTCCTAACACGAAAGCTATCTGAGGGCACAACTTAGTTTTTCTTCAGTGACTCATGACTTCTCAGAATCTTACAATTCTTCAGAGTCAATTATTTTAAGTGGCAGTTATTAACTGGAACTTCAAAGCAATCTTTGTGAAGAGTTTAACTTTCTTATTTTTAAAATTCCCATTAGCTGAACCTGTAAATGCCAGTCGTGCCTCCAGAGATTTTGAAAATAATATAAAGCACTGTGGTTTTATTTCAGCTGTTTGGAAATGACTAACAGGGTAATACAATGGATGAATTTCATCAAACATTAATAGCGGGATAAGTAAGAAACACCCACTATATGGAAATTAATAATAAGACATGTCACCATAGTCTCATGACAGGAATGTTCTCTTGGAGTATTTTGAGCGGTGTAATGGCTCTCACCACTGGTATCTTTTAAGTGTCTTAAACAGAGAAGATTTAAGAGAAGGAAACACTTATGCTCCTTTAAATGATAGGAAGCACTGGTAACCATTAACCGATGATATTAATGGCATAAAGAATAGAAACGGGCGACTTGAGGTGACTTAGGGACAATTTAAATTACGTATGAAGAATGAAAACTTGGGCTGAAGTATTAAGAAATTCTAAATTCCATTCCTTAAATTGTGGAGTGGAATTTTAAATGAGGCTGAAAAATATGTGCAAAGTATCAACAAAATAGTATGCTGTTAGAAAAGCTATACAAACAAAAAAAAAACATTAAAATAACTTTGGTAGAAAAAATTAAAAGCCAAATGACAGTATCATGTGTGCACATCCTCTGATGCCAAGCTCAGACTGTCTGACTGATTTGGAGTTTATCACTATCATTTGGATGTTGTATCACTATCTATTATCTTGTTGGAACTAATGGAAATTAAATTTACTTTTATTTTTTTATAATTTTTTAAGTTTATTTATTTATTTAGAGAGAGAGAGACAGACCGCATGCACGCAGGAGGGACAGAGAGAGAGAGGGGCAGAGAGAGAATCCCAAGCGGACTCTGTCAGCGAGGAGGAAGAACTTGATTCAGGGCTCGAACTCACGAACCGTGAGATCATGACCTGAGCCTAAATCAAGAGTCGGTCAGTTAACTGACTGAGACACCCAAGTCCCCCAATTCTCATCTTATATTAGTGAAATATAAGCTCACAAAAAAAGAAACTCTATTTTGTTCACTGCTAATTCTAATGCTTAGAACAATGCTTTGCACATAGTAAGGGCTTGACAAATATTTGTTGAGTAAATAAACAAATTATGTAAGGTGTTTATTCAAAAAGACTTGTTGCTATGGATGGCATATTCTCTTCTTACTAAATTTAAATTATATGTAATATGCTTATAGCAGTAGCTGGAGAGTTTTGCCCTGTTACAAGAAGTTTTTCAAATGAGTTTGCTTAAGAGTATCTTCATAAAGATTATCAGTATTATGTGGTAATTGCCTTTAAATCATGTTTTCCAAGCCAATAATCTTCATTACTGTATATCCTTTATAGCGCCGGTTCCCAAAGTGCACTGTGCATACCATAGGGTGCACTTGGTGACCTTTTTGTCACAAAGCATGGCCTTCTTTCTTTTACTTTAATAATTACACGTTTATTTTCATGTATAATAGGAAAAGTATAATGCACATCCAATCTGGTTTTTTATTGGTACCAAATTTATAAAAGACATTTTTAGTAAAAATGAATTTATTTGATTTAAAGAAAGATATTAAGTAAATACTGGTATAGGTGGGTATGGTAAAAATCATGATGGCATGTAGATGACTAAGTTCAGAAAAGCCTGATCTTGGTTCTTGCTTGGAGTATTTTTTTTTTAATATATGAAATTTATTGTCAAATTGGTTTCCATACAACACCCAGTGCTCATCCCAAAAGGTGCCCTCCTCAATACCCATCGCCCACCCTCTCCTCCCTCCCACCCCCCATCAACCCTCAGTTTGTTCTCAGTTTTTAACAGTCTCTTATGCTTTGGTTCTCTCCCACTCTAACCTCTTCTTTTTTTTTTTTTTTTTTTTTCCCTCCCCTCCCCCATGGGTTCCTGTTAAGTTTCTCAGGATCCACATAAGAGTGAAACCATATGGTATCTGTCTTTCTCTGTATGGCTTATTTCACTTAGCATCACACTCTCCAGTTCCATCCATGTTGCTACAAAAGGCCATATTTCTTTTTTTCTCATTGCCACGTAGTATTCCATTGTGTATATAAACCACAATTTCTTTATCCATTCATCAGTTGATGGACATTTAGGCTCTTTCCATAATTTGGCTATTGTTGAGAGTGCTGCTATGAACATTGGGGTACAAGTGCCCCTATGCATCAGTACTCCTGTGTCCCTTGGATAAATTCCTAGCAGTGCTATTGCTGGGTCATAGGGTAGGTCTATTTTTAATTTTCTGAGGAACCTCCACACTGCTTTCCAGAGCGGCTGCACCAATTTGCATTCCCACCAACAGTGCAAGAGGGTTCCCGTTTCTCCACATCCTCTCCAGCATCTATAGTCTCCTGATTTGTTCATTTTGGCCACTCTGACTGGCGTGAGGTGATATCTGAGTGTGGTTTTGATTTGTATTTCCCTGATAAGGAGCGACGCTGAACATCTTTTCATGTGCCTGTTGGCCATCCGGATGTCTTCTTTAGAGAAGTGTCTATTCATGTTTTCTGCCCATTTCTTCACTGGGTTATTTGCTTTTCGGGTGTGGAGTTTGGTGAGCTCTTTATAGATTTTGGAGACTAGCCCTTTGTCCGATATGTCATTTGCAAAGATCTTTTCCCATTCCGTTGGTTGCCTTTTAGTTTTGTTGGTTGTTTCCTTTGCTGTGCAGAAGCTTTTGATCTTCATAAGGTCCCAGTAATTCACTTTTTCTTTTAATTCCCTTGCCTTTGCGGATGTGTCGAGTAAGAGATTGCTACGGCTAAGGTCAGAGAGGTCTTTTCCTGCTTTCTCCTCTAAGGTTTTGATGGTTTCCTGTCTCACATTCAGGTCCTTTATCCATTTTGAGTTTATTTTTGTGAATGGTGTGAGAAAGTGGTCTAGTTTCAACCTTCTGCATGCTGCTGTCCAGTTCTCCCAGCACCATTTGTTAAAGAGATTGTCTTTTTCCCATTGGATGTTCTTTCCTGCTTTGTCAAAGATGAGTTGGCCATACGTTTGTGGGTCTAGTTCTGGGGTTTCTATTCTATTCCATTGGTCTATGTGTCTGTTTTTGTGCCAATACCATGCTGTCTTGATGATGACAGCTTTGTAGTAGAGGCTAAAGTCTGGGATTGTGATGCCTCCTGCTTTGGTCTTCTTCTTCAAAATTACTTTGGCTATTCGGGGCCTTTTGTGGTTCCATATGAATTTTAGGATTGCTTGTTCTAGTTTCGAGAAGAATGCTGGTGCAATTTTGATTGGGATTGCATTGAATGTGTAGATAACTTTGGGTAATATTGACATTTTGACAATATTTATTCTTCCAATCCATGAGCACGGAATGTCTTTCCATTTCTTTAAATCTTCTTCAATTACCTTCATAAGCTTTCTATAGTTTTCAGCATACAGATCCTTTACATCATTGGTTAGATTTATTCCTAGGTATTTTATGCTTCTTGGTGCAATTGTGAATGGGATCCGTTTCTTTATTTGTCTTTCTGTTACTTCATTGTTAGTGTATAAGAATGCAACTGATTTCTGTACATTGATTTTGTATCCTGCAACTTTGCTGAATTCATGTATCAGTTCTAGCAGACTTTTGGTGGAGTCTATCGGATTTTCCATGTATAATATCATGTCATCTGCAAAAAGCGAAAGCTTGACTTCATCTTTGCCAATTTTGATGCCTTTGATTTCCTTTTGTTGTCTGATTGCTGATGCTAGAACTTCCAGCACTATGTTAAACAACAGTGGTGAGAGTGGGCATCCCTGTCGTGTTCCTGATCTCAGGGAAAAAGCTCTCAGTTTTTCCCCGTTGAGGATGATGTTAGCTGTGGGCTTTTCATAAATGGCTTTCATGATCTTTAAGTATGTTCCTTCTATCCCGACTTTCTCAAGGGTTTTTATTAAGAAAGGGTGCTGGATTTTGTCAAAGGCCTTTTCTGCATCGATTGACAGGATCATATGGTTCTTCTCTTTTTTTTTGTTAATGTGATGTATCACGTTGATTGATTTGCGAATGTTGAACCAGCCCTTCATCCCAGGAATGAATCCCACTTGGTCATGGTGAATAATTCTTTTTATATGCCGTTGAATTCGATTTGCTAGTATCTTATTGAGAATTTTTGCATCCATATTCATCAGGGATATTGGCCTGTAGTTCTCTTTTTTTACTGGGTCTCTGTCTGGTTTAGGAATCAAAGTAATACAGGCTTCATAGAATGACTCTGGAAGTTTTCCTTCCCTTTCTATTTCTTGGAATAGCTTGAGAAGGATAGGTATTATCTCTGCTTTAAACGTCTGGTAGAACTCCCCTGGGAAGCCATCTGGTCCTGGACTCTTATTTGTTGGGAGATTTTTGATAACCGATTCAATTTCTTCGCTGGTTATGGGTCTGTTCAAGCTTTCTATTTCCTCCTGATTGAGTTTTGGAAGAGTGTGGGTGTTCAGGAATTTGTCCATTTCTTCCAGGTTGTCCAATTTGTTGGCATATAATTTTTCATAGTATTCCCTGATAATTGTTTGTATCTCTGAGGGATTGGTTGTAATAATTCCATTTTCATTCATGATTTTATCTATTTGGGTCATCTCCCTTTTCTTTTTGAGAAGCCTGGCTAGAGGTTTGTCAATTTTGTTTATTTTTTCAAAAAACCAACTCTTGGTTTCGTTGATCTGCTCTACAGTTTTTTTAGATTCTATATTGTTTATTTCTGCCCTGATCTGTATTATTTCTCTTCTTCTGCTGGGTTTAGGCTGCCTTTGCTGTTCTGCTTCTATTTCCTTTAGGTGTGCTGTTAGATTTTGTATTTGGGATTTTTCTTGTTTCTTGAGATAGGCCTGGATTGCAAAGTATTTTCCTCTCAGGACTGCCTTCGCTGCGTCCCAAAGCGTTTGGATTGTTGTATTTTCATTTTCGTTTGTTTCTATATATTTTTTAATTTCTTCTCTAATTGCCTGGTTGACCCACTCATTCGTTAGTAGGGTGTTCTTTAACCTCCATGCTTTTGGAGGTTTTCCAGACTTTTTTCTGTGGTTGATTTCAAGCTTCATAGCATTGTGGTCTGAAAGTATGCATGGTATAATTTCAATTCTTGTAAACTTATGAAGGGCTGTGTTGTGACCCAGTATATGATCTATCTTGGAGAATGTTCCATGTGCACTCGAGAAGAAAGTATATTCTGTTGCTTTGGGATGCAGAGTTCTAAATAGATCTGTCAAGTCCATCTGATCCAATGTCTCATTCAGGGCCCTTGTTTCTTTATTGACCGTGTGTCTAGATGATCTATCCATTTCTGTAAGTGGGGTGTTAAAGTCCCCTGCAATTACCACATTCTTCTCAATAAGGTTGCTTGTGTTTATGAGTAATTGTTTTATATATTTGGGCGCTCCAGTATTCGACGCATAGACATTTATAATTGTTAGCTCTTCCTGATGGATAGACCCTGTCACTATTATATAATGTCCTTCTTCATCTCTTGTTACAGCCTTTAATTTAAAGTCTAGTTTGTCTGATATAAGTATGGCTACTCCAGCTTTCTTTTGGCTTCCAGTAGCATGATAAATAGTTCTCCATCCCCTCACTATCAATCTAAAGGTGTCCTCAGATCTAAAATGAGTCTCTTGTAGACAGCAAATAGATGGGTCTTGTTTTTTTATCCATTCCGATACCCTATGTCTTTTGGTTGGCGCATTTAATCCATTTACATTCAGTGTTATTATAGAAAGATACGGGTTTAGAGTCATTGTGATGTCTGTATGTTTTATGCTTGTAGTGATGTCTCTGGTACTTTGTCTCACAGGGTCCCCCTTAGGATGTCTTGTAGGGCTGGTTTAGTGGTGACAAATTCCTTCAGTTTTTGTTTGTTTGGGAAGACCTTTATCTCTCCTTCTATTCTAAATGACAGACTTGCTGGATAAAGGATTCTCGGCTGCATATTTTTTCTGTCTAGCACACTGAAAATCTCGTGCCAATTCTTTCTGGCCTGCCAAGTTTCAAAAGAGAGATCAGTCACGAGTCTTATAGGTCTCCCTTTATATGTGAGGGCACGTTTACCCCTTGCTGCTTTCAGAATTTTCTCTTTATCCTTGTATTTTGCCAGTTTCACTATGATATGTCGTGCAGAAGATCGATTCAAGTTACTTCTGAAGGGAGTTCTCTGTGCCTCTTGGATTTCAATGCCTTTTTCCTTCCCCAGTTCAGGGAAGTTCTCAGCTATTATTTCTTCAAGTACCCCTTCAGCACCTTTCCCTCTCTCTTCCTCCTCTGGGATACCAATTATGCGTATATTATTTCTTTTTAGTGTATCACTTAGTTCTCTAATTTTCCCCTCATACTCCTGGATTTTTTTTATCTCTCTTTTTCTCAGCTTCCTCTTTTTCCATAACTTATCTTCTAGTTCACCTACTCTCTCCTCTACCTCTTCAATCCGAGCCGTGGTGGTTTCCATTTTGTTTTGCATTTCGTTTAAAGTGTTTTTCAGCTCCTCATGACTGTTCCTTAGTCCCTTGATCTCTGTAGCAAGAGATTCTCTGCTGTCCTGTATACTGTTTTCAAGCCCAGTGATTAATTTTATGACTATTATTCTAAATTCACTTTCTGTTATATTATTTAAATCCTTTTTGATCAGCTCATTAGCTGTTGTTATTTCCTGGAGATTCTTCTGAGGGGAATTCTTCCGCTTGGTCATTTTGGATAGTCCCTGGCGTGGTGAGGACCTGCAGGGCACTTCCCCTGTGCTGTGGTGTATAACTGGAGTTGGTGGGAGGAGCCGCAGTCAGACCTGATGTCTGCCCCCAGCCCACCGCTGGGGCCACAGTCAGACTGGTGTGTGCTTTCTCTTCCCCTCTCCTAGGGGCGGGATTCACTGTGGGGTGGCGTGGCCCGTCTGGGCTATTTGCACACTGCCAGGCTTGTGATGCTGGGGATCTGGCGTATTAGCTGGGGTTGGGTAGGCAAGGTGCACAGGGGCAGGAGGGTCAGGCTTAGCTCGCTTCTCCTTAGGTGATCCACTTCAGGAGGGGCTGTGGCAGCGGGAGGGAGTCAGATCCGATGCCGGAGGTTTGGCTCCACAGAAGCGCAGAGTTGGGTGTTTGCGGGCGGAGTGAGCAAGTTCCCTGGCAGGAACTGGTTCTCTTTGGGATTTTGGCTGGGGGATGGGCGGGGGAGATGGCGCTGGTGAGCGCCTTTGTTCCCCACCAAACTGAGCTCTGTCGTCCGGGGGCTCAGCAGCTCTCCCTCCCTTTGTCCTCCAGCCTTCCCGCTTTCTGAGCAGAGCTGTTAACTTATGACCTCCCAGACGCTAAGTCGCGCTTGCTGTCGGAACACAGTCCGTCAGGCCCCTCCGCTTTTTGCAAGCCAGACTCGGGGCTCTGCTTGGCCGGCGAGCCACCCCTCCACCCCGGCTCCCTCCCGCCAGTCCGTGGAGCGCGCACCGCCTCGCCGCCCTTCCTACCCTCTTCCGTGGGCCTCTTGTCTGCGCTTGGCTCCGGCGACTCCGTTCTGCTAATCCTCTGGCGGTTTTCTGGGTTATTTAGGCAGGTGTAGGTGGAATCTAAGTGATCAGCAGGACGCGCGGTGAGCCCAGCGTCCTCCTACGCCACCATCTTCCGGAATTCTCTCTTGCTTGGAGTATTAAAGCACAGATAGCAAATTCTGTGTTCTTGTACTATCTCCCTATGCTACTGACAGGAATCTGTTATTTTACCACCTTGATCAGCTAAGTTTTTATCTAGCTTTTAACCCTCTCAAATCCAATGTCTCCTTTTTGTAGCAAATATTTTATATTTGCTTTTACTATCCTGAAAGACTATCCATAGCCTACATATTCACTAAGTTCAAAAAAAAAAAGAAAAAGTCAACCTAAGGTCCTACCTGTATTATAAAGCGGAAATACAAGAAAAGCAATCTGTGACTTCAATTGTTCATCTTCTTTTATTATTTTTTTAAATTAAAGTTAGCTAGCATACAATGTAATATTGGTTTCAGGAGTAGAACGCAGTGATTCATCACGTACATATAACACCCAGCGCTCATCCCAGCAAGTGACTTCCTTAATTCCCATGACCCATTTAGCCCTTCCCCCCTCCTACCTCTCCCCTCCAACAACCCTCAGTTTGTTCTCTAGAGTTTAGAGTCTCTTTTATGGTTTGCCTCCCTCTCTTTTTTTTTTTTCTTTCCCCTTATATTCATCTGTTTTGTCTCTTAAATTCCACATATGAGTGAAATCATATAGTGTTTGTCTTTCTCTGACTTATTTTGCTTACCATGATACTCTCTAGCTCCATTCCCATCATTGCAAATAGCAAGATTTCGTTATTTTTTATGGCTGAGTGATCATATATATATATGTATATGTATATGTATGTATATATATATGGCACATCTTCTTTATACATTCTGCATACTTTGATCATTACACATACATTACAAGATTTCAATGTGTAAATGCCAGGGCATACTCAGCCCAGCCGGCAAAAGGATGCAGTCACATACTGCACCTCCATGCTGAGTCACAGTGAGTGTGACAGCTGCGAGTGCAGATTGACACAGGGGTGTCACAGTGGTAAGGCAATCTGGTATCATAAGCAGTCTTACCTCTGGTGGTTTCCTAAGACCAAGAACCACTCTTGGGAAATCCTGTCCACAACCCCTCCGGCCAAAATGACATCCCTCCCTTAATTCGCATAGTGCTTGCATTCCTGAAAAGGGACAATATAAACTGTGCGCTTGTATGTGAAGTGGGGGAACAGGTCAGGTTCCAGGTTCTGATCATGATATAGAGGCTTTCCGCCTACACGAACACCCGCACAGCCACTTAGAAGTTGAATGAGATACAGGACAACTGATGTGTGGAACTGTCTCCACACTTCGAGACATCTAGCGTCCCTGGCTCCCTTCCACTGTCCATGAGGGCCCTTTCCATCACTGTGACAATCAAAACTGCCACCCCCATCATTGCCCAAATGCCTCCCACACTGATCTCTTAAATCCAACAACACTCTTGGGGTTGTTTCTTAAGCTCCTCGTCACTAACTAACGTGTAGTTAGTAATCTACTTTGGGCTTTTTATTTATCAGGGACAGCTTTTGGTTCTAAAGTATCTTAAAAGATTAGCTTTATGGCTTCAACAGCTATTATGATAATATCTATTTTATTATTATTACTGAAGTTTTATTGTTTATAGCTTGTTAACTGTAAAATTTCTCTTTGACTTAAAGCTGCTAAGGAATAAGTTTTGTTTTTGTTTTTTGTTTGTTTTTTTTTTAGTTGGAAACATATTTATTACATTCTTGTTAAACAGTTCACTACATGCCTTACAGAATGGGTACCACAGCCAGAGAATAAGTTCTCTTAAAGCAAATTTCGGAAGCTTTGGTTGCTTTTAAGGAAAAATATTTCAGAGTTGAGGCTTCTGAAAGAATCT
This sequence comes from Herpailurus yagouaroundi, assembly GCF_014898765.1. Lineage (NCBI taxonomy): Eukaryota > Metazoa > Chordata > Mammalia > Carnivora > Felidae > Herpailurus > Herpailurus yagouaroundi. Next base: position 29,684,364 of record NW_024412429.1, on the reverse strand, counting down.
GAAATTCAGTATAACTAGAAATCTGGTTACTGAAAATCAGATACTTCTTGAATTATCTAAGCCTCCCAGGGCTGCAAATGTTGACAGCATGGCTTTCCAGGCAGATTCTTGGCATAATTTTGAGTGGGTTTTGACCAAGTCATGCTAAGAAATTTGCAACTGCAGCATTCACTGGAGTGTACAAGAAAGAGGAAAAAAAAATAATGAAAACTTTCCAGGGTGAAAGACCTTAAACTTACTGAACTTCTGAACTTTACGCCCTGTTGTGATGTTTCTGACACTTTGAAGAATAGTTCTGGAGAGTCTCCAAACAGCACTCTCCTCACTCCATTCTTAAACAGTGTGAAATCTGTCAACCCAAACAGGTCATCAAGAGGGCAGACTAGGACTTGTCATTACTGAGAGGGATGTTCTCTAGGACACTGAAGAAGCTGGGCAGATTTTGCTTTTTACCAAGAGATAAGGCCTGGCATTTTGAGAAAAAGACTGATTCCCATTCATTCAGAAAGCCGGCTTTAGCACGTACATCTGAATCAAATCTGCCCTATCCGAGTTACCAAAGTAATGACTTGATATCCGTCCCCTGAATTCCTACCAGAAAGCTGACTGTTGGAAATAACTGAGCTTTATTTGCAAAGATGGAAAGTTTAAACAGCTCAAGATAGAACCTGATTTTTTTTTTTAATTAATTCTACTGCATGTGACAAAGAAACAATATCAGTTAATGAGAGGCGTGGGAACTCTTTTGATGCCTGTTCTACTTCTTAAGTTTTTTTCTACCAAGTTCCTTAACCTTTTGTTACTCTGTTTCTCTACTTATAAACCCGGAACAATGATAGGTATTATTAGCTCAAACTATTTTGTTCAGAGAAGAACTGGGACCTCTGGGCAAAATTACCAAGTCAATGAAGTTTTTCTTTGACTTTTACACCTTCTTTTACTCATTCCGTTGTGCTAAGTGCTGGGGATTAAAAAGTACATAAGCATAGCCCCTGTCCTCAAGGAACTAACAGTTTAGTGGGTACAAAATAACTATGACAATTCTGAGATGCGTGAATAACTGTTTTGCTGAATATAAATTGGGGGTGGGGTAGTTATGGGAACCCAGCACAAAACATCAGCAACTACTGGGAAACACAGGGAACAGACTTTCCTCCCAACTACCTTCTTTCTCCTCTCTCTGCCACTCCACCCCCCCCTTCCAGCTGTTTCCAGAGCAGAGCCTCCCCCATGACTTTCCTTATGATATAGAGCCCCAAGCTTTAGACTGACTTCTGCCTTCTTCCATCAGAATCTATCTGATATTACCTACCTACCTGCAAACTAATTCAAGCTAACTTATTCATTGATGGGTTAACTCTTTCCAGACGATATTTGCCTTCTGACTGGGGCTGTCCTTACATATTCCACCAGTCTTTTTGAGCATGCACAGTCTAGGTAAATTCCAATTCTTTTCCCCAAGACTGGTGAGTGGAAGAACCAAGACTTGAACCTGGTGATCTCACTGAAAGCCAAGGGATTTTTCCTTGGAATTACACTTTTTTATTCCATCCACTTATAGTGTGCTGGCTCTACCTAGCTAGACAACCCTACTGGCTGAACCTTCAGGTGGAGCAGTAGGACGGTGCTAAATATGGTGTACCTAAGTGAAGATGCAAGAGAACCCAGGGAAAATGGCATCTCTACCAGGAGTCATTGCTACTCCTGGAGGTCCAGAAACTATGAGGGCACTGCTTAGTTATCCAGCCACACTACCTGCCTACTGGAAGGGCAGCTGGAGGTCCCAAGAGAGTGCAGATATCCACCCCACCCCACCCCACCCCCAAACCCAGGATCACTGTTTTCAGCTATTGCTGCCATGGAGGAACAGTAGTAATCTCCCCTCTGGACAAGGAAATCTCTAGGAGAAGAAGGTGTGTCCGCCTCATGTTTCACCACCAGCCCTGCCCAGTGTCTGGACCAAAGTAAACATTTAGTTAATATTTGAAGAAGGAAAGGAAGGAAGTAGGGAAGAATGAGAGGAAAAGAGAAGGCAAAGGAAGAGAAGGGAAGGGAGGGAAGGAGAGGAGAGGGGAGAGGAAAGGCTGCACTATCAAGACATGATTTCTGGAGGAGGGAGAGCTTTTGGAGAGTCTGGATGGACTCATGGGTTTGGATTGCAGAAGAGCATATGGAAGAGTGTTGCTATATGAAGATGAACAATGTTGGTTGGAGTCTGTAAGTAAAGATGAAATTTACATACAGTGAAATGCACAAGTGTTAGGAGAAATGTATGTACTTGTGTAACCACCGCCATTATAAAGATAAAGCCAATTTCCATCCTCTCAGAAAGTTTCCTCTTACCCATTCCAGTCTTCCCCTGTTCCCACAGCACTCAGTTTTCTGAGTTTTATGGTTACCATTCTGTAGATTAGTTCTGATTCTAAAAATTAATACAAATGTGATCATATAGTATGTGTTCTTTTGAATCTAGTTACTTCATAATATTTTTGAGATGTATCCACATTGCTTGTCAGTAATTCATTCTTTTTTACCATTGACTAGTATTCCATTGTGAGAATTTACCCTGATTTGTTTACCTGTTTTCTGGCTGATGTGCATTTAGATCATTTGGAAGGGAAGGGAAGGGAAGGGAAGGGAAGGGAAGGGAAGGGTGAGCTATTGAAACAATGGAGGATAGTTCTTCTCTTTGGTCATTCCACAAGTCTTATAGCTGCCAAATCTCTACCAACTCTTCCTCCATACTGCCTCCTTCAGACACAGCAATTATACTCTTCACTCTGAACAATCCAGTGCTAATGATCTCGGGCAAAAGAAACCTCAGTACAAACACTTCATACTCCTCTTGGTGTATTTCTATGCCACACTGCCCTTGCTCCCTGCCTTTTCATCCCCACAACTCCTACTTGAGCAGGACTGTCTACAACTTTAGTAGGTTTTGCGTGTATTAATTTTTTTTTTTACCAATACAGGGTTTTTATATGCTTGTTTTTAGAGTTTAGAGCTCTATTGTCTCTGTAGCCCTAAAAATAGGAACATATTTTAGACCAACCACTCTACACCTGCAGTTAGGCTTCACCTCATCTGGAAGGGCATGCAGAACCCTGTCCATTACCAGAAAGAATACAACCTCACTCAAACACATGTGGGATTCAGAGGGCAGTGCAAAAACTTCCTTGCATTTTGTCTCAGATTGGCTTTCACTGGTATATAGAGACCGCTTCCAATGGGTGCTTGTATGCCTCTTCTCTTTCTTATCTCTCTCTTCATTCTTCTTCTCCTGTCCTGTCCTCCAAGCCTCTCCACCGTGCCACATCCCCTACGTACATACCAGGAGCCACCTTGCCTCTACCCCTTGGGGGTTATTTGACTCCAAAAAGGACCAGGGGCAAGTAAATCATCATGTTTTTGAGAATGGAACCCACTGGATTTTCTTCCTCTGGATCATATTTTCCACTTTGTATGATAATTTCTAGGCATTTTCATACATAAAATATCCCTTGCCCATCACAGCTGAAATAGAAATGAAAGTAGCGAAGTCAATCAAGCGTCTATACTACCACCTTCCTTTTGAGGTCAGAAACACTGTCTTAAAAATGTTGTATATTCAACTACCTAGCACAAAGAAGATGCTTGATAAATATTTGTAGGTGGAGCCTAAATCAGTGTTTACCACACTGCTTAAGCACTGAGACCCAGCAAGACAAGTTGCCAATTCATGATTAAAGGGCTTCTATTTAATTCCTTGTCAGCTACCAAAGAGTAGTGTATGTTTATTAAATATCTGTTCCTGAGTTGAATGTTATTTCACATTGTAAATGTAATTAGAAATAGTTAGGAAACACATCAAGGACATATATATTTCCTGGAGGGAAGGAAGGGGGGAGAAAAGAAAGTGCCCATGAGCCACGTTGAATAAGTAAGATCAGGCTCTCAGAACACGTCTCAGTCAACAGATGCCCTTCAGGTAAAACCTTAGGTGACTTTAAGGCTTTGCTCCAAAATGGTTAAACTAGAGGCCTGTGTGCATCCTGTCACGATTTTATTTTCAGCAGCTTGTTTGCCCAAGTACCTCCCACTCTTTCCCTTCCCCAGAAACTTCAGCTCTCTTCTGCGTCCACAACAAAAATGTTTGTCTTTTCCAAAGCTTGAGGCACTAACCCAGGCTTGCAAATTTCTTTGTGTAACAACATAATAATCAAATCACGTTAAGTCAGTGTCAGTAATACATGTGTTTTCAATTTTAAAGCTCACAAGTGATTTATTATTCACCTCCTAATATTCCATTTGTATGTTTACTGCGAGAAACAAGAAAGTTACATACATAGAATCGCTTCCAAATTTTGCTATGAAGCTATTTCTCTGGTTGTCCTGTAGTTGTTTTATAAGTTGCCTTTCTATATTTCTCGCTGTGACATTCTTATTCAATGATATCGATTTTAATCTTCAACTTCTAAATCTTGATTGGTTTTAAAACACTTGTATTTGTGAATTATATTGACATTCCCTTTTATTATTTTTGTTTTACTATACTTTTTTTAATTTTTTTAACATTTATTTATTATTGAGAGACAGAGGGAGACAGAGCATGAGCAGGGGAGAAGCAGAGAGAGAGGGAGACACAGAATCCGAAGCAGGCTTCAGGCTCCGAGCTGTCAGCACAGAGCCTGACACGGGGCTCAAACTCATAAACTGTGAGATCATGACCTGAGCCAAAGTCAGACGCTCAACCGACTGAGCCACCCAGGTGCCCCTTACTATACTTTTTTAAAGGAGAGGAATCTGGGTATTGATGTATGACCATACCCTAGGGAAATAGGGCCCTATGCTAGACCTCACATGTCTCCTACTTTTTGTCCTTTCCTGTAAAGAATAAAATATAAGGAACTCTATAGCATCATCTTCAAGGTCAGATATAGCTGGGTCCCAATCCCTGCTCTGCTACTTATCAGGTGTGTGACTTTGGATAAATTACTAAACCTTGCCAGATACATGGCTTCATCTATAAAATATACTCATTACCATCAACTTCACAATACCCACTTTTATGAAAATTAATAGGAAGACAAATGTATATGACTTAGTACGTACTCACTATTTCCTACTTCCATCATTCCTAGCCCCAAGCCCTCTTGTTCTTGCTATGGATACAACACATGGGATAAGAGGCCAGTTGCATTTGTTCTAGATTAAGTACATCCATTATATCTTTGGGAATCATTTGGGTATCCATGCATTAGTAGTCGTCTAAATCGACTCTTTCTTCTCTCTGATCTAGCTCCATGTGATAATATATGGCCTCCCATGGCCCGTTAATGGTATAAGTCTTAATGGAAGCTTGTTGCTTAAGAGTGCCCTACACCAAGAGTTGTAGATGTGAATGCACCTAAGGTGCCACACCTAAGCCATAGAGAGCCATAGGCCACAAGACAAAAATCTCAATGCACAGATAAATATCTCAAGTTCCCTACTGCACTAGGGTGGGTATTTACATTTATAGAGTTATACTCCAACCACTTCTAATACCCACTTGATTCAATCCATTAAATCAAAGTTTTCACTCAGGTAAAATATCTTTCAAGTAGCCTTTGTAGCCTATAAAAGAAAAGGAATTCACTTAAGATGCACTTAGTTTCCAAAGAATAAACTATAAAGGATCATTTTCTGGACATTTTTCAAGATACATGTTCTTATCCAGGCCTCTACCAATGGATAAACTCAGCACTAACCTACCACCATTCTCAAGATGTGCTTATAATCATCACAGAAAATCCAACAAATTGAGAAAAGAGCTAGACGTTCAAGTTCTTCTGCACAGAGGATCACCTTTGTTATCTGTTGTTAGATGAATGAATCTTTCCTCTTCTGGATAATTCATTCAATCCTACAATCCCATGGTAGCACCTATTTGGAAGCAAGGTAATGGGCTACAGTAATGACGGGAAAAATAAAAATCTTGCACCTCAATCAACAATCACCTCATCCTTTCATTTCTTCATTCAATAGCACCTTTTTAGCCAGTCCACACACTATTTAAGACGTGGCCATATCCTGACGGGGCTTACAATAGTGAGCACAGCACCTGCTGCCTCGTCAGAGAGCTAAGAACGCCTGTTACTACCATATCAATTGCAATGCATTAGGAGGACTCCCAGAAGGACCTGAAGGTCTCTGACTGGGAAGTGAGGAGGAAATATTTGAGGTGGGCTGTTGTAGTGTGCATGGCATTTCAACAGGTAAAGATAAAACTCAATGGAAAAGGAATGTGGGAATCAGTACAGAAGCAGAAAACCATAGGGGACCTGGTAGGAGGTGGGAAACAGCAAGAACAGAGACCTATTTATCTGCAAGGGGTCTGGCAGGAGACAAAAATGGAAAAATAAGTTGGCATCACGTTTGGAGAGCCGTGAATACCAGAATAAATAATATGAACTTACCTAAGTAGACATTGGGGAGCCACTGAAGAATTTGGAGCAGAGGGCTGACACAGTCGGGATTGTGCTTGAGGAATAAATCTGTCAGTGGCAGGTGAGGTAGATTGGAGGGGACATCTGGGGGCGATCAGAAGGTTTGCCCAATATCCTGGGACAGGCGAGTGAAGAAGTAGCAGACCAAGTGAAAGCAGAGGAGCCAATACACATTACAACACACATCTGGAATTTTCGTAGTGAAATGGAACAATTCAAATATCTATCTCCAGATAAAAGACCACATTTATTTTAAATATGTGCTGAGAATCAGGAAATTAATGCAGCAATTTTTAACCTCTGGAGACTTAGAATCAACTGCAGTTTGGTCACCTCAATTTGCTCACCACAAACCATTGCCCTCAAAACTCAGGATCTGCTAAACATTTCAAACTCTGAGAAGCCAAGGGTTCAATAAAACCGCATTGTGCCTGGAGTGTATTTCTTCTTTAGGATTGAGGAAATTTGATCTGCTCCTTACTAATTCATTCAAATTTCATTCAAACTGGGATTTTGAAAACCCTCTCTATTGCCCAAAGAATCTTGAGTTTATTTTAAAGGCCTTTTCCCCTCCTTTACAAAAAGGAAGTAGTAGCTTTCCATTCATTCCTGAACCCAGGAAGTTAGAGATCCATAATCCTTAGGTTGGAATGGATTGTATGGTGGACAAAGCACCGGGTTGAAAACAGCACATTTTGCCAAAAACCAGTGTGTTGTGTGGCTGAGGACAAGCATATGACCTTCATGAATACTTTCTGAGCTTACTTCCTGGTGCCGATGCAGCAGGTGTGGGGACAGGGAACAGGAGAAGGGGGTCATTGTCTTCTATGACTCCTATCTGGTATGCTGGTACCCTCTTCACTGCCAAGAACATGAAAGAGAAATGGCAATTGAAAAAAATAAATATGTTAGGGGTGCCTGGGTGGCTCAGTCGGTTGAGCAACAGATTCTTGATTTGGGCTGAGGTCATGATCCCAGATCATGAGATCAAGCCCCACTTTGGGATCTTTGCTGACAGAGCAGAGCCTGCTGGGGATTCTTTCTCTCCCTCTCTCTCTCTGCCCCTCCCCCACTTGCACTCTTTCTCTCTCAAAATAAATAAATAAACATTTTTTTAAAAAAGAAAAGAAAAATAAACATGTTAAAAAGTAGAACTAGAGAGGGGCGCCTGGGTGGCTCAGTAGGTTGAGCGTCCAGCTTCAGCTCAGGTCATGATCTCACAGACCATGGGTTCAAGCCCCGCGTCAGGCTCTGTGCTGACAGCTCGGAGCCTGAAGCCTGCTTCGGATTCTGTGTCTCCCTCTCTTTCTGCCCCTCCCCTGCTCATGCTCTGTCTCTGTCTCAAAAAATAAATTTAAAAAAGCATTTTAAAAAATTAAAAAAAAATAAAGTAGAGCTAGAGAAACAATTTACCCTGTCTTAAAGACTTTCCTCTTCCGCCTCCTCCTCCCACTCTGTGGCAGTGTTGACACAAAGCTCTTCTTCTAGTGACAGCCATCAAGGAGTCGTGAGTATTTGTTGTACACAGAAGAGCTAATGACATGGGACTTTAATACATCTCTATTCAAGAGCTGATTTTAAAGAACTTAAAATAGCTGCTTTTAAGTCAAATTGATTTCCCAACTTCAAGTTACATTTTCAAGTGATGGTGTACTTTGTTTGAGTTTATTTTCTTTCTCTTTCTTTCCTTTTCTTCCCCCAGTGTTTTGTTATTGTTGTCGTTGATGTTATATGTATTTTTGTTTATTAGCTTTTTGGTATCACCACTGATTTTCCTCCTTTTCTATTTAAGGCTAAGGCTAGAAAGTGCCCTAGATGTTAAGGAATTTCATTTGTATTTTATCTCAATCCAACTGTTCAGGACTTCAAAGGTCATTTATAATGACTGTGTCTTAAAAATATGTCCCTCCATGTGTACACAGTCTCCACATTTGATGCTACAGGTCAAATAATATCCTTGGTTGTCATCAGTCCTCCCCACCATTTTCTAAGTGCTGGAAATATATATACAGGAAGAAATAAACAAATATGGCCACTTATGAGCACTGGTGATTTTTGAAAGACTGGGATGGAGATCGTAACATATTTTACAAGGCTTTTTGGCAGTTAGTTCTTTCATGACTAAACGCAGACTTTAATATCTAGAGATGCTAAACTCTGAAGGGTGGAATTTGAGTACTGATGTCATTACAGCCAAGTCTGAAGTATGAAATTTGCTGAAAGCACATGAAAATGAATCGAAGTATTTAGTATGTTGAGAGGAGCACTAGTCTTATTCAGAGGCTGATGTCTTTAGCACCTCATCAAGACTACAAGCCCACATTGTACCTTTTAGAAATCATCGATATTATTTTTTATATACAGCATCTTTAAAATGTTTTCACCTTTTAAAGTAGTTTACTTAAAATTGTATCTGCAGGGCAAGTGCATCTTAGAAAAAGTTGTTTCGCTCTTAAACCCTATGTTTTTCAAGAAAATTGCCATTCTGGACAACTCTTCTAGTTTCCAACTTTGCAGGGATCCTGAACCCTGAACTAGAAGAATTGGTAGCAAGAGATAAAGAGCTATGCTACAAATCTGCTTATTTGTGCTCCAAGGCACCTGAAATCGAGTGAATTAACTTTTTCTCATCTTTTTAAAACCTACATATTTAAAACTTGAATTTCAACCCGATTTCTCCAAGACTTACTATTCTTGAACTTGAAACTGGAGCACGGACACAGGAAAGTCACTTAATCTGCTCGTCATGTATTTAACACCTATAACTTGCAGGATATTGTGGAAATTCAAAGGAAACAAGCAGGAATGTAGCCTCCAAGACCAGTACAGCCTTATTAGAGCATCAGGTGTGTAAATAAAAGTGAATTTGCAATCATACAGGGCACAGTTGAGGGTTACAGTGGGAGCCGATCACAGAAACAGTGGTAGGGGAAGGACCTGGGCCCTGGAACTCCTTAAGGGTTTGAGAATATGATTTCAAAACTAACCTATAAGTTCTAGCATCTTGCACTTTTTATTTATTTTTTTAACTTGTTTTTTTTTTAATTTTTTTTTTAACGTTTATTTATTTTTGAGACAGAGAGAGACACAGCATGAACGGGGGAGGGTCAGAGAAAGAGGGAGACACAGAATCGGAAGCAAGCTTCAGGCTCTGAGCCATCAGCCCAGAGCCCGATGCGGGGCTCGAACTCGGGGACCGCGAGATCGTGACCTGAGCTGAAGTCGGACACTTAACCGACTGAGCCACCCAGGCGCCCCTTCATCTTGCACTTTTTAAACTAGCTTATTATTTAAAAGAGGCATTTGATGATGATATTTCTGTAAACTGAGATAATTAGTTCAAATTAAATCAACAAATTGTGCATAGAGTTTCCATTATGTACAAGATTATGCACTAAATACAAGGGTTTACTGTTGTGTGCCAGTCTCCGCCTATCAATAGCTAATGTTGTGGCTGGACCAACGCTTGTGGTTCTTATGGTTGCAAAATACCCTTGAGTAGTAACCATCAAGAAACTTTGAAAAAATAAAGGTTTATTACTTACAGGACCTGGAAATTACACAGCACATGTGGGGTCACACAGCAAAGTCATGGGTAGAAAGAGAGAGTGTGTGAGCACGGGCTAGTGTTCTTTATTGGGGTCAGGGGTGGTGACCTAGGGTTTTGCAGACTCAACTCTTTATTGGTGAATTTAAAAGGTAAGAGTGGGGAATTTAAAGCACAGGAAGAGAAAAAATAAGTGGCCCACATGGTTAGTTATCGAAATCAACCAAGATCTCTAAAACAAGGGAGCCTCAGTGGAAGGGAGGTGATCTGGCTCTTTGTTTAGTCCTGTGGCTGACAATGTGTTTATTTAGAAGAGCCTTCTTTGAAGTGGATGCCCCTTTGAAGCGAATGGCCCTGGGAGCAACGTTTAAGTCAGGCACTGGCATTACCAAAACAAAATTTTAAAAGCTGTCAGGACTTAACACTACAATTGCAAAGTTTGATGAGATGATTTATGCTCTTGGGGGCTAATAAGTTATTTATACTAATAACTCTATAGTGCAAGACATGTTAAAAATCCTATAAAAGAAGAATAACAAAGCCTATGAATAGCCACTAACCCAGCAAAGACTTTCATTATTATTATTATTATTATCATCATCATCATCGTCGTATAATATAGGTATTATAATGAGTACAATAATTATCAGAGTAGGGCATTTATTAATAACACATTATTTAAAAGATTCAGGTGCATTAGTGCTCTGAAAGTATTAAGTTTATGGGAGTTGGGTCTCCATGTTTGCTTGAGGCGAATTCTGCTCACTTAAATATAAAGTCATTCTTTGTTCTTATAGCACCTGCTTTATTTCTGCATCAGTTACTAACTATTCAGATTCAGGAAACAGTTGATACAGACCTTGCTTCTGTATAAGCAAGACTTATACGTTGACAGAAACAGTAAGTACGCTTATAGATTTTCTTATCCTAGATATTTATTCTGGGCTTAAGGTTTCTCCTTGTACCAAAATTTATCAGCCCCTATAAAGAGAATATGCCATGAAGAAGGTACTCAAAATGAAAATAATTTTTATTAACATTTTTTGTATTTAAGCCAACCCCAACTTGTGAAATTTAAAAACTACCATATCAGCAGTGCCAATATAAACTTCGTAACCTTAAATTAGTGTCTAAATTGTGCAGAGATGTGTTAATATGTACATATTTGTGAAATTTATAAATGAACAAGTGAGCAAAAAATGAATTTCACAGTCCAGGTCAATGCACACATAGATGAGGCAGTGAAACTATTCTGGAGCACCATTTTAACTGTTCCAAATGAAAATTCGGGGACCAATAGCCCATAAAACGACAAAATCCAAGCAAAAAGCACCATTACAATAACTGTGAATGCCTTTAAATAATGACTTTTTAAATTATATAAAGATATTAAATAAACAGCAAGTTGTTATTAGGCACATCGCTAAGACTCTCCAGATTTTCACGAGTTGAATTCAGCTGAACTATCTGTAAAATGAAGCTTAATCATTTAAACTTCTACCCAGATATGCATATCACTATACCCCTAATTACCAAAGTCAATACACTGGTTATTCACTGAGAGTCTTTTGGAAATCAGTGTATCCGATGTTATTCAATAATTGTATAATACATTTGAACACTTCAAAAAGCAGTGCCTGGGGCAAGCATACAGCATGGCAATCTATTCATGTGTTGTTTCTTATATGGATTTTTTTCTCCCAACCGCACCTTCAGTTTATATCCTAATTTGTCATTATCTCACAGAGCACAAAGTGCTCCCTAAATTACAGTTAACAAATAAGTTATTAATGCTGTTTTAAATAAATTTATCTTTCTTGCATTATTGAATGTTCTCCTTTTTAGAGAGCTAGCTTGTGGATTTTTTCATTTAGCTTCATGTATGTCTTCAAATAAACCCCATTGTTTTCATAAGTGGCTACCTGAAATCAATTCTGAAATATTTTCTTACCTGGTAAAGAATAACCCAAATAGAAGTGCTGAATGGCATGATCATGGCTTGATTGGTAATTTAGAAAAAAATGGCCACCAGTTAATAGTGCAGCAGGGTAGATCGCTACCTGCCAATCTCAGGAAGTTCGAAACCGCAAATAAAGAATATACCTCATGATAACCAATTTGTTCCAAAACTTTGAAAATCCTCACTGTGAATAACATTGTATGCTACCTTTTTTTAACCTACAGGCTACCACAAAAAATTAACCATGAGAGGGTTTTATTGTCTAGATTTATTTTAATATTGAGCATGTTTTACATTATCTGAGCGTGTGCACCAAAGATGTAAGACAGGGTAAGAACTTGGGCAGTGGGGTACTTACTTCCTACTCCAAATTAGAAAGGATGCCAAATAGCTCAGTAATCAAGGTATATCCTATTTTAAAGCAGTATTTTCTAAATAATAGTTAAGGCCAAAAAATATCAAAAATTTAAATAAAGATCGAAAGAGACCTACATTCTGGCATGCTGGTGGACTACTATCCGTTTGACTACAAGGTAAAAAAAAATAAGCAGGGAAGAAGGGAATCTTGCCATGTTCTTTGGCTTAAGGGCAAAATGGATCTAAGTTAACACTTGATAGCATCATTAGATTAGCAGTATTTTTGTCAACATGGTAACTGCAATGAATACAAACCATTATTTCCTATCATCTGTATTTACTATATGTAACTTAAGTGTCATTATCTTACCTATGAATCTGTTTAAAGTGTCACACCATTTAGAAAGCTGAATGGACGTTTACAAAGGAATACAGTTGATACTTGAAAAACATGAGCTTGAACTGTGTGAGTTCCCTAACAAAGATTTTTCTCAGTAAATACAGTACAGTACTGTAAATGTATTATTGTCTCTTCCCTATGATTTTCTTAATAACATTTTCTCTGGTTTACTTTATTATAAGAATATAGTATATAACACATGTAATGTACAAAATATGTGTTAATCAACTGTTTATGTTATCAGTAAGACTTCCAGTCAACTGCAGGCTATTAGCAGTTATGTTTTTGAGGTGTCCAAAGTTATATGCGGATTTTCAACTGCACAGTGAATGGGCCCTCTTCAGTTCCCACATTGTTCAAGAGTCAACTGTAATCCATAATTTGAATTTGCTATGTTTGTGGCATATTTCCATCATTCAGGCTTACCTTGTTTACTTCTGGTGCCATTATGTAAATGCTCTCAGCCACATAGGAGATTTTCTTTTAGTATCTTAGAAGGGGGGAATTTTCATAGAATGCTAAAAACAACTAGATCATTGTATGGCTTTTTCCTTTTAGATTTATACATAACAGGAATAACTCATTTCATTTACTTATTGACATACTTGCTTTCATTCTATATAATTCTACATAGAACCATCACAATTCTTCCCTCCGCCGTGTAGCAAAACTCCTTGGGCTGTCTACACTTGATAGCATTGCCTGAGATTTCTCTTCTCATTCTCTCTTCTTTATATATAAAATGCCTTCAAATTTACAGAAAATTTTCAAGGATAGGATAACATTCATATACCCTTTACCCAGATGCACCAATTATTATTTTGGCCTATTTGTCTTTGCTGTATATTTTTTCATAACCCTTTGAGAATTTGTTGTGCACATCATGCCTCTTTATCCCTAAATATTTCAGCATTTCTTTTCATAGAAAAAAGGCATTCTTTTGCGTAACCACAGCTCAGTGATCAAATTCAAGAAATTTGTAGATAGACTATGACTATATCATATCCAAACTTCACAAATTATTCTAATAAAGTCATTTTTGGAAAACTTGCTCTGGTCCAGGATGCCATTCAGTCATGCAAATGCACTTAGAGCACGATATCTGGTATCCGTTATCCTAAAACAATACCAGAGGCTATCTTTGACTTTCACAACATCAGCATTTGTTAAGAGCACAGGCTGATTATTTTTTAGAGTGTCTTTCAACTTAGGTTTTTCTGATGTTCCCTCCTTCGGGGGGGGGGGGCCGCGGTTGACTGTGCATTTGGAGCAGGAACAGAGCATTGGCAATGTTGCGTCCTCAGTGCATCACCCCAGGAGGCATGTAATGTCACCTTCTCCCATTATTGGTGGTGTGAACTTTGACTACTTAGGGAAGATAGCGCCTCCTCCACTAAAAAGCTACGCATATGTTCCTTTCCAATTAGTAAATCCGTAAGGAGATCCTTTGATACTATAAATTACCCTGCTGCTCTTTAAACTTTCACCGAATAATTTTAGTGTCCACTGATGATTTGGGCATGAAGCAATTATCACCATAAAAGCTGCAAAATGGCAATTTTCTGACTCTAGTGGCTCACACTCTCTGCAAGGAGGAGCTTTCCCTTCTCATGTATTTACTTACTTAGTTGCTTACCCATCAGTATGAACTCGTGGGTTCTTCTTTCAATCAGTGGTTTATAACCAGCTCTTCCACTATTTATGTTGATGCTCAAAGTTTCCCCTATTTGTTCACAGGGACCCCCTTCAGGTCATCTCCTCTGTCATGTTTAAATGATCTCATCATTTATCAACCTCTCCCTTATCTTCTGGCATTATAAGAATTTACAGTCCTTCCTATACTTTGCTGCCCCGGTCCTAGAGTCGACCATTTCCTCAAGGTGGTCTGGCTCCTTTTAGTGAGAAATTGACTTTTAAAACCAAAATCTGGAAGCTAGACGTGTGACTAGGGTGTTGTTGTTTCTAGGTTGGATAAAATGTGCTCTATTAAGTGCATAGTTCAGCTCATTTTCACAAATTTATACACCCGTGGTCAATTTTCAGTCTGCATTGTACTTGATCTGTTAGCAGCATTTGATACTGAGGACATCTTCCTCCTTGCAATATTGTCTTCACAAGGCTTCTGAGAAATGATCGTTTGGGTTTTTTTTTCCCCCCATACCCACCGGATAGTCCTTCTTAGTCCTTTTGATTTTTCTCTGTTCTTCTCTATATCCTTTCAAAGTTGAAATACTGCGGAACTCAGACTCTGATGCTTTTCTCATCTGTATGCATGCTCACTCCTTAGTTAATCTCATCTGACAACTCTCGGATTTGTATCTCTAACCCAGTCTTCTCCCCCAAGCTCTGGGTTTTATAGCTACTTATTTCTACCTGACATCTCCACCTGAATTTCCAGGAGACATCCAAATTCAGCACATGCAAAACTGAAATCCCCTGTACAACTGCTCTACCTGCAGCTCTCCCGTCTCAGGGGATGGCAGCTCCATTCTCCCAGTTATTCAGGGCAAAAATTGGAGGTACCCAAAGTATACTCTGGATCCCTCCCTCTACTTCTGGTTCCTTCACTGGTCTCGCCCCTGCCCATAATCTCTTGCCATCATCTCTTGCCTGGATCATTCCAATGGCCTCATAACAGCAGAGCCTTCTTCAGATCCTTTGTCTCCCTCTCTCTACCCCTCCCCAGCTTGCACTCTCCCCAAAATAAATATTTTTTTTAAAAATAGAAAGAATTTCAGCCAAACAGCATTTCCAGAGAACAGCAGGTTTTGCCTGGCCTGAATTAAGCCTTTGCATGCATAACGGAACCTAAGGAACAAACTGATTTTGGTAGGTGTCTACCATTGGGGAAGGCCACATTGCCCACTGTTTCTCTATCCATTGTGATTCTGAGTTTCCTAAAGGAGAAGGGGAGACGGAGGAAGCATCAAAGAATCCAAAATTTCTTTATATATGAACTGTACGTTTTTCTACTAGAGTGTTCAATTTTTTTTTTATTTTTTTTAACGTTTATTTATTTTTGAGACAGAGAGAGACACAGCATGAACGGGGGTAGGGCCAGAGAGAGGGAGCCACAGAATCTGAAACAGGCTCCAGGCTCTGAGCCGTCAGCACAGAGCCGGACGCGGGGCTCGAACTCACGGACCACGAGATCGTGACCTGAGCCGAAGTCGGCCGCTTAACCGACTGAGCCACCCAGGCACCCCTAGAGTGTTCAATTGACTTCAGATTCAAATTGGGCAGAAGATGTCTCATGTGAACCCGGAGTGACTCATAGAATTTCAGCTGAGATAAGACATACCTTGACAGGCATTCAGATAATGTGCTTGGAGTATTTCTAGACGGTCACCACAATGTCAGTAGTCAAGTTTTGAAAGGCCCATGTCACATGAGTATTAAAATATCTCTACTGACAGGATCAGGCTTTCATGGCCACTAGTGAAAGAGAATATACTCCATTACAAAGTAGACATGCTCTCTGCTTCTCGTCAGGGAAATCTAGGTCCCTTTTGAATGGAGAGTATTGATTCCTTTGCCACTGATGTTCTGGGACATTAGGAAACATTTTCCTCGTGTATAAGCTAGTGTATTTAATTCAGAGAGTGTAGGATGAGAACCTGGTCTAAATTTTTGAGACTTGGCTTCAATATCACAGAAAAAGCATAACTACTCCTTTCAAACGCATATGCAAAAGAATGTGGATTTCACTTACAAAGCATACCAGTGTCATTAATAAGAAAATGGTGTTTTTAATGTATATATTTCATGTCTTCCAAAATTACATTCAGAAATGTCTGGACATTTTAATGAATGTAATATATAAGAAAGTTCATTTTCGTTCTAGAAGAACTTCAGATGTAGAATTAATAGACTGTATTAATCTTTTCAATTTATCTCCTTTATAATGCATTGTATTTTTACATAGTGGAGAAAATAGGGTTTATTAAATATATAACTTCTGTATTTGATTACTTTCCACAGATACAACACACTCAGGGGAAATTGGCACCAAGAAAAAGGTGAAACGACTGTTAAGCTTTCAAAGATACTTCCATGCATCAAGGCTGCTTCGTGGAATTATACCACAAGCCCCTCTCCACCTGCTGGATGAAGACTACCTTGGACAAGCAAGGGTGAGTCAGTTACCTCTCTGTTCCCTCCCATCAGGCTAGTGGCTAAGAGCATGTGCCTCAGTTGATAGCACCGGGGTTGGAGTCCAGCTTCTGCCACTGAGACGCTCTGTGATTCTGGCTAGTTAACATGTCTGTACTTTTCTTCAAATATGAAATGAAGTTAATAGAAACACCCACCCATAAGGCTGATGCAGAGATTAAATGAGGTAAAGCATGTTTACATGTTTTATATATTCATGCCTAGCACATGCTAGCTATTTTCATTTTTACAAGTGGGCAAAACATTGTGCATAACAGTAAGTAAAATTTTGAACTGACGGATTACCACTGAGAGAATAACTAAATCTTTAAGCCCATTGAATTATCTCCTTGTAATAGCTACACTGAAATTAACCCAATAATTACCAACTCCTTTTTTTTTTAATGCTTATTTATTTGTTTGAGAGAGAGAGGGAGAGAGAGTGAGGGAGGAGCACAGAGAGAGAGACCAACTAGGCTTCACTCTGTCAGCATGGAGCCTGATGCGGGGCTTGATCTCCCAAACCATGAGACCATGACCTGAGTGGAAAAGTGGAAATCAAGAGTCCGGTGCTTAACCAACTGAGCCACCAAGGCGCCCCCAGTAATTACCAACTCTTAATTCCACTTACATCTATTGTAAGTGCATTATAGTAGTAATGTATGTAGTGTAATGCACTACAGTGCATTGTCCTTTGTATAATTTTTATTTCATTTAAATAATTTTCACTAATTTTACAATTATTTTTACCATTCATTGATCAAGGGTTGAAACTAACATGTGACTATCAAAAAAAAAAAAAAGTTAACAAGTTATCTCTAGCCTAAACTGTCAAAGGAGTTTAAATTTCAAGATAAAATAACATAGTTTAAACAAAGTCAGAAGTAGTGTCTTAGAGTTTATATGCTATGTAATATGCTATCTATATACTATTAAGAAATATATACTATTAATATATAGCATTAATGACTAAGCAGCAAGTAATATCAGAAGAACTAATTCCCAACATTAGATCTAAAAAAGGTGGGGGTGGAAATCACTCCTTCTAACAACTTAAGTCTTGAAATTGAGTGAATGTCTGGTTGGTTGGTTGGTTGGTTGGTTGATTGGAGAAAGAAGAACAAGCCTGAGATCCCAGCACTGGGGCATCAATGACAGAGCACTCTCGTGCCCCCCTCCCCCGCTGAGCAACCACCCCTCAAGAGAGGTGACACAGACATGTAGAAAGAACTGTGGGTCACAAGTCAAGAAGATATCAGGGATCAAGTCCTGGTCCTGCCTTTAGTATTTGACTTGGGTAAAATGCTCAGCCACTCTAAATCTCACAGATAGCCTATTATTCTTTCATTTTTCTGATAATGTTGTGAAGGTCCATGACAAGACCTTTGGACTTTATTGGAAGATGCAGGGAAGACCTGTAGTGGCAGGAGAGTGAGCTTGTCCTTACTGGAAGTGGTGGCTTTGAGAGGAGAGAGGAAGGTCAATCGCAGAAGCCATAGTGAGAATAGAATCAGCAACCACAGCTTTGCATCTGAGAGTTAAAAACCATCTAAGCATGGGGTATTTAAAAAAGAAAAATAGGATGATAAGTCTACATTGGACAGTAGGTCTTTAAATTATCCAGTATTTGCATTTGCCCACTCCAGTTTCCTATCTGTTAGAGTGTATTAGAGTGGTTCATTTCGCATTTGCTCCACATTGAGCAGAATAATGTGCTCAGCAATCATTTTTACTTCATTTTTTTTTTAATTTGATGTAAACATTCTCAAGTATATAGTAGTTTGTGATGTAGAGACTTTACTGAACTACAATTTTAACAGATAGCAAATTTCATGTGTGCTGCTTATGTACAAATACTATTCTAAGCACTCTACATACACTACCTTATTTAATACACACAAAAATCCTCTGAGGTAGGCAATATTATCAGCCATATTTTTCATATAGGAATCTGAGGTACAGAGAGGTTAAGGAACTAGCGAAGTTCCCACAGCCAGTAAGAGATACAGCTAACACTGAACCAGCCAGTTTGATTCCAGAGCCTGTCCCTTTTACACTGTTGTTGTTAGTACCTAGAGTAAGGTTTGTTTTCCCACAGACCAGACAGCAGTGTGCTACTATCTTCAACTTCTCAATTGTTTAATTCATTGTCTGAAAGTAAATGTTTAAGTCTCCGTTATGATTCATTGGAGTGCTGTTTTTTGTTTGCCTTTTCAGCATATGCTCTCCAAAGTGGGAATGTGGGATTTTGACATTTTCTTATTTGATCGCTTGACAAATGGTAAGTCACCCAAAAGAATTCTATTTTCAGACACTGTTATTCTTTTTCCTTCTTTTTCCATTTTCATACGTCTGCAGCCACTCGAGAAGGGCCAGGGCAAGGGAAAATTGATTCAGATGAAAAGTAAGGACTGAATTAGGCCTTAGAATCTTAAGACCATTTCCTTCTGGCCTTGATGATCCCAAAGGAATTTGGAAACCACAGATTAGATTCTTTCCTCGCAGAATACTTGGGCCACATCCAGATGGAGGAAGTTCATTGTTAGTGGGTGAAAACCAGAAACATTAAAGCTCATCTGATCAGTCCTGACTCTTACAGGGCAGACATTTGTACATTTTCATTAAGTGAGCTGAATCTCCCCCAGTGCAAGTATTGTTCAGAGAGGCTGGGCATCATTGGAGGAAAACATTAGCTGATGACAGTGTGTAAAAGTGTAGGTTGCAGCTGAAGGGGAAAATAGACATTCCCACTGATTTCACTTTTAAAATCATGGTGCCTATAAAGATATTGCTTAAGAAAATAAAATCTGATTATACATTCATCTGCCCATTAAACAAATGCTGATAGGCCTAGAAAGCCAATGAAAGGAATCCTATCTGATGCTGACCTTCACATGCTCCACCATCGACCAGGCTTGTACTTTAAGTCATTACAGATGGTTTTCTCACCATTCCGTTACTTGACAAATAACATACAGTTGAGAGATACAGCCTAAGCCCATGAAGCCGAGCTTCACACTGTGGAAAACTAACTAGCCATATAAGGATGGACCCCACAATCTTATATTTCACTTTGCTCAAATCAACTGAGAAGTCGGTGCCAGTAGATGAAATCAACTGTGAATGAAAGGATTTGTTCAATGATATTTGTTCAAAAGAGAGTATAATCATGACTCTCATAGAATAAGAAATGATTCTATGTCAAAGAATTTAACTCAGGGAATTTAACCTGTCAAAGATTTAACTCAGTTAGAGATCCAGTAAGATGCTACAGCTAGTTCAAGGAAAATTCAGAGGACAACACATATATAAACAGTAAGAAATGCTCAAATGAATTTATAAGTAGCTGTAAAACTGGGAAGAGAAAATCTACTGCATTTTCACCCAAGTGATTTCGTTTGCATGTATATGGACAAGAACCACTCGCAGTGCTGTTAGTTACCTACAGCTTTGAGAGTTATGAAATAGCTCAAAGACAATGGAAGCTGCAGAAGCACAGGATCAGGCACCCTGGAAGAGTGTGTCTAGGCAACACTTAGTTTTCCACTGAAGACATCCAGTCATCATCTTGGTCCATTTCAAAGTCTTTCACAAATTCTATCATGCTTTTAAAATTCAAACCCATTATTCTTTAATAAATTCACACATTTTTATTCAGGAAAGAAACAATATTTCCTGAATGCTTACAAGTCACTATTGCTTCAGTTTTGCCTCTCTGATAGTTGTAAACTATCTCATGGTCACATCTCATCTTGGGTGATTTTGAATGGGGAGAACAAGCAATGGCCATTAAGCAATGCGATGACTTGGATACCCCTGTGACTCTAAGAATTAATTGGAAGCAACTTGAGACACATTGCAAGTGACTATTAAACTGTGTCTTTAAAAAATACACACACACATACACACATGCACACACACACACCCGTGTGTGTGTCCCTGATACAATAGTCAGACTCCTTCTAACTCTTAATGCTTTCATTGCCTTTGGTATAGAGTGAAGGTCTGAGCTAGCTCGTTTCACTTGTTCAGTACAAGGCAACCTAGGATCAAACCACAGTCATAGTATCCTTTATACTTGAAAGAGTTCAACACTAACAGGGAAAAGGAGACCTATCAGAGACCTTCCATTACAGAAACTTTGGATTCTTTTGTCAGTCTTGATAGTTCAGTGGTGATAAAAATGTGTTGAAATAGGTGACTGTTTTCCTGTAGGAAACAGCCTGGTAACACTGCTCTGCCACCTCTTCAACACCCATGGACTCATTCACCATTTCAAGTTAGATATGGTGACGTTGCACAGGTTTTTAGGTAAGTCTTTATTTCCATATTCTACCTCCTTTCCCCTGAATTATGGCAGTCGATAATATTCTTCAACGTAAAGTGGCAAGAACAATAGCAGGGTAGATGAAGACCTCAAGTTAATCTTAAATTATCCCATCTTAATTTTAAAATATGGTTTACCCACTTAAATCCTGGAAAACAGTATTTACTTGATTAGTCATGTTTATAAGAGATAAAAGCTACATAAAGAAAACAATCAAGAGCATGTAACTGTTAAAGAAATTACTGATCTGCTTACATATCAGCAAAACCCCAGTTAATGTGTGCCTCAAATAATTCCAATCTGGACACGAGTTGCTGAAAGTCTTCAATAGACTTTTTTTTTTTTTTTTAGATAATAAGAACTACCATTTATGTAGTGCCCCCTACATGCAAGATGCTCTCAGTATATTATCTCTAACCATTTCAACAACTCAGCAAATTGGGTGTTGTCACCACCATTTGGCTCACAGTTAAGGAAAAGTAGAAAGACATTTCATAACTTACTCAAGGTCAACACTTGTAATTGGCAGAGCCTCAGTCCAAGCCCAGGTCTGTCTGACTTGAAAGCCTGCCATGTTTCCACTCAACTCCGCCCCATCACTCTCTATCAAAAACAGCCCCAGTTCTTACTGGACTTTGTGCACATGATTATTTATCTGCCACATTATCCAGGGCACATTTTTAATCACCATATAACTTCCTGCTGCCACTTAGCTTGTTTCTGGCTCCTTTGATGTGCCCTATGGCTATGCTTTGGATTTGGAAGCTGACTTAATGCCTCCAGAGTAAAGTAACAGTGACATGAGAGCAACAGAAGTAATGACAACCAGCCCTATCTGGTGCTTAAATATGCTGGGAACCCTTCTAATGACTCGCATATATTAATACATTTAATCTTTAGAGCAGCCCTTTGAAATTGGAACTATGGTTGTCCCCATTTTATAGAGAAGGAAACTGAGGAAACTTATGGTTAAGCAATTTGCTCAACATAAATACTAAGTGATAGAGCCAGAGTTTAAATGTAATTGTTTTTAAAACCTGTAAAATAAGTAATACGTGGCACAAAAGAAAACAGCTCTAATGTGGCTCAGTTCCAGAAATACAAATGACCTCAGGCTAATTGAGTTTAGATTTCTTGGGCAAGGTAATGGCCACAAACTGGCCAAATAATGTTTATTTGTCTAAAGAAGGAGAATACAAGATACTTTGGACATGTGTATGCACACAGAGTAACATAAAGACTGTAAAAATTTGATGATAGAAATAACACCAGAATTCAGAGCAAAATTCGTAGCATGGGCTGAGAAAATATGGCCACGCTTGCAAATCTGGATATTCTGTACACACTAAATATATTGCATCCTAAGCATGCCCTGACTGTTAACTAAAGCAGACTAATTGCTTCTGTAATTAGCAAAACAAAATGGCCTTGCTTATGTCTCTACTCGGTTCCAAGAGCACTCTGGTCCTTACATTGGAAGGGTATGAGAGAGGCTAACTTAAATCTAAATAAGATAGAAATAAAACCAAGTTCTCCATTAGGTCAACCCAGTACTTTGAATTTCTGTCTGAAGTAACCTCAGATTTGTTTTCGTCAGTGTTTACTGTTCAAGTGATAAGCCAATCTTTGGACATCAGGGGTCTGATGCTCTTTAAAAGGAAAACTCTTTTATGACATATTATTCATAAATGGCAGCAAACTTAAATAATTAAACTATAGTGTGAAATAAAGTTGTCCTTTTCCTACATATTTATTTTTCCAATGAATGAAAGCCTTGATGAATGCCAGAAAGGGGTGATTTATGAAGGTGGTGAGGAATCCCAAGGGCCTCACAAATCCTTTTAGCCTTTCTCCCGTCTGCCCTCCCCCTCCTCCTCACTAAAAACAGCCCAGTAGAGCTGCCAAGTTTGCAAACCACATTTATTTTTAAAGGATCCCCAGGCTGCACATTTTGGAGACACTGATATTTTTTAAGTAAAAGGGACCCTCAACAGTTCAGAGCTAGTCTGCCCTTCCTGTTTTGGTTCTAGCTGATTTGAGTTATCTGTTTGCCTCCTAGTCATGGTTCAAGAAGATTACCACAGCCAAAACCCATATCACAATGCTGTTCATGCAGCCGATGTCACCCAGGCCATGAACTGCTACCTGAAGGAACCCAAGGTAAAGCAAGACTCAGCCACCGCCTCAGCATTGGAAATGCCAAGTAAACTGCCTGCTAAGCCCCAAATCACCCAATATATCAGAATAACTGTGTATGGATCATTCACAATATGAACACAAATTATTTCTACTAAAGTTCCAGTATCAGCTCTGAAAATTATATGAAAGAGAATGTAAATTTTCTGAGTTTTTTTTTCTCATAATTTCTGTATTTTTGAGCCTGCATTAGGACAAAAACAACCCTCTCCGTGACAGTCTACCTCTTAGATATCTTCAAAACTCTCAAGAAATCATTTTGCCTTGGACCTTTGCCACCAATGTCACCAGCAGTGAACTTTTCTGGGAAAATCTCCCAGATTAATTCATTAATTTGATTAATGAACAGAGTCAAAACTCCTCAAAACTCAAGCTCCATTTCCTATAGGCCAATGGGGCATCCTGATTCAGGCCCAAGAAAATTTGTGACTTCAAAGATCTCAAAGTATGTTCTTTTTTTTTTTTTTTTTTCAACGTTTATTTTTGGGACAGAGAGAGACAGAGCATGAACGGGGTATGGGCAGAGAGAGAGGGAGACACAGAATCAGAAACAGGCTCCAGGCTCTGAGCCATCAGCCCAGAGCCTGACGCGGGGCTCGAACTCACGGACCGCGAGATCGTGACCTGGCTGAAGTCGGACGCTTAACCGACTGCGCCACCCAGGCGCCCCTCAAAGTATGTTCTGATGCAACAAACGAATCCAATACTAAAAACATAACAATAATACTCATTAGTTGGAATATAAGCACTTTTAGCCATATAAAACTTAGTTGCTAGAACATACAGGATGAATTTTCTTTAGCTTTTTTCAAACATGATATCCTAGTCCAAGTCTCTGTTTAGTTCAGTTTTAATATCAATCACTAAATATGTAGATGCCAGACAGGCATTCCCAAAAGAAAAGTGGGTAGATGCCTCATCCTTATAAAATATCCCATTAAAGGTTGTGTTTTTAATCTGTAAGTTGTCCAAAAATTGTAATATATCACACCGTAGTATATTTAAATTTAGTGCTAGATTTGCATTCTCCTGCTTGGTTTCTTAGTGAACCAAAAAAAAAAAAAAAAAAAAAAAAAGATTCTTACACATTCCCCCACTATTTATTACACATTGAAGAAATATGCAAATTTTGTAATCAGCCCACTCTTGATTTCATATTCAGTGGCAATGATATAGTGGATGGTTGAAATACACAAATGATTTTTTTTTAACGTGTCCATTACTTTGGCTTTAAATTTTTCCTTCATTCACTGCTTTCTCTAGGAGCAAGGCTGATTTCGGGCTCTGCCTTCTCCCCGCTCACCAGAGAGCAGTCTTGCCAACAGGAATACCACTGCACCAACAAAAAGAAACAGATGGGATGCCTGGGTGGCTCAGTCAGTGAAGCATCCAACTCGATTTCAGCTCAAGTCATGATCTCACAGTTCGTGAGATCGAGCCCTGCACAGGAAATAAGAGAGAGAGAGAGAGAGAGAGGGGCAGTGGGAAGAGGAGGGTAGTTGAATGAATGATCCAGAAAGATTTGACTTGCTTAATTTCCTTCCATGCTGTCCTTTCCTCCCTGCAATTCCATGTGACTATCACCTCACTGACTGCTTCAAGAGGGTAAAGGTCAGGATGAAAGCCTAAAAACTACTGTGCAAAATTATGTGCATAAACGTCAATCAGTCTCCCAATTTGATTTTTTTAACAGCTCGCCAGCTTCCTCACACCCCTGGACATCATGCTTGGACTGCTGGCTGCAGCAGCACACGATGTTGACCACCCAGGAGTGAACCAGCCATTTTTGATCAAAACTAACCACCATCTCGCCAATCTATACCAGGTAAGGGAACCCAACATCGAGGCACAGTTCAGCCAACTGCCTTAGGCCCAGTCCTGGAGCCTGAGTCTCATCTTTGGAGTTAACCTTTTTTCAGGGCCAGCCTCAGTGACCACAGCCACAGAGCATGGATTTGAAATAGGTCTAGGATATCCCAAGGTAGATTAAATTGGTATCACAAGGTAGATGAAATTGTCCAATGTAAAACAGGATCTCTGAGCCTACCCTCTCAGATGTGAGAATATCTGTCTCCCTGGACACCGTCTCATATATAACGGCCAATTGAAGCCAGTCCTTGTAGGACCTCTATAAACGATACTTCCCAGCTCCAATCCTAATTCAAATTTATGTCTTTAAGGCATTTCTGAACTTGACTGGCCTCTAGGTCAGAGTATGTTATCAAAGACAATAGGCATATTTTGTTGTTCTAAAATAGGTCAGCAGTATGAGTAGGTTGGCCTGGAGAACTTTTATCTCTGATGTTATTTAAAATAGTAAACTTTAAATCATAAATGAATAACTCCCAGAATTTTTAATATGGGTCTTTGGAGACCTTTGGTTGTCTGTCACAAAATCATTGCAAACAAGGTAGTCATTGATCTCGATTTTAGTAGATCTTTTGAAAAAACACAGTGCTGAAAAATTCCTGACAGATCCCTATAAAGCACAAGTGGAACTTGAAAAAAAGGAAAAAAAAAAAAAAAAAAAGCCTTTCTCCATCCAATTGATTAGCTTTTAACATCAGTAGGAACTGGCATTCCAAGGTTTATGGATCCAAGTGGCCAGCCAGCACCCGGAGCCTGGATAGATGTAACCATATTGAGGGGACAGGATGACAGAACTAAGAAAGATTTTGTTGATGAGCTATAAATTAAACAAAGAAAAATAAAAAATAAAGCTAAACTTTCTAAAGCATCTCACAAGCTAAATTTGTTACTTAGAAAAACATAGACCTGAATAATGGGACTGAAAGCCCCCAGATGGATTTTCTATTCCTGTCAATTCTGGTTTTTTCAAATGTGTTTTATTAGACAAAGGAAATCAATCAACAAAATTGGCTACTTGATCCATTCCCATATAAAGTAAATGCTTACATAATTCTAGTTTCTCATCACCATATAAATTATGTCAGTGAAGTTTAAGAGAGTATCAGCTGTGGGGCACTTGGAAGGCTCAGTAAGTTAAACTTCTGACTCTTGATTTTGGCTCAAGTCATGATCTCACGATTTGTGAGATAGAGCCCCAAGTCGGGCTCTGCACTAACGGCATGGAACCCACTTGGGATTCTGTCTCTCCCTCTCTACCTCTCCCTGCTCTCGCCCTTATGTGCTCTCTCTCTCTCTCTCTCTCTTTCTCTCTCTCTTTCTCTCTCAAAATCAATCAATCAATGAGAGTATCAGCTGCTACTGACTGATTTGTACATAAAATGAGAGTCGTAAAACTGTACTTTGACATGTAATATATATAAAACCTGTAATGAATTCACTTTTAAGCAGGAAGTTAAAAAGAAATACGCCAGATGTTAAAAACAAGAAAGTAGTTGTAGAATTTCATGAGAATTAAGTACTCATTGCTAATTAACAAAAAATTATTCTCAAAATAAAAACACTAGTCTATCTTGTTCAGATATTAAAATTGTTCTCAAAAAAATGAATTTCTTATCCAAACGTTTCAAGTGCAGATAACTTTTAATAGTTTTTATTTTAATCTCTTTGTTAAAGATAAACATTCCAGTACAACCAAATTCTTCAGCCTTTTCAATGCAACATATAGTCTTGTGTGTTTTTAATCAGCAGCTACTTATTGCATATGTCATATGATACACTAAGATCTAGGAGTACAATGATGGATAAAATGTAATCTCTGCCCTCAAACATTTGTTCAAACTCAGATGTTCAAAATGTGCAAAATCTGAGAAGACTTAATCTCAGTTTGAAAGTTTTGGGGCCTTAGCTAAAGGTATATGTATAGATATAATTTTTTTAAGTCTTGAAAGAATAAATACTGGCTCTGTTCTTTGTATCCAAAATGTTACTATAATAAAGCGAGCCAGTATTTTTTCTAGCAGTAAATTTGTCCATCTGAATTGTCTGGCCTGATCCTTGATAGGAAAGACAAGGATCCTTTTCATAATAACTAAAAAGAAGTTGGGATATAGGACTTGAAAACCATATACGAGATATTGTCTTCATCAGTATCCTGCTCAACTGGTGTTAGGATCTCTTGGAAGCTAGATAGAGATTCTGGTCTTCAGGTTGTAAAAATAGTGTTAAAGGCAAACCAGGATCGCACAGTATCATCAGCATAATGTCTACTATCTTAGAGCCGACAAGGATAAAAGCTGAAATTTTTATTAGCCAAATTGGGAGCTAACATATTAAAAGTAAAAATTGCTAAGAGGACCTGAAAATATTATGAGATTTCAATTCTGCCCCCAAAATTGCTGATGCCTTTTATATTTGGCTATATACCATTATTTATTAACTATCAGAGGGAATTTCAAAAAGGTAATGAAAATTCTACGTCCAATACAGTTCAACAAATTATATAACTAACCTTTGTTCAATGCTTACTATGGTTCAAAAACTGTGCTAAACGCTTTTTATGAATTATATTATTTACTCTGCACAATGGTCCAGTTAAGTGGATACTATTATCATACCTATTATTCAGAAAGAGGAGAAGTGATACTTAGGAAATTCAAGTGTTTTTCCTGAAAATAAATAGCTAATTAATGGCAAAGCTGGAATAAGTCTTTTGTCTCCAGAGCCAAAGTGACTAAGCATTATACATACTGTCTCTAAAATTCACATTGATCACCTCCTTTCTGTGGGTAGGACACTAGAGCTCTCCACCAGGTTTTCCTATTGCAGTGAGGGAGACAGAAGGGTTAGAGCCAAGTGGCTTCAAGTGGGAGGGACTTTGGGAAGTACTCTTCCCGATGGTGTGTAGCTACAAAGTGGGATGCAAAGACAGAAAGGGATTCCGCAGAGGGCTCGGGTGGAGAAAGAATGGTAAACTGAGCCGTGGCATGTAGCATTTTGAGTAGCAGAGCTGAGAAGGGCACCCTAGAGGCAGCATGAGCTGGGGTACTTTGCGGATTAAAACCCACAACCCTAGAATAACCAAAAACAGACTGTGTCTGTGGCCGTTAGCTGGGCATCGTCCTGCCATAAACCATCCCTGCTCTCACAGCAGTGTCTTGGGTATATTTTCATTAAGTGTATATTCTCTCTTTCATAGAAACTGTACATTAGCTGTACAGAACATGACGTGGGTCAGAAAATCTCTTCTCTGCACCAGGTTGCAGAGCAACTTGGCATAACTTCAGGTTTTCAATTTCAAGAAAAAAAGAGTGTGCCACATAACACATAAACTGAGCAAGACCATTAACAACACGTGATATTTAAAATCTTTGCAAATGTAGACTTTCAGCCTACCAAGAACCTTTTAGGAAACTGTGTGCAGATTTCCAGAGGATATACCTATGCAAGTCTTTCTAGGGTAAGGATCCCTAACTTACACTCATATTTTAAAATGAATTATAGATTCTGAAAATATTAAGAACCATGGTAAAGAGTAAAAAATATGTCTATATACTATATATATTACACAATGTATTATAAATATGTATATACACTATATATATTACACAATATATTGTGAATATATACACACACACAAAAATTATACACACCCACACACACACACATTTGGTTAATGAGAATCCAGTAGAGAAGATGTGCCAGGAATTATGTGGGTTGAGAACACCCTGTGCGTGACTTTGCTACAATCTAGCCTTACTATAAATGAGATAAAATAGAAGAGAGCTTCCTCTCCCTCCTCTTGTTGGCTGTGCTCTTTTAGTTCTAATAAATAAGATCATTGCATAACTCCCAGCCTGTGCTTCTGCCCCGAGATAAAGAGAGAGCCAGGGCAGCTGGAGTGAAGGCCAGGTCAGAGGGCTCCCTCCCATTGTCTGCTATCTGGACCGGACTCATTTGCTGAATTGCCAACCCAACTTCAACATGAAAGTGATAAAGGCACTTCCACCTGGCACCTCTCTCATCAGACTGGAAGCCATCCAGTTGTCCATGGTGGATTGAGAAAGGAACATGTGAGAGATTGAACTAAGCATTTATCTTGTGTCCCTCCACCCTGCAAGTCCCCAACACACAATTGCTCAGCAATTGAGCAAAGTAAGCATTGAATCAGATAAGATATTGGCTATTACAATTGCAGAAGGAATCACTTGCAGCTCAATTTCAAGTTTAATTTCTTTCGAGAAGAGGCCAACTAACTACTGACAGAACAACTTAATGAATAAAATAATTAATAATTAATTGTTCCTTATAGCCTAATATAATGTTTCATAATATTACATTCTATACTGTCTTGCAGAAGTTTATAATCATTTTTCTTAGCTCCTTATCGCAAGCACTAAGAGCAGGTCAGCATTTTTCACCACTTTTTACTCTTAATGACTCTGAGCCATAAATATGAAGTTGACAGAGCCTGCCACATGGTCCTATGACCACTACTCAAATAAGCAACTGCCAATATTATACATAACCTCACAATTTCTGCTGTCTGAAAGGTGTTTTTGGCAAGTAGTGTGAAAATTGTAGGAAGGAAGCTTAAATTAGATCTTCTATTTCATAAAGTTTCTGCTGTTCACAGTGAGGTAACTGGCATGTTGCTTGTCCGTGGCCCTCATCTGAACACAGGCCTGCCCCACAGGACAGTACTTAATGTCCAGTTCCCTTGGTCTCAGAGCAGTGTTTTGGGAAGATGCAGATTGACCAAGAAAAAGATTTCTTGCAACAGGCAGTAAATATGGCAGTGCTACAGCTTTTCCAAGGGCCACGGTCTTTAGGATTCAAGGAGACCACCTGGCTTGTTAAGGAAGAGCTCAGCATCTCCGTGATCTCCTAGAGTCTTGCTTCTCTGGTTCATGAGCAATTAAAAATGAAGACATAGGCGATGTTCCTATTGTTGTTTTTCTTCCTGTGTCCTCTGTTTTAAAAGGTGTCATTCACTCTGATTCCTATGGTACACCAGACCTCTCAGCTTATCAACAGATTTTAGTCAAAGAAAGTGATGAATGGTGGGGGGAGGGGGGGGCAGTTTAAAGCCGCCTTGTAGGATAGCAAATCTGCTCTGCCAGATTCTCTTTGACGAACAGACTCTTGATTTAATTTGAAAACCTGGGTTGGTGGTTTATTAAATGCCAGATGTGAAGCTATTCAGGAACAAAAAGATTGTTTTCTTCTTAGGGTGGACGATATCTTGACAATTCCGCAAAAAGGGAAATACAGGTTTTGCCATACGGGTTTTAAGAGTTTTATTTTTCCGAATTAAAATTCTAATAAGCCTTGTTATTTCCAATATGCTTTGTTACCTACAAAGTTAGCTATATACTCTTTCAACTCTAAGCTGACGATCGTCTTTGAAATTACAAATATGAAGAGTTAGGGACACGAGAGCACACTGTCGTGGAGATGGTGCAACACTGCTGAGCTGATGTGGTCCCTGATGCAGGCCTCCAAACAGGGCAGGGATTTCAGCAGATACTCAAGTTGCATCATTTCATCCTGTGTTCAGATCTTCACCAGCATTTCAGATTATTTTCTTCTTTTTTCAGTCTACCCTTTGCTACTCCTAGTCTTTGAGCCACTGTGAAGGCCAGGTGAGCCTATGGTCACTGAGCCATCCTCCTGTTAGCGAGGACACAGATATCTGGCCGCTTCCTATGAAGCACCGGGATGTCCGCACCTGCTCACTGCAGCCTCTCCCCTGAGTGCATTGCACCAACATTATCTCCTTGTCCACACACAGCCTGGCCTGGCTCCAACTCCTTCTGCTGTGCAGCCAGGATGAGTCTCCTGAAACTCAAGTCTGACCCCACGGGTGACTGCTTAAAACCCCATTTCCCTCAGGATTGAGTCCAAGGATCCTAACACGATTTGCAAACCCTATTGTGATCTGGCCCTGTTACGCTTTCCAGCTTCTTTTCCTGCTATTACTCAACTAGGCCTCTGTGCATCATCCAGTCCGAACTACTTTTAGATTCCCAAACATATCACTCACTCTTTTATTCATTCAACAAATATTCATTGAGTGCTTAATACACACCAGGTGCTGGGAATGTAGAAGATGAACAAAACAAATAAAAACCCCTGCTTTCTACTAGGGGAAACACAATAACTGAGTAAAATTTGTAATAGGTTAAAAGTGATCATTCTTAGTGATAAAAAAATAAAACAGGGAAGGAAGTATCCCTCTTGCTTACAGGTTTTCACACACATGCTCTTCCTTGTGCTGATTTTAATGAAATGTATTCCTCTCCACTGACTGTACTTTCTGATTCCTCTCTCACTCATCCGTTTGAGCTCAATTTGAACATATCTTTTTCCCAAAAGCTTTCTTTTTCTTTAAAAGCCCATTTTTGGGGTGCCTGGGTGTCTCAGCCAGTTAAGCATCCTACTCTTGACTTCATGGTCATAGGATCGAGCCCTGCATTGGGCTCTGCATTTGCTTAAGAGGGTCTCTCTCTCTCTTTCTCCCTCTGCCCCTCCCTTGCTCATGCTCTCTCACTCTCTCTCAAAAAAGTAAATAAATAAAAGCCCATTTCCCATGCTTTTCCTGTAAGAGTTCAAAGTCCTTCATCACTTACCTTATCACAGCGTTCATGTCTCTAAATTGCCATTGCCTGGTTGGAAGTCCACATTCCCCACCCCCAACCCCCCCAAATTGTCTGAAAGCTTCTGGAAACCTACCTCATTCCCTGCTGTATTCTCAGCATCTGGCACAGTCCTGGTGTTCAGTGAATATTTGTTGGGTGGTAGGAGGTTTGCTGGATGAGTAAGCAGAAGGATGGATGGATGGATGGATGGATGGACAGATTGGATCCATGCAGGAACAAAGACAGAACCCGAGTAACACTGAGAGATCAGAAATATTGGCAACAGCAAGTACATGCAGAGACCCAGAGTGGAAATCTGACAAGCAGAGTCAATAACACTCAGACAGGGAGACCACAAAATCAAGACACACACTTCCACACTTCACTTCCTATTGATCATTTAAGTTCTTATCATGTGAAGAATGAAAAGGATTGAATGAAAAATTATTTATGATGATTTTCTGATTTGTTTACCTTGGAATTGACAAATGCCATCTGATATATGTTACTTCTGGAGTATATCTGATCCTGGATATCTACGAATGAGTAGTGGGAAAGAGCCCATCGCTGTAATAATTCTAAAAATCTCTTTGACTTTCACCTCAGTATAAGGATTTCCCATCAGAAGACCCCAAGTCTGGCTTCTTTCAGATACTGACTAAAAAAAAAATTAACAGGACTCTTTTCTTGTAACAGTTATTTAAGCTTTTGTAGCTACCAAACTTTAAGGTTTCAGAAATTAATTACTATATCCACTCAACAAAGATTGACTTGTTTAATTGGCACTGTGCCACACAGCAGGGCACGGATATAAATAAGATATGCTCCCTGTTCTCAATGGCAATCATGTATGGCAGCAGTTTTCAGACTAGGCCTGTGTGCCCAGGGGAATACACAAAGCCTTTCCATGGGGGCACACAGGCAGGAAGAGGGGTAACAGAATGCATCTTAAGGTCCTTACACTGACCTGCCTGGACTGTGCTTGCAGACCAGTCAAGCCACTTCTGTATTTCTGCTCTTCTCACTTTACAAAAGAAGAGCCCATCTCTCACCCACCCCACATATTGCATATTGCCTGATTGCACCCATATTGTACCTTGTCCCAACAAAGGAGCAACTAAAAATATTAAAGGAAGTCTCCTACAGTTGAGAGATTATCACTCTCCCAACCATCTCATAAATAGATGTATTGCCAGAAAAGTTTTGTTCCTAGCCACAATTTTTTTTTCCAAATTTGCAACATGCATGTATTTTGATCAATAATAACAATTGCATTGTAAACTCAAAGCTGGAAAAATATTTCCTACTGAGAGCCTGATGTTAGAAATACTTTTTAAATTAAAATTTCCATATGTGTACTTATTTCTGTTGCAGAGAAATATGATCAGGTGACAATAAAAGAATTTCACACACAAAAATATATTTCATTAAAATAAAATTCTATGGGGAAATAGAATGGAAATATAAGTTCTAGAAGGAAAAGAATCCATTTAAAATTCTAACTCAAAGAATAAATTATTCATATGTGGTTTTTTTCAACAGGTGATAAATGAGGATTAAATGCCTTTGGTATTTAGATTTCCTTAGCTATATTTAATACAGAAAAGAGTGATACGATGATTTTATATTAAAACACCAGTAGTTGCAAATATGCAGAGCATTATATCTTGTGTTACCATTGAAGTCTATGATTTAAAAATTTTTTTAATGTTTATTCCTTTTTGAGAGAGAGAGAGCAGGGGAAAGGCAGAGAGAGGGGGAGACACAGAATCTGAAGCAGGCTCCAGGCTCTGAGCGGTCAGCATAGAGCCCAATGCGGGGCTCGAACTCACAAACTGCGAGATCATGACCTGAGCTGAAGTCGGACGCTTAACCCACTGAGCCACCCAGGCACCCTGGAATCCATGATTTTAGATACCAATTTTAAAAGCTACACAAAGAGCATAGTTTTTCAAAGTTATTTTCAGGAGTAAATGAACAAACACCTGTGAAGATCACTGATATGTGGGAGCCAGCCAGTGAACAAAGTTGCTATGAAGTGTCTTGAACACCAGGAGATAAGCTTGGGGTGGGTGTGCAAGAGGGTGCTGTCAGTTCTGTTTAGAGAACTAAGAAAGTCTTTCCCAGCAGATAGCAGTGGTTCGTCTTAGAAGTAAGAAGTGTGCGTGGAAGGTGGGGAGCAGGTATGGGTGGGTGGGTGCACACACACACACACACACGTTTTCGACTTTGTTAGGTGACACTCTTTTTGGACTCATAAAATTCTTTGCTATCACCCTTATACAAAAACCAAGCATTCTTATAGGTCAAAACATTGAGAAGGCTTTTCATTAACTCTTCTAGCGTAATATGGAAGGTAGTAAATTAACTTTAAATTACTTGATACATTAGTGATGTAAACAAGGACAGAAGTTTATCTCTATCCTCCATAAAAGAAGTCTGGAGGTTGGCAGGTCAGAGCAGGCACAGGGGCTTCACAAAATTAAGGATGAGGGGACCAAGGGTCCTTTTAGTTCTGTAGGTTACCGTCACGAGGATGTGACACTTGTCATCATTGCCCGAGAGAGCTGCTGGAGCTCTAGCTATCCCTTCTGCGTTCCAGACAGTGAGAAGGAAGAATGGGGAAAAACAAAAGAGGCCTTTGCCAGAGAAGTCAGTTCCCTTTAAACAAGTTTCCCAGAAATCCCACACAACATTTCTGCTTACATTTAATGAGTCAGAATGTAGCCAACTGATGCCACCTAATTATAAAGGAGGCTGGAAAATGTTATCTTTGAGACAGCCATGAGACCAGGTAAAAAACTGAGGCTCTGTGAGTAAGGAGAAAAAGAAAACAGATTGAGGGGGTAAACACTGAGTAGTCTCCACTATACCTGATGCTTGATTTTAAAGCTGAGACTATCAGAATGATGACTCGGCATGGTCTTTCCTTTTATGTGACATTCCGTCTCCAGTCCATGAATCACTGCAACACTCATTCGAGTATTTTACTTCCCTTTTCTTGTTTTGGTCACTGCTTGGGCTGTTAGATATTTCCACTGTAATGCCCACGTGTCCAGCAGGTATCTCGAACTTGACCTGGCCAACACTGAACTCCTGTAAACCCTGTCCACCCACAGCCTGCCCACCACAGGTGATGGGAATGCCATCCTTCCAGTTGTTCAGGCCCAAAATACTGCAGCCATCCCTGCAGAGCCAGATTAACCACCAAGACAAGTCTTCACTGTCTCTTGCCGGGATGACTGCTTTTACCCCCCAAATAGCCTGCTACACCTGCTGGTACACTTATTTCCACCAAAGTCCATTTGCAACATAGCAGCCTAAGTGATCTTATTTTTTTTTTCAATATATGAAATTTATTGTCAAATTGGTTTCCATACAACACCCAGTGCTCATCCCAAAAGGTGCCCTCCTCAATACCCATCACCCCCCCCCCCACCCCCCATCAACCCTCAGTTTGTTCTCAGTTTTTAACAGTCTCTTATGCTTTGGCTCTCTCCCACTCTAACCTCTTTTTTTTGTTTTCTTCCCCTCCCCCATGGGTTTCTGTTAAGTTTCTCAGAATCCACCTGAGAGTGAAAACATATGGTATCTGTCTTTCTCTGTATGGCTTATTTCACTTAGCATCACACTCTCCAGTTCCATCCACGTTGCTACAAAGGGCCATATTTCATTCTTTCTCATTGCCACGTAGTACTCCATTGTGTATATAAACCACAATTTCTTTATCCATTCATCAGTTGATGGACATTTAGGCTCTTTCCATAATTTGGCTATTGTTGAGAGTGTTGCTATGAACATTGGGGTACAAGTGCCCCTAGGCATCAGTACTTCTGTATCCCTTGGGTAAATTCCTAGCAGTGCTATTGCTGGGTCATAGGGTAGGTCTATTTTTAATTTTTTGAGGAACCTCCACACAGTTTTCCAGAGTGGCTGCACCAATATGCATTCCCACCAACAGTGCAAGAGGGTTCCCGTTTCCTAAGTGATCTTATTTAAATTTTACATAATTTCCTTCCCCTTGCAGTGGCCCCTTATCTCTCTCAGAGTAAAAACCAAAATCCTTACAACGGCCAGAAGGCCATGCATGATCTGGTCTCTCATTGTCCGACTTCTTATCCTAATACTTTCTCTCTCACACTCTCTCTTACCTTCAAGCCTTTGTTCAAATCTTACCTCTTACCCAACTACCTTATGAGCCCCACCCTCAAAGGCTCTCAAATTTCTACTAGCCTGCTCATCTTTTCTCCTTTCCATGCATTTACTATCTTCTAATAGTAAATTGTTGTTTATTATCTGCCTCTCCCCATCCCTGCCACCACTATTTCTCTGTCTGTTTTGTTTGTTGATGTACTCAGTGCCTAGAACATAGTAAGTGCTCAATGTATTTATTGAATGAAATCAAGTAATTTGTCCAAGAATGTATTTTGTAAATTAATAGAAAGCACTTTCTCTGTGCAAGGCTTAGAGTGGACTGGATACAAAAGGAACAAGACAGACTTTCTACTCACATGTAGCTTATAATCTGGTAAGTGCATGAGTAACTCTGACATACATCTATGGCACTGAGTCTAGCAGGACTCGGGACTTGAGGAATGCCAAAAAAAAAGAGCTACATGACTCAGGGAAAAAGCAAGTCTGCCTCTGACTGGAATAATTCTAAATGGCTTTGTGGATGGAGTATTTCAAGTGGACTTGGAGAGACAGGTGATAGTTTGATAAGTCAATACAGAGAAAGAGGGGTTAGAGGATCATAAATCACCTTGGAAGACATGAACTTAACAAAAAGGTGCTGAAAGGAGACTCATATATTAATAATTTAATAATTACATCAATAATACTTTATCATCTTACTAATACAGCATCATTTATTTGGACTGTAAGAGCTTTAGAGGAAAGGAGAGGTAATGATATTCAATTATCTCAAACATGTAGGAACAGGATGGCAGCTGGGACAATTTTCTGATAGCATTGAATGCTGAGCTAAGGAGTTAGCCTTAATTTATCTGATAAAGAATCATGTAGGATTTAGAGCAGGGCATGGGAGAAAGCAGGTGGCATGATCATACTGAAATTAAGTGAGGTCCCTGAGGGCAGCAATTTTGTCTTATTAATCTTTCCATTGTCAGTATCCACCATAGCACCTGGCATATTAATAGGTAGTCAAAAAATATTAGTTTATATTTCAACCAATGATTAAGGAGATGGAAAAAAAAAAAAAAAAAACCTGTCCAGTGAACAAGTCACATTCTGGAAGCTGTAGGGAGGACGGATTGAAGTAGGTTAGAATTAAGAAGGATAATAAAGCACTGAAAAAGGGTCACTTCAATGAAAGGAAGGGATGGGCATTAGTGACTCCGTGTTGCAAGAACATGAGACCAACAGGTCTCATCACACGTGAGGGCTAAAAGTGGCTGCCAGATGAGTTCTCCCCCAACACAGCTTCAATCTACTCAACTCATAACGTTCCCACTACAAGAGTTTTCGCAGTGAAACTAAATTTAAAGGTAAACATGAAGATTCCAATGTGGGGCTAGAAACTGACATCAAAATAAAATCATCAACCATAGACCTTAAAGCAGCAACTATAGGTAACTTGTGGAAAATTAAGCATAATTGTAGGCCTTCATCAGTTTATAAATGTCAGGTTTCTGAATGCTTGGATATGGCCACACAGAGGAAATTCTTGGGAGGCAGCAAGGGGTGTGTGCAAAGCTTCAGCCTTGAGATCTGGCAGGCCTGGGTTTAAGGCCTTCTTCAACCACTCGCTAGCTGTGCAGCCCTTCAGAGAAACCTGAGATTTTAGTATCTGTGAGTTAATGATAAAAACAGTAGAAAGTTATGTAAGGATTGAATGAGATCATATAAACCAGTACATGCTGTACTAGCAAGTACACAGTAGGTGCTTCATAAATGTTAGTCCCCCCCCCCCTTTTTCTTATTGTCTGGAATCCACTGAAGTACTCCTACTTCTAACACAGTTCTGGCCAAAATATACTTTTATTTATAACGACTGTTCCACGAAAAGTTGTGACTGTAATCATGTATTCTATTGTCTTTTATTCTGTGCCAGCCTCCAGGCTCACTCAGTTCCCTTTCACTTCCCCGGTGCTCATCTCTAAATATGGTCTCACAAGCTAATTTCTCAAGTATCCTTTTATCCTGTCTTCAGGAAAATTATTAATGAAGATGTAAAAATCAGGCAGGCATGAATAACAATGCTTAAGGCAATCCTCCAGACGCTCTTTTTTCCACTCGACAGGGATAAGGTGTCATTTATCATCAGGTCTTGTTACAGTTTTCTGGCCCCTTGAAAAACTCACATGAGGGCACTCATGGCCACATCTACAAGAATTAGTCTTGCAAGTGAGTGCTGATGAGTGACTGAACTAAATGTCACAGCAGTATAGAACATCGATGACATCACACTAACCTATCACTCTTTGCTCTCATAAATCTTTACAGTCAAAACAAATTAGTCTGGCACGTGATTTATAATAAACATTCTCTTGTGTTGTATGTGGCTCGTGCCCAAAAGGAGATAATAGACCAGTTGATAAAAGGGACAAAATCTCATCACTGCTTCAGACATAGTCAAGTGGTGAATAAATAGTAACTTCTTGGCAAGGAGAGAAACAAAGAGTAATAGAACAGCCTATACAGAGGAGCTGATGATACAAGACTCTGCCTCATGAAGCTCATTCTACAAAGTCCTGGAGAGAAATCATTGTCTGGCATTAGAACCAAGAACAGTTGACGTTTTCTTGAACTTGCTTTCTCCTAATGGACCCTAGACTGTATCACTCATGATGGTTCTCTGTTCTCATTTGCTGAAGAAGTTGAGCATTGTGTGGGTGACTCAGGTATAGTGGGGGGTGGGCATGATAATGGAATGTTTCCCCATCTGTCTCCTGGCTCCATTTAATCTCCTTGCTTCTTCCCTCTCACTTTTTTTTTTTGATTGTGGCAAAATTAACATAATACAAAGTTCACCATCTTCACCATTTTTTAATATTTATTTATTTATTTATTTAGAGAGTGAGAGGTAGGGAGGGACAGGGAGAGGGGGGAAGAGAACCCCAAGAAGGCTTTGTGCTGTCCACGAAGAGCCCATGCAGGGCTTGATCCCACGAACCATGAGATTGTGACCTGAGCCAAAATCAAGAGTCAGGTGCTTCATCAACCGAGCCACCCAGGCGGCCCACCATTTCTAAGTGTACAGTTCAATGGCATTAAGTGCATTGCCACCCTCATCTCTAGAATTCTTTTCATCTTGCAAAATTCTAGAATTCTTTTCATCTTGCAAAACTGAAACTCTGTACCCATTACATAATAACTCCCTATTACCCCAGCTCCTGGCTATCTTCTGTCTTTATGAATTTGACCCTGAGTACCTCAGATAGGCAAAATCATGCAATACCTCCTCATTTTTAATGAATCGATCTTCCTGTGTTTTGTGTAAGTTTATAACCCCATATGAAAAAAATAGAGAATGAATAAATAAATAAGAAAATAGAGCAAAAATATTTCCTAGGGACTAGAGGGGCTCTATTCTATTAGAATAAAGCACAATGGATTGTAAGAAATAGTCATCATTTAACCAGCTAGCTAATGTGTACACAGCAGCATATGTAAGATAACAATAAAGTCAGAAGAGAGATGGAACATAGTAGAGGTTCCCACAAGGGAAGAAATATCAAGATAATTGAAGAAGGAAGTAATTGTGGATTCAAACTCAGACCTAATGGGCTACAGGCCAATATACTGGTCACGAAGATTATTGATAGTACTGCTTCCATGGCAGTGGTTTTCAAACTTGAGTTAACATACAAATTACTTACCACAAACCTACCAAATCAAAACTGAATTGACCGGGCCTCAGAAATCTGAGTATGTCACCAGCTTCCGAGGTGGTTCAGACACAGAAGGTTCTTATCAGTATTAAGAAACAATGGTCAGGGGGCACCTGGGTGGCTCAGTCGGTTACATGTCTGACTCTTGATTTCAGCTCAGGTCACAATCTCATGCTTCGTGAGTTCGAGCCCCACATCAGGCTCTGTGCTGACAGCACGGAGCTTGCCTTGGGTTCTCTCTCTCTCTCTCTCTCTCTGCCCCTCCTCCCCTCTCTCTCTCAAAATAAATAAATAATTTTTAAAAAAGAAAGAAACGATGGTCAGTGCAGATCAGAGTAGAGGTTGTGGGACCTGCCTCTGTTTAGCTGAGTAGTATAATCTTGGATTGTTATATATATAGCCACATGGGATCCATTACTACCTATTTTTACCTGCTTCGCTTTTTTTCTTCTACATTGAGTGCTGCCTGACTGAGCTACCCAAAATGGGGGCATTGGCAAGAGAGAATGACACCAGAAATAGACTCTCATTCAGTCCTCCAACGGAGAGTCACAAGGGTCAGCCCTACCGCTATCCCACCATCATGATAGGCCTTGTGGTGGTTTTCTTTCATGTTTCTTTTCTCGTCTGCCTCTCTGTCAGCAAGTATCAACTGGCTGAAATGAAAACACTCGGTGAAACTGTTCAGTGTGAAAGATCAGAATCTGAGTTCTCTCTCATTTATAGCTTTAATTTTCTTTCTTTCTAGAATATGTCTGTGCTGGAGAATCACCACTGGCGATCTACAATAGGCATGCTTCGAGAATCAAGGCTTCTTGCTCACTTGCCAAAGGAAATGACGTAAGTGGCGTAGAGATGAAACATACTGATGTCCACACGTTGGAGATAAGCTGCTTTCTCTAGGGCATGCTTGAGACCCCAGGGCTGATGGCAGGGAGCCAGCCGGCTGTGCTTCCTGCCTGCGCTTGGTTGTCGATCAGAGGAGACTCAGTGTCAGTTACAGCAGCCCAGAATCCACATCTCTCCCTGAGCTTTGAACGGGCCTTGGATAGTCTATGACCTGACATCAGGAAAAAGGATAATAAACAGCTCTCAGCTTTCACACTCTTCAGCATCAATGCTCCACTTTGTCAAATCCCTCCCTGTCTGTTATGTTAGCAAAATTGTCCTCCTATAAAGATCCAAATAATAAATATTTATCAAGCAGGAACACAGGAGATCTCAAGCTAGATTTAACACTAGTTCAATCAAGTTTGTTTTGTAATTGCCAATCTTAGCAAAAATAGAAGTCAGAAATTCTGTCCTGAAATGTCTTTTGTTAAGTAACTGAATTGGCCGCAGCCATTGTTTTAGCCATTAATTTACCTATGTCTGTTGCATTTTAAACAGAAGGGGAAATACTAGTTTCCTGGTCCACTGTTTGTTAGCCCAGGTATTTAGGCCAAGCCCTACTAAATCCAAAGCCATTGCCTCATTTTCCACATGGTCCCTAATTAGCTGCTGTAACATCTTCCAGGGTCACCACTAATTCTGATCTGTTAAATTAAATGCACAAGGGCCCAAGAGAGTCAAAAGAGTAGATAGATCCCTGCACCCTTCTTTCTGAAGAATTGCGAAGGGTGCATAAGTTAAAGTCAAGTGCCAAGTTGCGTCTATATAGAACAGGCAGTATGCTCTGGCTCGTGCTTATTCCCGGCCCTGTGATACTATCTGGTGCTGTTCCCTAGCACCCAGAGGAATGTGGAATTTGCAGGAAGAACTTCAGTTCTGATAGCTTTTTACCTCCTGGGATGAAATAAAACCAATCTTCATGCACGGAATAGAATCCCGTGTTTTTTGCTATATTCCTTGCAAAGATCAAAAGAATTAAATGCAAAAGAACTAAAAACTTGGGGTGCCTGGGAGGTGCCGTCAGTTGAGCATCCAACTCTTTATCTCAGCTCAGGTGATGCTCTCACAGTCCCTGAGTTGGAGCCCTGCATCAGACTTGGGGTTCTGTCTCTCCTTCCCTCTGCCCCTCCCTTGCTTGTGTTCACTCTCTCTGTCTCACTCTTCCTCTCTCTGTCTCTCAAAAATAAAATAAAATAAGAACTGAAAACTTGAGTAAGAAATCAAGTAAGAAAGAGAAGAAAGAAGGAGGAGGTAAGTGGCAGGGGCAGCTAAAGAAAGAAGAGAAGGGAAAGAAAGAGAGAGGGCGGACAAGGAAGAACAAAACTGAAGGAGAAAAGGAGGAAGAACGCAGGACCAGACTTGTTTCTGTAATACCAACACTAATCCTGCTGGTTGCTCAGTTATACTCATTCCTGAGATCCTCCTACGCATCCCTATGGATTGCAAATAAAATACCATATTTTTATGTCTTTATGGGATGCAGTGTTATAAATCACTTTTGTAGGAAGAATAATTGTGATGCAAGAGTCTGAAAAGGGATATGGTGGGAAGTACAGTGGCCAGTGCTTACATGCAGTTGCCTGTTTGTTCATGGTCTCAACCTGGCTGGTGATTACAGACATTTACTTTCTACCTATTCATTAAACTCTGTGTGCTCAATGCACTCTATAAAGTAAAAGGATGTAAAGTATGACCCATATGCCCAAAACATTGGCCGGGGGGGAGGGGGGGGGCGGGCAGAGGAGTAAAGAACGGGTTCAAACTTAAGCGACATCAACTTAATATAAACTGCTATATGCAGAAGGTGTTATATACAAACCTAAAT
Source organism: Herpailurus yagouaroundi (assembly GCF_014898765.1). Taxonomy (NCBI): domain Eukaryota; kingdom Metazoa; phylum Chordata; class Mammalia; order Carnivora; family Felidae; genus Herpailurus; species Herpailurus yagouaroundi. Next base: position 29,641,882 of record NW_024412429.1, on the reverse strand, counting down.
ATACTTAATTTTTAAAGATTAATTTTTAAAATTGCTATGGATCTTGTCTTCCATTGATTACTTTCTATGTGTGAGGTAAAGCTTTAACTCGTTTATGCTTCCAAAATGTCTCATTTTCCTTACATACCATTTGTCGACTAACATATTGCTTGCCCGTTGGTTTTTAAGTGTCTTAACTACCTATTATTCTTTCTGAAGTTCCAGTAACTTTCTCCAGTCTGTTTTGTTCAATTGTTGGATCTTTCCATACCATGTAGTATCAGCCATTATTATTGTCTTCCTTATTATTACTAATTATCATGCCCTTTCTCTCTCCATGCAAATCTGAATGTTTGAGCTGGCTTCAGCTCTTTAAAAGCACAACCTAAACTTCTGTGATTCTGTCAGTCTTTTTGTGTCCTACTTAAGGCATGCATTCAGTTTTTAGACGCACAGTTACCATGGCAACGTGTAAACTACCACAACTTTGTTCACTCGCGATTTCAATCACTCTCTACAGTTACTAGAATAGCTCCTGACCAAAGACAGAAGTGGCGGTGGAGGACAGACTGGCCCTTGGGCTCGGAGGGACTGGACTCTGAGTAACAAACAGAATCAAAGGCAGAAATGAGATTCTAAACCACCTGATGGTGACAGAATCAATCACCTACCTCAAAAGTATTTGCTTCGTGTGTGTCTTTTCTCTTTCCCTCTTGTGGATGCAGACAGGATATTGAACAGCAGCTGGGCTCCTTGATTTTGGCAACAGACATCAATAGGCAGAATGAATTTTTGACCAGATTGAAAGCTCACCTCCACAATGAAGATTTAAGACTGGAGGATGTACACGACAGGCACTTTATGCTTCAGGTAAACAACAACAACAACAACAACAACAACAACAAAGGCCCTTATCCTTGCTGAGTAAAAGCACTTGGGGACATGATCGATAATTTTAGCACATGTGAGATGGAGTATCCCCCAGGGTAGAAGTTAGAGCAGTGACCTACTTTATTGAAAGCTCCGAGACACGTGAAATTTTTAAGCGGTTTCCAAGCAAGCAAAATCTGGGTTTCATGTCAGTAAGTTGATAATATCTCAACTTTTCCTTATCTGGTAACTGGTGCCCCACAGAGTAGCCCTGCTGGGGAATTGTATGTAGTAAGAATCTACAACATTTTGTGGCTTGATGTAAAATTGACCACGGTCATACCTGCGAGATTTAGAAATACTGTTTCTGTAACACAAAGATATATTATGTTAACTATGGTACAAACAAAAACTGAAAAACGAGTAGCTGTTCCTTCATATAAAACCTATTTAATCAAACCCTGCTTTACTTCCTGTTACTAGCTAAACTCATATTCTCACAAACATGTTTACCTAGTCTTGCCATTTTTAGACACCAATAAATAAACTATGTTAAGGTTAATTGAATGAACCGAATCGTATCAGGCCCAGTGCTTTCGGCTTCTTTCCACGGCAAGAAGCCATTTGTGGCAGGAGAAGAAGAGGACAAACGGACCTCAGAACTGGAAGTCTGACCTGGTGTCCAAACCACAGCCATTTTCTTGATCTTCCATTTTCTCTCGGCTTCCTTCTTTCCTCTTGGCACAAAAGACTGGATGGAAGGACCCTGGATTCACGTACATAGACCAACTTTGACCAGAGAAACTGAACCGCACCTTGCAGACTGAACAGAATAGTGTTTTTTTGTCCCTCGCTTTCATGATGCCCCCTGCAGCTGTCCAAAGTGCCCCATCCCTCCCAGGAAATCCCTCCCTCCCAGCTGTAGAACTACGTCTCCCTCCTTCTTTTTTTCCAAACTAGTCTGTCTAGTCCCTGAGTGTCACAACGATCAACCAGGTATCTGGTTTTCCCGACTCCAGCTAAATTGGGAGTTGCTGAAAGATTTGGCCTGAACATTTGCATTTCAAAGGGAAAGCTTGCTGACGCAAATGAATTGTAAATGAATTCCCAAAGGGCAGAACCTGGAGGAGGCTTCTACCCCTTTCCTACTCCAGTGGTTACTGGCTTCCCCATTAACCGGGAAATAAAGGAACAATCAAATTTGTAAGTTAATATGATTGGGGCTTTCCCAGATGCCAGTGATTCTGTGATGCCAAGGAACTAGATCAAAACAAATAGGCACTGCTGGTGGGCAGGGCACGCTACCAGGAGCCCATCTCGGTGGTTGGTGAGGAAGGGTGAGAATCTACTTTTCTGGGAATTCATGGTAACCCTCTTAGGGTCAGCATTATTGACAAAAGCTGGCCTCCCCGATCCAGACCAGGGTGCGGTAAGCTTTGAGTTAGCTTTGCAAACAACACACTCCAAGGTTTGATAGGACTTAGCTCCCTGGACTGCAGTATGAGCTTGCTTACTCACAGACACGGGCACAGGAGGGCAAATAAATTGAAGCGATACATGGAGTCTGTCAATGTGGCCACTGTGAGAATGAGGCCCAAATGATCTCACTTGAGCCTGACCGGGCCCCTGCAGCTTCCTTGCCCATGAAGGGTGGGGCAGTAGAAGGAGCCAGGCCATGGCTTTCCTTGGCCTACTCACCCCAAGCCTCCTCCAGGAAGCTCCGTGTCCTTGGACGGTGGCTCTTCTCTCCTTCTCATAGCTATAAAGTGGGAATTCTGAATGAAGGTTTTGTGCAGCGGTGAGTAAGTGCTGTTTCCTGAAGAGGCACTCTGTAAACACGGGCTTGGTACCTGAGGCACACTGGCGGGTCGGACAGCCCCTTGGGCTTCGGATACATTTGCTGCTGAAGGATCATCCTCTGACCATCTCTCCCTGCCCTGTCATTTCTCAGATCGCCTTGAAGTGTGCTGACATTTGCAATCCTTGTAGAATTTGGGAGATGAGCAAGCAATGGAGTGAAAGGGTCTGTGAAGAATTCTACAGGCAAGGTTAGTACTGATCTGACAGCTGAGTTTTCAGTGCCCCTCTTCCTTTTAGGCATTTATCCTAATAAAACAGGAAATGGCTAATCTATCATGACATTTGTTCTTTCATCAACTCTTATTATCGTAACCTTTCTCTTCCACTCTCTTGCAAACCATCCAGACCTTTTTTGGAAATAACTTAAAAATAAATAACAATGTCTTACTATGTGCAAACAGGTAGTAAAGAGAGGTGATAAAAATGAGCAAAAGTGGGAGATAAATGTGCGTGTGTGTATGTGTGTAATTTTTTAATGACTTTCCTCTGTGGATATAAGAATGTAAGGGACAGCTTGATTTTTACTCTGACCTTCATTTTAATGAGTTTAGCACAGCCTAAAGGCTAAATGCCATTTGGGGTCAATGTTTTCCACTCTGACGGGACTCAGACTCTGTCTCTAGTCCTTCCCCTGTCTTTCTTAAATAAAGTTAATGAAACAGAGCACAGCTGACCAAGAATTGAACTCATCCTTTCAAACATATTCAGTGAGAAGAGAAATGGCCCCGAGTTAGAGTATAAGTTTTAAGACATTAACCTCATTCAGAAATAAGGCAATGAATTAGCCAACAGGATCTTGACACTGGGTGGGAGGGATATCGGCCTTTAAACCCAGCCTTATTTCTTCAGACCTGGTTTCAGTGCTCAGGATGTTTGTTCAGGTACAGCAGTGCCCTGATGTTAGTGACAGGATCGGGTTTGAGAGGCTGAGAACAAATGAAGCCTGAAGTGTCCCACATACTAGCTCCGTGGGGAGGTCAAGTAGCAACGGTGAGCCTTTTGGAGAAGCTTCCATCAAAAGATGTGTCAGTGATATTGAGATGGTCCCAAAGACACAAGACAAAGCAAAAGGGATTGGGTTCATGTGGGGCCAGAAGGCTCTGGCCACTGTCTCTTTCACTCAGAGAAAAAGCGCTCGTGAAGTGCCCACAACCCTGTGTAATTTCATTTCAATTGAGTGTGAGTGGTTAGAAGTCAAAAGATCAGTTCTAGTTGCCTATGATATAAAATCTCCTCTGAGAGAAAACAAAGGAAATATGATGAAATTGGAGCAGGAGGTTTAGATTAGATAAGTATTTTCTTTATGATATAGAAAATACTGAAATGGCAACATGAGAGAAGGGCTAAGATCTTCATGTTTGGAAACCAAACAATGGGACAGGAAAGAGATTCTACTGTGTCCCTTTGGTTTTGACTCAGCCATGCAGTTGGCACTGTGGCAGTTTAACCCTTTCATTTGCTTATCTTGCATCCTATTTGGATTATAAGCAACTTGAGAAACAGGCCATGTCACTTGTGCCAAAAAGAAGGCCTATGGAATGGGTGTATTGAAGTTACTAACTACGTGGTGAAGTTACTAACTATGTGGATCAAAGGAAGGTAATCCATAAGATCTCACCAAAACCAGGTGTTGTCTAATAATATATGCACGTGCAGCATTGTAAGATGGAACAACCTAGAACATTTGTAACTCTAACCACGAAAGGTGAGCTACCATGCACTTTGCTCTGGCATGTCAGGCAGAGAAAGGAATACAGAGAGGGTATGTCGGGTCCTCCTTATTTAATAGCATTATGGTTGAGCAGAAGTTCTATCTGTTTAGAAAGAGAAAGACCAGACTCTCTGGTCATCCAAACTGCCTATCCTCCATACTGAATTAATTTTTGTAATCCTATAAGCATGATTCACACCATTTTGATTAATCTGATTCTGGCTCTCAGTTTAGGATTTGGGTTTCCACAGATTGCTCATAGCCTTGGCCAAAGTATCTTTAATGGTTCTTGATGTTGAGCAAAGGAAAACCTTTAAAATCAAGGTTGAGGAGATAGCAGAAAAGAAGATGAAATCCCATGAATTAGGAAAACAGCATTAAATTCTGAGAGCAGAGATTAGGATTCTATACATCATTCCACCCCCTCCTCTCAATGTTTCAAGGAAGTGGAATCTCTGTCCTTTTGTAGCTATGAATTGATATCGTCTCAATCCACCAAGATTCCCAGAAGTTTGTATTGAATATCTGCTTCCAGCCTTGTGTAAACCTTAGCAAAACTGTTACTTTCCCTCTCTACAAAGCCCCATTGAGGCAGTCACGAAGGACACAAGAATTACAGTTAATGTTTAATAACCTCGAAAAACTAGGAAGTAAATGTCCTTAAAGAGCGAAGTCATGCAATTTCCCCTTTGTATTCTCTACATTGATGAACAAAGAATCTAAAATACACAGTGCTTTATAAGTACATGTTGAATAAGTTAATGAATAAATGATCTAATCGGGTGATCTCTAATGGTGGGGGTCACGGGAGAAGATCTGGTTCTCAGGAAGGCAGTATCTGAACTGGGTACTGAAGGATGCGTAGGGTCCTGTATTTTCCAACAGGGTACTCATGAAGCACTTGTGATTAGAAAAATTTTAATTAATTAAACAATTAAATTCAAATTTTAGTTCTTAGTTTTATTGATCAAATTGCAAAAAAGTTACTGTAGTGGGCAGTGCAGAGAACATTTCTGTCATATAGAAAGTCGTTTTGGGCACTGCTGGTCTACATAAGGAGGGGTGGAAATGGACAAAGGCACTGAAAAGGGGACCTGCTTCACAGAACAACTTGGATCCACAGAAAATGAGAATGTGAGGATTTGTGGAGGCCCCTGTACACCAGGGGCCAAAAATGAGTTATTAATAAGCCAGACTGGAGTCAGGCAGAGTATAAGTAGGGAAAAAAGATACTCCAAGAAAGGAATAAACAGGATTTGACGCCTCAATGTGGGGAGAGAATGGAAGGGAGAAATCAAAGAAGATTCCTCTAAAATGTCAAGCTTGACTGAAAAATCATAATTAACAGAATTATGGAGGAAAGGAGTAGAACCCATTTTAATATTAGAACTCATTTTAATATTAAATGGCATCTTGCTCTGTCCTCAAAAGACTATTATCATCTCACTTCCCTGAATTCCTCAGGTTAAGCCATGTGATTTCCTCACATCAGTCTTGAGAATAACCAGGCCTCAGGGGACCATGGGAGGCATGGCTACAATCTTAGAACAAGTGACAAATGTGTGGCATCTTTTAAGTTCTAGCTCAACGGTTAAGTGCAGACACATTGGGTGCAGACTTCGTAGGTTGAAATCCCCCTTTTACTAGCAATATGACTTGAGTGAAAATACTTCCTTTCATCTCCATTTCCTCACCTGTAAAGTGGGTATCATAATGAAGTTGTAATGAGGATTAAATTAATTAACATATGTAAAATGCTTAGCATAGTGCCTGGCACATAGTACACATGATATAAATGTTACATTTATATTGCCTGTGGTTTAGAGGTGTACATTCACAGCTGTGAACTCAGCTAACGTTTCTGAGGACTAGCTTCTCTACTGATTAACCAGACTGTTTTCCCAATGCAAAAATTACCCATAATTTTTCATCCCCTGCAGGACTGATAAGGTATTCTGATAAAGCTTTACATGGTACATTTCTTCTTTGGTCTTCTAGCTGACAAAGGCATTAAAAAGAAATATTTGTCTGATTTTTATACTTTTTTAAAGCTTAGTTCCATTAGGTGAAACTAAATCAGAATAAAAGATAAGAAACTTTTAAGAAATGAAACAGAGGAACATAGGGGAAGGAAAGGAAAAATAAGATAAGATAAAAGCAGAGAGGGAGACAAACCATAAGAGACTCTTAAATATAGAGAACAAACTGAGGGTTGCTGGAGGGGAGGCGGAAGAGGGGATGGGCTGAATGGGTGATGGGCATTAAGGAGGGCACTTGTTGGGATGAGCACCGGTGTTGTATGTAAGTGATGAATAACGAAAATCTACTCCTGGGGTACCTGGGTGGCTCAGTAAGTTAAGCGTTGGACTTCAGTTCAGGTCATGATCTCACATTTCATGAGTTCGAGTCACATCAGACTCTCTGCTGACACCTCAGATCCTGGAGCCTACTTCAGATTCTGTCTCCCACTCTCTCTGCTTCTCCCCCGCTCAACTCTGTCTCTCTCTGTCTCTCTCTCAAAAATAAACATTAAAATTTTTTTTTAAATAACTAAAAATAAAATCGACTCTTGAAACCAACACTACCCTATATTTTAACTAACATGAATTTAAATTAAAAAAAAATCTTTATTTCTGATTAACTTTGTAGCTACAGACCAGGATGTTCCTCAAATGAGATTTTCTAGTCCCTCTTCTCTGTCTCCTACCTACTTACGATTCCTGGTTGTTCAGAGGAAATCAGACTAGGGTCAGGCAAAGTGAAAGGCAGGAGCACTATAAAATCTTAACGTGTTGCTTAAAGCCAGAACTTCCATTTCATGTAGGAAATTGCTCATTACTTGTATCCTTGTTTTTGTATATCTTGGTCAAAGTTTATTCTAGTCCCAGAGCGTACCTGTTTACAAGGAACCTATTGTAAATGGTCATTGACGCTCTGATATTTTAACTTTTCATGGAAACTACGAGAGCAAGGCAGGGCAAGTGGGGGGGGGGGGTTCCTGATGAGAACAAAGCAGTGAATGGTAATTCTCAGAATAACTTCTTTGAACTGGAGGGTTAAAAGTAGCAACTCATTTTTTTTTACAAATTCTAGATTACCAATATTTCTTCTTCTTTCTTCTTAGGTGACCTTGAACAGAAATTTGAACTGGAAATCAGTCCACTATGTAATCAACAGAAAGATTCAATTCCTAGTATACAAATTGGTGAGTTGAATTCAGTTTTAATTTTAAACAAATACTTTTGGCATCTCTGCCAAGTCACAAAGAAAAGAAGATCTACCCATAGCTTTTGAAAGATCCAAAGTGGAGGTTTAATGAAGAGCCAAATCCAAATAAACACTCTAATCATGACTAATCTACTAGGTAATTACCAATGGAAAAATTGTGAAAAATAGGGTAACGGCCTTGTTATAGACTCTTAACTAGCCTGTATTAACTTTGTAGTTCAAAATCAAATCAAAACCAAATAGCGTAGAAGGAAACTAATAAGCATCATCTATTGGCTGCTGAAGAGCAGGTTAGTTCACACTCTTTCTGGGACTTAAAGAGTAGAAAGTCGGCAGGATCAACCTTTAGGACCCTTCCAGTCTGGCTCACTACCCTTCACCCCCTTTGCAATCCCAAGAGCCCATGCTCTGTGAGCTATGCCATCCCTTGTGGCCCCGGGTCCCATGCTTCTTGACTCCCCACTTCCAAAACGTATTTTCAGTCTTATTCTCAAGTGTCTATTGCAGTAAACTGTTAAATTGTGATGCTAATGCATCTAAAATAATCATTACTGTAAGTTATGCATCAGATCATTACACAAGTCAAACTGTGGAAATTTTAGGCACATAGGAAATATTTTTGATCCAGTAAGAATTTCTATCAGCTCTTAAAGCTCTCCACCAATTCCACCTACCTTCAAAGCAGATCTTTTCCTGGAAGTTCCTTCCATTTAAAACCAAACTCAGCACTTTAAATTTTACCCATAAACTACAGCCCTCACATGCACGAGTCCTTGTTTTTCGCCAGCTCCCACAGACCTCAGAGAACTTAATGTATTCACAGTGCTGCAGACCTCTGCAAGGCTTGAGGCTTAAAGCCTCTACTTGGAAGGGAATGGGGCATCAGAAAAAACAAGCTGAAAATTAAGAAAGCCAGAGCAAGTTAGTCAAGTAATGATATGCCTGTAATCACTAAGAGTCAAATCTAATCCACGACAGAGTCATAAAGTCATCTTCAGAAAATAGAAACCGAATTAATCTGGTTACAAAGATTTGAATGACACATGCAAATATTAAAATAGATATGTTCAAATTTTGGGATTATTGGTGAGCCATTTTTTTGTCCAAATTGCCCTTAGTATTGTCATGGTGTTTTTACAATTAAATTGATTCTTCCACCCAAAAAAGGAAAGGGTGGGAACATTATAAAAAACAAAACCCAGGAAGAATCCAGGGTGATAACATAGCTACAGAGTTGCTGGGGCAGTGGGGGAGGGGATCAGCATCAACAGAAATGCAGCCTTGGTCCCCTTGGATCAGATAGTCTCCTCCGGTTGCTTTAATTATGGAGGTTTTGCAGATGTGATCTGAAAGGAGCAGACCCTGTCCAAAATCCTAACCCCACAGCCTCGTTTGTTAAGCTCTGGCTAGAAAGAAATTTGCCAGGCTCCTGTTAAAGACATCTTGTGAAAAGCGTTCACATTGTTAAGCACACAACCTGGATTTGCAAGACAGACCTGATTTTAGAGACTCTACCCTGTTGTTGTCATGAGAACACACTTATTTTGTCAGATCCTATGTCCTGGTTTTCAGCACAGGAAAATGTGGTTACCATAGATACCTGTTTTTAAAATGGGGTGGGGATTGGCTGAATAGGAAAATCTCCTGGATGCTACATTAGCACACCAATAATAAAGAGAAAGAGAAGGTAATTATAAAACAACCCTTCCTGCGTAAATCTTTCTCTGTCTCCGTTCCACACCTCCCAGCTCTGTAGGGTCAGTGTTGGGAGGTGTGGTGTGAAGGGATAGACGAGGCTAAACTGGAAAAATCCAAATAGATAGACAGAGCCTAATGGGAGCTCTAGGCTTCAGCCCCGCCGCCCCGCCCCAGGGATTTGCCAGCAGGTCCTAAGTAATGCAGCTCTTCCCTCTGTCCTGATTCTCCCTGGGACTGAAACTGTCCCCTCCACACTGAGAATCTCCTGAGTGCCATCTCAGGTTTAGATCTGATTTTCTGTTTAAGTAATTCATATTAACCCAAGAGGAAGTGGGGTTAAAAATCTCTTTCCCTCTCTCCATCAAATTCTGCGTTTTAAAAAGAAGATATTAAATCATATGAATCTCTAATTGGTGAAATCTATAGAAGGAGGAAGAGAAAGAGGCTTGCCTTCAATCCCTATTTACTCTGAGGCCATCATTTCTCGCTTCCCCCAATTCCAACCCACCAGGAGGACAAAATCCAGGCAAAGTCAGCCCATTACTTGCATAGAAGAGAAAGGTTAGCACAATGCGCTGGGAACGGGTAGAACAGGTTCCCAAATCTAATCGTGCAGAAGCCATCTTTCATTTGGAAAACTGCCCCCTGGTGTCTATTCAGGCTTCAAAATGGCTTTCCTATCTACTAGGAAAGGTCTTTATATTGGACAAGTAGAAATCCAGAGGTATAATTTCAAAGTAACTTCAGGAAGAAAATGAGTTGATTTTGAAGTACCAGATTTTTAAATGTTAGATTTGTAGCTTTTTTATATTAAGGTAAATTTTATAAATCTTTACACTTTAGGGGCGCCTGGGTGGCGCAGTCGGTTAAGCGTCCGACTTCAGCCAGGTCACGATCTCGCGCTCCGTGAGTTCGAGCCCCGCGTCGGGCTCTGGGCTGATGGCTCAGAGCCTGGAGCCTGTTTCCGATTCTGTGTCTCCCTCTCTCTCTGCCCCTCCCCCGTTCATGCTCTGTCTCTCTCTGTCCCCCCAAAAAATAAATAAAAGTTGAAAAAAAAAAGCTTTTAAAAAAATAAAAAAAAAATATTTACACTTTAAACTTTAGAATAGCATAATTTTGTGAACTATCTTTAATATCTAATCTCTCTTAAGGTGGAAGATACTAGAAATTAAATATAGAGGTTGTTGGGGCGCCTGGGTGGCTCAGTCGGTTAAGCATCCGACTTCAGCTCAGATCACGATCTCGCGGTCCGTGAGTTCGAGCCCCGCGTCGGGCTCTGGGCTGATGGCTCAGAGCCTGGAGCCTGCTTCCTATTCTGTGTCTCCCTCTCTCTCTGCCCCTCCCCCGTTCATGCTCTGTCTCTCTCTGTCTCAAAAATAAATAAACGTTAAAAAAAAAAATTAGAGGTTGTGAAGCAAATGAAGAAAATTCAGGAATAAGAAACAAGAAAATTTAAGAAGGAAATCCTTGCTTGCTGACTCCCTATATACCATATCAAACTACAGAAGTCACTAGCTTAAACTTGGATTATCTAAAATGATCTCATAATATTTAAATCATATTTAAGATGAGATAATGCAGAAGTGTAAAATAATATTTTGCATTTCTGCATCCTTTTTCCGTCTCTCTAGCATCCTCAAAGGCCAAGTATCTGCTGTTTGTTCAATAAAAAAGATCAAGTCAAGCCTTTATAATTTATGCCCTTGTAAACATTCGGGGTCAGTTGTTGGAAAGTTTGTTATGCTGAAAAGTACTTGCCTTTTCTCCCCACACCTATATTTCAAGAACATACAATAAGACCTAAATATGTCCAAGTTTGTAATGATTCCAATAACTCCAGCCTAGACTGAAAGTCCTTCTCTGCTTTAATAAATCATGTTTAATATGGAAAGCACACTAACATTGAAACATGATTAGAAAGCAACAAGTCTAAACTAATTAAGAGAATAGAGATATCTAATATCAACCAATTTTATCTGGTCATTGAAGTAGGGATTTTATGTGCATATTGAAGATGAATGAACTTCTATTTACCTACATTTAGCGGTTAACATAATTGATAGTAAGACAAAACTATAAATCAATACTCTTGAAAAAATATCCTACAGGGTAAACATATGAATTCTTCAGATGGTCTAAATCAATGATGTGGTATCATTTGCCCTTTCCTCCCCTCCCCCACCCTCCCTCCTTAGCTCCAACACAGACTTTTTCCTACCTTTCTCCTTATATGTCTTTCTCCCTCAGCAAATAATAAAAGCCAATATTTATTGAGGATTTACTGTGCACCAGGAACTTTCTAAGCCTCTCACCTGTGTTGTTATTTCATTGTCATAACAGCCCTGTGGGTTTGGCACTCTTCCTAGCTCCTTTTTACAAATGAGGAAACTGAGGCCCGAGAGGTTAAGAAACGAGCCCAAGGTGACATATCTGGTGCTCCTAAACTGAGGATAGGGGCCATCTCATCTTTTTTTGCCTTCACTTCTCTGGGTCACAGACAGAGTGGGGTCCCGATTGGGTCTGGGAGGGAGAAGACGTGGGTTTTACCGCCTTTATGGAGCTGAGCTTGGCCTCGCCTGTTCTAGGTTTCATGACCTACATCGTGGAGCCGCTTTTCCGGGAATGGGCCCGTTTCACTGGAAACAGCACCCTGTCGGAGAACATGCTAAGCCACCTCTCACACAACAAAGCCCAGTGGAAGAGTCTGTTGCCCACGCAGCACAGAAGCAGCAGTGGTGGCGGGGGCAGCCCCGACCATGCAGGCCAAGGGACCGAGAATGAGGAGCAGACTGTGACCAAAGGCAACACCCCGTAGTCCCAGCCAGCCTGCCCCTGCTCTGCACACGGAGAAGGAGAACCTCCTTGAGCAGAGGCCTCCTGACAGGGTGAAAGCTCTGAGGGGGTTCCTGCCAATAAGCCCAGCCACCTCGTGGCTGCCGTCCTGGGGCTCTTTGGAATGCTACCCTCCTCTATTTTCCTGCCTCCTCTCCTCTTTTCAAGTGTACAGAAGCCATCCGTCATCTCAGCACTAGCTGCCGAAATAAAGCAACTCCATTTAGGAATGTGGGAGCTGATGAGGGGCAGGCCTGCCCCTCCAGGAGAAGACTGGGGAGTCAGAAAGAGGTGCTTCTGCCATGTTCCCCTCGGGCCCTGGGTCTCACTGTGACAGGTGACCGTCGCTAAGGCCAGAGCATTTTAGTGTTAGCCATCTGACTGCTGATCTGCATGACAAAAACACCAGCATCTTTGGAGCTCCAAGGAGATGGGTCTTGAGTGCGAGCGCACAAACCAGAGCGTGAGAGAAAGTACCTTCTATTTTAATAATAATTCTTATGATAAAAATAATAATAAATCTTTTTAACTTTTCTATTTGATGCACTAGACAATGGATCTAAAACTTTGGACTAAAAGATTACTCAGTGTACCCAAACTTGAACAGGGGGTTCATAGTTTTTTGTTACTGACTTTGTGCCACTTTGGGTCAGAGATTCGGCATCTCCTCAATGTAAGAAACCACGTTTCCCATCCCTTCCGAGGGGAAGGTGCTTACAGTTCATTCCTTTGCACCATTAGCCAATCTGTCTTTTATCAATAACTCAGATTCAGTGACATGTTTATATGCACACATGTACATTTTCTGTAAATACCAAGCGCTACTGATTCCCATGCCAAAATACATGAGTATTATGGGATTGCTACCTGTATAAACAATGGCACTGTGAACAGAATACTGTTAGTTTTAATACAAGAGAATGCGTGTGTAAATAGGATATAGAGTTTATTAATATACGATTGTTTGCAGATAAAGGCCTTAACTTTAAACGTCTTTCATCTTCTGAAAGCTGCCCAACGTAAATCCTCACAGATATCCCTCCGAACTGCCTTCCCATGTCCATCTTTCTGCTTTCCGGCTAAGGTCACAAACCAAAACTGAATAAAGTCTTTGAGGAAATATTTTGGAAACTTCACATGCATTCCGCCTGAGACCATAGTGTTTAATCTATGGCACCAGGCACCGTTTCCTCAGATTAATGAGACGTTTCAACAAGCCTGAAGTCACTTTTCAACACAGCGATGTTGCACACTCTGTTCTAACAAGCCAGCTGATTAGCTTGCGTTTGTGTGACTCTTGTCTTGGACCGTGGCGGTGTGTCAACCTTGCAGGAGACATGGCAGGTCTCGCAAACCTTCTATGACCCTGTCACCTAATCATCAGGGAACTTCCTGCTCTCCCACCACACTCCTCTCTGTCATGGCTACAGTACCAAAGCACCTTTGGTTTATGGTTGGCGTGCATTTCTTTGGTGTTAATAGTAACTGGATTTTTCTTTTTCCTTAATTTCATGTGAGCAACTACCTAACTGTTTAGCTGAAGTTAACATTATCTGAGTAAAGAAAACGATTTCGGTTTTCTGACCGAATTTCTCTTTCCGGCAGGTCATTGTGGTTAATTGCAGTTCTAGCGAACGGAGCCACCTTGGCATTTTGTTGGCATTTTTTCTCCAGACACTTGGTCAGAAAACCAGTTTGCTACAGCATCCTCCTCTAGTGGCTAAACTCTGTGCATTCAGCCTTTTCCTTAGAAGTTCGAGCATAACTAACGTTAGATGAAAATTGGCATGTCCGTTTCTTCTTACCTTAAATCATGTTGAAGTGGGAGAACAGCATTATGATCACTTCTGCCACTATCAAGCTGTTTGGCAAACTACAAAATGACAGCTCTCTCGTTTCCTACGTGCAACTGTTGTGGGGGGTTTTTTTCCTCCTAACATACCCATGAAATGTTAGAAACTTGACTGGTTTGTAATACGTTTCTGTAGAGAGACTGAAGTGTGCAGAGTTAAGGTTTAAGGGAAATTTTGGAGAGTTGGTTATATTTTCATTAAAGTAGGAGAGATTGTCAGATGGTACTAAAGAAAGTGTGAAAACCTCATGAAATGGGTGGGTGATAAGTTGAAATTGTTGATATGGGTAAGAGAGAAGTTGTGAAATCTTAACACCAACTTTTTTTTTCTTTCCATAATAACTATGAACTGACACATGATTCTTTGTTGCTTTAATCCTCTGAAGCTCTCAGCTTGGTGAGGCCCCAAAAGAGAAAATGTTGAATGTATTCCTGCTTCCAAGTCTCTCTTACTTTGGTTTGATGGTGCAGAGAGGGCTTCTGAGTGGTCTGTGTTTAACGTTCAGGAGATCAAGTGAAGGAAAGCAATTGTCGAGGATGATACAGTAAAGAAGGAAGACACTATTTAGCTACCGGGGCCTCTATCTTGGGTTTAGGAAATGGACTTTGTGTAAATTATATTTATATTGTAACTTAAATAAGATTGGAGGCATTTTCAGTAGTTCCAGGTTTATAGGACAAAAGTGTCTATGTCACTATTAGGTCTTGAAGAAGAGCTCACAGAGAAAACTACCAAATACCCAACAGTTACGTCTATGAAGCAGCTACTCGTACAATAAAAATTTGAAGTAAAACGAGACATTATGCATAAACTAGAAACTAGATGCATTTTTGTCCTTCTCTCAACCATCTGGAGTTTTCTTGAGTTCCTCATGTGTTGGCAAAAAAAAAAAAAAAAAAAAAAGAATGTGAAAACTTTTTTCTTGCCTACTAGTGGCTCTCTTTCAATAGGAGGAGTTCAATTACTAGTTAAGACACAGCTGTTGGCTCGTCCATGGATTTTAAATTTATATTCTTCTTCTGGTCCACGGACCATCAATAGTTGACTTACCGAGTTTAATTCTGTCATTACATGAGAAGAAAGGAATCAAAGGGCTATTTTTAGTAAGTAAAGTAAAGATCAAATTAAGAAAGAGAGAATATATATCACTGCCAGGCCTGATCGTCAAAGCCTGCTTCTCCTTTAACAGCATTCGTGAATAGGCCGAATCCTGTTCATGAAGCCCTGACCTACCCATAACTCCCTCTAGGCTGAGTAAAAATCCTGCTCTGTTTCTACTTGCTTAAGGCTTCCCACAAAGGCATTTGGACTGTGTCCTGCAACACTGTCTTCAGATAGTGCTTCCTACAAAACACAGATTTGTCTTGTAATCTTCTCATGTTAAATCAGATCTGCTCACTGATGTGAATTTGATTATGAGCTTGTGTCTCACTGTATTTCTAATGCTTTGTTGTTTTAAGCAAACCCTAAAACTTGTGTTGTTTTGTGTACACATGTGAGATTTGGGGGAAAAAAAAAAAAAAAAAAACCTTGTGAGTTTTGCCCAAAATGTGACCTAAATATCCATTGGCATGTCTCAATGAATAATTAAAAATAAAGATAATTTCTTAAAAACATCAAGGTATGAAAATATGCTGATTCTCACCAGGGAGCATATTACTAGCCAACCAATCAGATTCAACAGAAAAGGTCCACTGCTCAAGATGGGAAATTTTCGAGGGGAAAAAGACACACAGGTACAGATACGGTCTCCATGTGACTCACTCTGTTTGGAGCTGCAGAAGTAGCCATGTCCATGAAAGTATCATTTGGCAGTTAATCCCAAGTTTGGGAAAGAGGGCTCTCTATCACCGGTCAGTTCTACACTTCCCCTGACTCCTGATATTTTTTCTGTTTCACATTTGTCAAACTCATATATGAGTGAGAATGAGGTAAAGACATAGCAGACTTAATTCAATAATTACTTGTGAAAAATATGGTCTCGCATTTCAGGACCGGGAGCCATCAAGAACAATAGAACAGTTCATGCAGGACGACTGAGTACCCTAAACCCATCTGGAAATAGAGGAGAAAGGAAAAAACAAACAAACAACAAAAACCACCCTTATTTCCCAGAAACAACCTTGTATCTACATACTGTTCTCAAGTCCCTTTGATTTAAGATTGGAGGGGCGCCTGGGTGGCGCAGTCGGTTAAGCGTCCGACTTCAGCCAGGTCACGATCTCGCGGTCCGTGAGTTCGAGCCCCGCGTCAGGCTCTGGGCTGATGGCTCAGAGCCTGGAGCCTGTTTCCGATTCTGTGTCTCCCTCTCTCTCTGCCCCTCCCCCGTTCATGCTCTGTCTCTCTCTGTCCCAAAAATAAATAAACGTTGATTTAAATTGGATTCAGAATCTCATTAATTCCTTAATGCTTCCCTACGTCCGAATATAAAGCCACTTTTTCACTTGTGGATAGTCTATGTCATAAAATCAAAAATCAAAATTGAGACCTCAGTGGTTTTCCAAGTAAAAGTCAGGCGTGATTTTCAAATGTACCCCGGGAACCTCGCTGAAACATTGTGAAATAAGTCAAGCCCGTGTGAGCGATTGAATTTTGATTTGGCAGATATGGATCGAGTACCTACTGTGTGCCAAAAGTTGCACTAGATACTTGGGATAAAAAAAGGCTCCATTTCTGCAAGAGCATTTAGACTGTGACAAAGACTGGATTGCCAGTGAATGCTTCTTAGAGAATCTGCGAGAACATCTGTGGGGATTCAACCACAGCCAAAGCGCTCTCCTGACGCGCAGCATAACACAGATAATCTTTGGACACTGTAGGGGCCAAGGGCAGGCTGCCCCAAAATGTTCCACTTCAACATATTGATCATTTTATTTTATTTTTTTTTTTAGTTCAACTTTATTTATTTATTTATTTATTTATTTATTTATTTTAATTTACGTCCAGATTAGTTAGCATATAGTGAAACAATGATTTCAGTAGATTCCTTAATGCCCCTTACCCATTTAGCCCATCCCCCCTCCCACACCCCCTCCAGCAACCCTCTGTTTGTTCTCCATATTTGAGAGTCTCTTATGTTTTGTCCCCCTTCCTGTTCTTATATTATTTTTGCTTCCCTTCTCTGTGTTCATCTGTTCTGTGTCTTAAAGTCCTCATATGAGTGAAGTCATATGATATTGGTCCTTCCCTAATTTAGCTTAGCATAATGCCCTCCAGTTCCATCCACGTAGTTGCAAATGGCAAGATTTCATTCTTTCTGATCGCCGAGTAATACTCCTTTGTATGTAAGTGTATTGATCATTTTAAATAAAAGTCACCCAAGTGACAGCCTGTGTAAGAAGGACACTCAGATCCTCCTCTGTCCCCGTGAAAAGCAGGAAATAAATCTCCCATTTGAGAGGTGCCCTCCCCATACCAAGAGATAGAGACATCCTTGTCACCAGAGATGGGAAATTTAGAGCCAAGAAGGCTGTATAAACAACCTTTTTTACTCTTTACTAATTTGCCACCTCAGCCCAAATTCTGTTTAGCATCCCTTACTAACTGAAGCTTCCAAAGTTAAGTTTTCTTCATGCCACCAACTCCTTGCAGATTTATTGTCTCTTTGTCTAGAGAGTATAAAACTGCCTGCCTTGGTCATTTCTTGAGGTCTCCATTTCATTATTGGGCCTCCATGCGCACGTAATAAAACTTTAGGCTTTTCTCCTGTTAGTCTGTCTCGTGTAAATTTAATTCTTAGTTCAGCCAGAAGAACCTTGGACCGAGGAAAATTTCTTCCTTTCCTGCAAGACGAAAGGGGGTCCCAACCTTGATTCTGTCACTTATTCATTCTGTGACTTCAGGGAGGTTACTGAACCCCTAAAAAATTATTTCCAGACAGTAATACCTTTTATAGTATTGTGGTGGCGATTAGAAGAGGCCGTACCAAAAGCACCAAGCACCGCCTCTGGTACATGGTAGGCTGTCAAGGCATGCAAGTTCTCTCCTCATCAACGACGAGAAGCTTGGCAAATAGCCATTCACACATGGGTAAGAATGTGAAGAATGTATGGGGGGGAAACACAGTAGAGAAATGCTGGTGATTCCATGTTAGGAACTCAAACCCATGTTTACTTTTTTTATTTTTAAACAGATTGGCTTATTTATTTGCAAGGTTGGGTAAAAAGATCCGTTGCTCAAATGAAAACGCTGGGTCAACTGCAGACTACCTTTGCTTAGCCTTCTACACTCTAGAGGGGAAGATACTGGATCTTTTGTTTGCTGTTCTGTCAGACGTTTCTGTGGAGGAAACAGCTCCCAAAACCAAAGTGAGAATCATTTATCTCCCTTGTATCTATGCCACCAAAGTGCTAATTCCGGCTGGTGATGGCTCTAGTCCTCTGTGTCAGGCCGTGAAAGGTTTGCTGGCTCCACAGGCTCCCCTCGAGGGCACACGAGTGGACGCCTCTCGGATGCACACACCTCACATTTCCGGACACATTCTCAGCCATTGCTCGTGGTCTGTCCCGAACAGGACGGAAAACAGAGGCGCTTCGCAAGTAACACCCTGGCAGAGAAGGGGAAAGACTCAGTCCTGCCTCCACGAGCATATAATGGACATTTGAGTAATGACTAAACAAGAAGCTTTTAGCTACAAAACAGTCTGGGGGCACCTGGGTGGCGCAGTCGGCTAAGCGTCCGACTTCAGCCAGGTCACGATCTCGCGGTCCGTGAGTTCGAGCCCCACGTCAGGCTCTGGGCTGATGGCTCGGAGCCTGGAGCCTGTTTCCGATTCTGTGTCTCCCTCTCTCTCTGCCCCTCCCCATTTCATGCTCTGTCTCTCTCTGTCCCAAAAATAAATAAACGTTGAAAAAAAAAATTAAAAAAAAAAAAAAGTCTGCGATGGATTTTTTTTTTTCAATTAAGCCAGAGATATTATTAGGACAAGTCTAAGTTTTAGCTGATATGATTTCAAGATCCATTATTGCCTTCTCTTAGTCATCCAAGCAACAGTGTGTTTTTGATTCAATT
>NW_024412429.1:29584613-29622741 GCF_014898765.1 Herpailurus yagouaroundi | reverse complement strand
CCCCCCCCGCCTTTTTTAAAAAGCAATGTAGCAGAGTTTTAAAAGTGTGGGCTTTGGGGTCAGACAGACCAGAATTCAAATCCCTCGTGATCACTTGCTGGTTAACACCAGGCAGACAATTTAATCCCTCTGAGTCTCCATTTCCTCACATGTGAAATGAGAGTGGCACCTACCTTCTTGTTGGTTGTGATGTCAAAATTAGAAAACATACATAAAATATATAACGTGGTTTCTAATAGAGGGTCTTCAACAAATGTAAACTACATCATTTAAAACAGGGGCGCCTGGGTGGCTCAGTCGGTTGAGCGTCCAGCTTCAGCTCAGGTCATGATCTCACCGTTGGTGAGTTCGAGCCCCACGTCGGTCTTTGTGCTGACAGCTCAGAGCCTGGAGCCTGCTTCAGATTCTGTGTCCCCCTCTCTCTCTGCCCCACCCCGGCTTGTGCTCTGTCTCTCTCTGTCTTTCAAAAATGAATAAACATAAAAAAAATTTTTTTAAACAAACCTACAAAGTGAGAGTTGGGATATATCTTTCACTTTCTCTAGGTTGTACACTTTTTGTGCAAAAGAAAACACAAGAAGCATTAATAGACTTTGGGCACAATTATATCTATAGGTGACCAGCTTGACCATAAAATAATCCTTATAAAATGCAGACAAAATATTATAAAAGTATTTCTAAAAGAAGACAGTGTTCTTGGGGCACTAAGGATACACTGATAAGACCAGGGAATATAAGGAACTGTCTTTTCTGATTATAAAGTAAATACTCTTCAGCCCAGGCAGAGAGGACTTTTAATCTAAGCTCTTCATAGAATTGATGATACCACAATCCTGGCTAGAGAAAAGGTTTAGTTAGTAGACAAAACGTGATATCTTGTCAAGTTTTCACGAATTCCACTCATACCCTATAAATCCTATCTATAGAAGTTTCCAGCGGTTTGTCCCCATGCAACTTCCTCAGATCCTTCTGTCTATGGACAGCAGAGGCAGACAAGTCAGTTATGGTCTCTGTAAATTGGTGACCCTAAAATAGATCCTGCTCCTTTAAACTAACATTTTCAAAATTGCTTAAAAATGTGTGTGCCAAAAGTTGTGTAAGCATTACCTGGAAGAAAAAAAAAGTCTTCTCAGCCAAGGAAGTTTCAGGAACAACGGCTTAAACACACAGGTTTCCTTTCTGCATAGTTCTCGGAGCCTCCGATATGCTAATGGACATCTCAACAAGATGATGTGGATGGCGTTGTTGGTTTGGATCTAATATCGGTTTCATATCATGAAGTCTTCCTTGACCACACCAAGCCAGGGTGATTCCCCTATTCGTCATTTTACTGCCCTAGTATTGTTATTGACTATTACTTGTTATTAGTGGGGTATGTGTGTGTGTGTGCGTGTGCGTGTGCGTGTGTGTATGTTCTGCCCAGCTTGAGATGTAGTATAACATTGTGGTTAGTTTGCCTGAGTTTGCGGATGATTTTACCACTTATTAGACGTCTGACCTTGGGACAAGTTTCCCAACTTGTTGTGCCTTACCTTCTGCAATGATAAAATGATAATTAAAAATGTGACCCATTTCATAGAGTTTTTGAAGATTAAAAAAGGGTTCATGCACGCAAAGCACTCTGGGCACTGCCTGGCTCATAGAAAGCACTCAGTAAGTGTTGGCAGAAACCAACATCTCCCTTGCCCCTGCATCACCCTCTCAAATCAGATTTGTAAGTTGCTTGATAACAGGATAACCATCTTTTTAAGTACATTCTCCTATAATACAGCACAGAAGGTCCTGAATAAATACTTCGTAAATGAAGGAATATATTTCGATTGATAAAGTGAAAATCCTATCAGAATAATAAGCTAACATTTAAACCCAAACAAATGAGTTCCAATTGCAACAATAAATGTCCAAATAATTTGAATGTAAATGTTGTTTTTCAGGTACACAAATTGCTACCTGACAATTTTCTTCTTTTTAAGAACATGGTTTTGGGAAAAAAATAGGTTTTCTTCTCCTAGTTTATGAGTCTACTCTTCTGAGTGGTGGGGACAAAGATCAAGTCCCCGAAGGACTTGAGGTCCAAAGACATCCAGGTTTTTCCCACCCAGCTGGAAAGGCAGCCTACAAAAGGACCACTAAATGGCTTCCTTTGCAAGGAAAACAAAAGTCCCCTACTGTATTATTCAATCCAAGAGAGACGAATCCCTATCCTCATCTTTGAAAAGGAACATGAATCTCCTATTTTATCCTTGTTACAAACACTTGAGATCACACATGACCGACCCCTGCACTTCTTCCCAGGAAGCAATTTACATGTGCATTTTTAAAGTTGTCAGCAAAGTAAGCTAAGGAACTAAAGTGAAGGGTCAGGGTTTTTAATTATTTACTTTTTCCTACTTCTCCCTGCTACATTTTTGTTTGGACCTAACAGGAGATTCAGACTTCACACATCAATGGATTTTCATCCACAGAAAAAGCTTATAAATGAAAACAAAATACTGATCGTGTCACATACTAGCATAAGTGAGAAGTATATTCTGTAATTACAGACAGATTTTCAAGGCTTGACCTAAAATGGGGAACAACAAAAAGTTCTGATGGATCTTTCAATAGTTAGGTTGTGTACCATGCTATGAAATATTTCCTCGATGCTTCCACTGACTTTAACTTTTAAATATGTACTCATCATCCCATGAAAAGCTTTTCGAAAGATATCCTTTTGTGATGAAGCTTTCTTTACCTTAAACTCGAATGCGAAGGTTGAGATATTTCTTCACTCTGTCGACCTTTTGTAACCGCAAATTTCCAGTTCTTAAGCATGATTCAATGAATGTCTGGTCCCACCAACAGCCTACGTAAGCGACAGGCACATCTCCACCACAATAATCATTCAGGTTATCATTGCACAGGCGGTGGACAATGGGGCACGTGGGACACCAGCACCAGCCTTCAAGCAGCATGAGATGAGACGAGCCTTCAGTGGGGCGAGGTGATCCACAGAGCAAGGGCTGTATGCCAGAACCTCATTCTGCTACCAAGTTGAAGCGTACGAGCACCAAGGAAAATTGCCTTGGGAGTGCGGACGAAGGTGGAGAACCCGACTTGAACATCTAACATGTCTACTGCCTCTTAATAAAGTTACGTTTGGGCTAGCAAACAAACCTAGAGCAAGCAATTACTGAACATGATGGTTTCCTCTCTGTTATATTCAGAGCTAAGTGTTTAAGGAACACTTACATTTCTTTTTATACATTGTTGGTAAAGACTCTGAGCAGATGTCAAGTAAGTCATTACATTTTGTCCATAGAGGTCGCAGCACTTGTAAGAAGTGATCTCTGAGACTTAATCTCATTTCTAAAACAGTAATCATACAGCCTATTTTGCAAATGGGTAGTGAGGATTTGAGCTCGTGTATGTGGAGTGCTTTACACGGTGTCTTGCATACTATTGACACTTAGTAAATAGCAGGCATTATCCACCAAAAGCAGTGGTGGTGCTGTGTTCCATGTGCTGCAAGAGATTATTTGATTCCTCTTCTAATTCAGATGAAACTGTCAATGGATATAGGAAGCAAAGAGGAGACCTGACTAGGGGAGTAAGCTTATATTGATTTTTCTCCAACATGTGAAGAAAATAAGCATTTAAGAAAGAATACTCAAGATGAGACAAAATTACCACTCTCCTTGTGTATGAGTCTCCCAGTGGTGCTGTAACAAATTACCGTCAACAGGGTGACTTAAAACTTTATTCTCTCACAGTTCTGGTAGGTAGAAATCTGACACTAAGGTGTCACCTGTGCCACGTTCTGAGGTCTCCAGGGAAGAGTCCTTCATCACCTCTTCCAGCCTTTGCTGGTTGCCAGACATCTTCCATGCCCCTCGTCTTCTAGCAACGTAACTCCAGTCTCTACCTACAGCTTCACAGGGTGGTCTTCCCTATGTGTCTGTGTGTCTGTCTTCTCATCTTATAGAACCAGTCATGGGATTAGGGTCCACTCTTATCCAGTGTAATTTCATCTTAACTAATTGCATCTACAAAGAACTTATTTCCAAATGAGGTCCCATTTGGAGCTTCTGGCTGGACATGAGGGTTGGGGTGGGAGGGGGATTATTCAGGCCAGTACACCTTGATATTCCTCGCTCATCTACTCCCTCCTTCACCTCCCCTCCCCCCTCAACACACACACCCCGTATACACAACATGCACATCTTCCAGATTTCTCCTGACTGATGCTATGGGGATAGCTTCCTTCAGGTTTGAGGTAGGGTTGTTTTTACATATTTGGAGATAAAGTCTGGGGAAGTCTCACAGAAAGGAGGATCGAAAGAACATCTTCATTTCTTTCTTCTATTTTCTTTCCTTACTCATTCAGATCTGCCGCAGGGAAAAAGTTTCCGAAATCCCACTGGCATCAGCCATCTGGAAATGACGATGTGAGTCTTGTTCCATATTTCAACTTCTTCTCTCTCATCATCATCAGTGTTTCAGATGTTTCAATCCATTCATTCATTTATTTGACAAACATACAAGATGCACCGAGTTTGTGTTAGGCACTGGAGAGTCACTGTGCTTACAGTTAAGGTAAACAACTAAAGAGAATTCATAACCAGTGAATCATAACAGGTGAAATAAAAGAAGTAGGAGCACTATGGAAGGTGATAGAAGGGAAGCCTAACACACTGTGGGTCAGGAAGAGAAATTAGGGAAGTTCCCATGGAGGAAGGGATGCCTCAATGGAGATTTAAATGTTGAGTGAGGAGAGGGGAGAGAGAAATGTTCCAGACAGAAGGGACAGTCATTGAAATGTTTGTGGGGGTGAGAAATATCAAGGCGCGTTCGGAAACTGAAAAATTTGGGGGAAAGGAGGTAATTCAAAGGAAATATTTAGATACTTGTGTAGATGATAAGGAGTTAAAAACACACAAAAATGGCAAGTGTGCCAACTCCCAAGGAGATTCGGAGAGCAGGAGGACTTGGAGGCGAGGGTGGACACACAACCGTCGTCATAGGAGCAGGAGGGGAGGAGCACTTGAGATGCACAGTTGTTTGTGGAGGGAGTGTGGGAACAGGCTCCCTCAGGGCCGTTTTGACCAGGAGATCTTGGCATACAGCCAACTCCACATCTTCCTCTGGGGCTCCAAGCCCAGCAATCCTACCGCTATCAACTCTGTGTGCAGTCTGGAGGCAGTAATAGGGTCTGTAACTAACACTTTTCAAGCCTCCTTTGTACTGTGTCCCCAGAGGCAGCTTGCTGTTGACAAGGAGGGCCATCAGGCCTGTAAGTTTTCCCGATGAAATGGAGATGCAAGACAAGTTTGGAAAAATAGAAATCTACGCCCAACCAAATGGGCCACCCTTTTTTTTAATGTTTATTTTTTGAGAGAGAGAAAGAGAGTGAAAGAGAGACAAAATGTGAGTAGGAGAAGTAGGGGGGGGGGGGGGAGAAAGAATCCCAAGCAGGCTCCACAAGGTCAGCCCAGAGCTTGACGGGAGGCTCAAACTCACGAACTATGAGATCATGATCTGACCTGAAATCAAGAGTGGGATGCTCAACTGACTGAGCCACCCAGGGGCCCCAATCAAATGGGCCACTCTTCAATGATGGAGAACACCATGGAGCAGCAAAGAACAAAAGCATAAGCTGAAAGGTAAATTATTTTTTTAATAAGTACTGTCAGTCACACACTGGAAATGCAGACAATCTTTCTGTAGAGTATAAATCAAGAATATCCATATTTTAATCTAAGTACGGAATCCGTGTCCAGTGCCTGGCCACACTCAGTTCAGGGAGAAAAGAGTGCCCAGAAAACAGCTAGAAAAAGGGGCTCCACTCAAGCCCTCTCCATTGGACCAGCGTTGGCTTGTTCAGTAGCACACATACTAAAATTGGAATGATACAGAGAAGATTAGCATGGCCCCTGCACAAGGAGGACGTGCAAATTCGTGAAATGTTCCATATTAAAAAAAATAGCGACCATGAAGAAAAAAGATATCATTTGATAGCATCCCTGCTGCACAATGATTTCCTATTAACATTTAAGAAAGAGACCATTCTTAGAAGTTTAGAATTTGCTAGAAAGTAAAATATCTTTTTGTCCCTAAAAGTGACTTTGCTGTCCAGAAGCCTCCAAGCCTTCCTGGAATTTTTATTTAGAATTCCAAAGAGTTCCATAAAGACTTTCAAATGCAACCACATCTTCTACTAACTTTATATGTGGGGGGCTTCTTCCTCCCAGAATCATAGGGTATATAATCCAATATTCCCTAGAAATAAAAGTTAATTGTGGTAATTCTACTAGGAAGGGCAAGCACCACTTTCAACCAGAGTTTGATTTCCAAATCAAGACTCAAGTCAGCAGTCATTGTGCTAAAACATATAATGTGTTGAAGCTATCCTAGCATATTGGGTTAGTCCAAGAAAGATTTGGAAGAAAAATAGAGAATGGCTTGATTTGGATGGTTGCAAAACTTCTCCAAGACTTTTCACCAAAAGGATCCAGCATTTGGGATGTTACTATTCTCCCCTGCAACACACACACTCTAATACAATCAACCAGCACTTATCCACCAAGCCAGTGATTTCCAGCAGCAGCATAGAGGGATGGTTCCAGATTGCCTCAAGTTAAACTCTGGCTAAGTCACTTATAGCTGGTTGTCCCTTGGCTGGTTTCACAATATCTTTGTTTCTATGCTGCATCAACGCAGCAACAATATTACCTCTCATAGGGCTGTTATGAGTTGCAAATGAGTTAGAAAATTGTGGGTCACATACTAATGGCTTGATAAGTTTTTTAAATTTTTAAGTGGTCATATGAACGGGCAACATAGTAACATGCTCTCCCGACCAACATGCTCTCCCGACCTTCTTGCCTTGCTCAGAACTCAAGGAAGGAGGGTCACTGTCTGTAATATTTTCCATATGTACTTTTAATGTATCTCAATATGAACCCATGGGTGCTTAGAAGTGTTTTTGCTCTCATGGTAGGTGTTGCCCTATTAGTGACATAATTTTGGAGTTGGCGTTCCCAGACAAAGTCTTCTCTGGAACTGTCTAATTCATCTCTTCAAGCCCAGAACAGGTCCCTGGCTGGGCTTGGCTAGCAGATGATAGTCCACAAATTATTGTTCAACTAAACTTAACCTCAGACAAAATAGTTATGGAAGACTTAATTTAAGGGCATCAAAAGGAGACAAAATGCAAAGGATGGGAATGTCCAGGAGTGGCGAACCAGGGTCTGGACAGAGTGGCCTGAAAACCAACACCTGGGAACAGAAGTAAAGCTCCCACTCCTCCTTCCAATGGCTCCTAGTTGACCATCCTCCCTCCCTCATCGTCTGTCCACATTGGGAAAATTGCCAACAGCCAAGCTGTGTGGAACAGAGCCACAGAAGTTAGAAGGGATAATTAAGGCAGACTTCCAATGTCCTGGTGACAAGTGGGCAAAAGCACATTGGGAAGAGTCCCAAACAAGACAGACAGCAACTGCAAAGGAAAATGGAGCCCTCTCTGTCTTCACGTCATAAAATTCCAAGCAAACTCCTACCTCATGTTCTTCTCTGGTATTTCTTCTCTTCTCTAGGATGTTTAAATGCCAACTCTTTCTTTTTTTATATATTTTTGTGTTTTTTAAATTTTATTTATTTATTTATTTATTTGAGAGAGAGAGAGAGAGAGAGAGAGAGAGAGAGAAAGAGAGTGTGAGTCGGGGAGGGGCAGAGGGAGAGAGCATCTTAAGAAGTCTCCAAGTTCAGCATGGAGCCCAAAACTGGGTTTGATTCCATGACCCTGGGATCAAGAGTTAGATGCTTAATTGACTGAGTAACCCAGCGCACCCCAAATGCCTACTTTTTTCAATCTCAGAGCTCTGACATCTCAGTCCTGTTGTCATTCATTCCATTCATGTAGAAAACATGTAGAGGAAGAATAACCATCAGAGGCTTGCTCAATTTGTGCAAGGGAGAATGAGAAAGAGCTACTTCCTCACCCAGAATAGAAAAATGGCTCACTCCAGAGCAAACGGGGATGGGGAGGCGGGGGGAGGTGGTCACCCTACTCTTCAATCTTCTCTGAAGACTTCTTGTCTTCCACTTGCTACTAACATGTTAGTATCCCAAGGGCTCCATCCTTGACTTTCTGTCTTGTTCACCCTATAAAGTCTCCTTGGTGGCTTTATGCAACACTGATATATTTGTGTGATGTGTTTGTGTCAGGGCAGCGTGAGCCAGGGAGAGCCCTGGAAGAAGACCAGCAACCTGGGTCAGGTATCCTTTCAGGTGACAGAGTGGCAGGGTGATCAACACAGTCTGGTTTGCCCAGGTCTGTCCCCATTTTAAAATGGAAAATGCTGCATCCTGGGGAAGGCAGACCCAGATGGTTGATAGACTTTGATAGAATAGAAGCTCTAGCATAAAAAGAAGGCCTGGGTTCAGATGGGTCTCTGTCTCTTAACGACCTGGGTAGGGCCTTGGGTGCGTCATTTAACTCTCTGAGATGCAATATGGAAATGGAGTTGCTCATTGGTCCCTGGCTTTTCTGTTTAGTTAAGCCTTTTGAAATGGATCTTTTTTGTTGTTCAAAAGTAGCCGCAAATCATTATTATGCTTCTCCCTAATATTTCATAGTACAGTTAGTAGGAAAGAGGAGACTGTGTCTATGAAAATACTTGGTAAATAGTTGAGAGCTTATAAATACAAATTATTATTGTTGTTATTTTTATTATAGAAAGACCCTTTATTTTCAACAGCTAAGTAGACACAGGCCTGGAGTGACCACAGGCCTTACTCAATGGGGAACCCCTCCCCCTTGTTTTGAAATAGTTTTTAAACTTCAAGAAAACTACAACTCTTTTATATTTTCTCCTGTAGAATGTTGTCCTGCCCGAGATTAATGGTCATTCTGAAGTCTACCAGACAATTGGAGAGCAAGCCGACAAAGCCAAAAAATGTTGACATCTGGTTTCCCTTTAAAACAAGAACACATTTCTAGGGGTGCCTGGGTGGTTCATTCAGTTAAGCGTCCAATATCGGCTGGTTATGATCTCGCGGTTCGTGAGTTCGAGCCCCGTGAGTCGGGCTCTGTGCTGACAGACAGCTCGGAGCCTGAAGCCTGCTTCGGATTCTGTGTCTCCTTCTGTCTCTGCTCCTCTCCCACTTGTGCTCTGTCTCTATCAGAAATGAATAGGGGCGCCTGGGTGGCTCAGTTGGTTAAGCGTCCAACTTCAGCTCAGGTCATGATCTCACAGTCCGTGGGTTTGAGCCCGGTGTCAGGCTCTGGGCTGATGGCTCAGAGCCTGCTTCCGATTCTCTGTCTCCCTCTCTCTCTCTGCCCCTCCCCCCGTTCATGCTCTGTCTCTGTCTCAAAAATAAACGTTAAAAAAAATTTTTTTTAAACAAAGTGAATAAATGTAAAAAAAAGATTGAAAACAAGAACACATTTCTCACATTGCATTTCAGATATGTATCACAGTAGAAATAAATACATTCGTGACAAGACGGAAGCCAGAAGTAAACTGCAGAGCTGATGCTACTTGGGTCACTGGGAAATATTTTGGGAAATGGAAAGAAATGAGCTCCCTGATTGCCAGAGACTAGAAACCTCGTGCCACCCAGAAATGTTTGTGTAATTAATTGAGGGAGAAATGTCAGGGTACTGCTTCAGTTTCATACACACCTCAGAGGTGTGCAGGATCAGAGGCAGAGCTCTATTCCTTGAGAGCAAAAGGAAGGAGCAAGAAATGAAAGCTGCACAGAAAGGGTACCGTCTATCTTGTGGGCCAGACATGAGCTCAGTCAGGGAGAGTGATCTAGAGCTATCGAAACAGGCCCCTTGGCCCAAGGCAGCTCTGTGAACCTTCTCTGACTTCACAGAACACTCACAGGCTGTCTATAACAAGGACACAGCTTCTCGAAAATCAGACTGCTTCAAACACCCACAGTGATTTTGCAAAAATGACATCAACAAAAGCTACCAACAGAAGCCCGGGGCCCCCAGCAAGTAGGATGGCCAGCCACGCTGTAGTGAGAACACAGCTGCCATGCCCACAGCCTCCACTCGGAATAGAGGACTGACCGTACTCGCATGGCTCGCGTCCGCTCTTCGAATTACATTTATGTGGCTCGGTACTGATGTGTTAATTTGCAAATAAGGTCTTTGTTCCCTTTGTAACACTGAAAATTGTCATCACCTTTAGGAAAAGAAATGTTTCCAAGCTCTGACGGGGCAGCAAACTGTTTTACACGCACGCAACATTTAACTAATTTGGGGAGTTAATACGGCTGCCAAAACCCTTTCAGAACGTGGAAAACGAGGTCTAGAGCCAGGCCAATTAGTCAGTTAGTGGAGACACCTGCTCCTCCTTCCCGCCACTTGCTTGCCAGTGGCAGTACCCTGGGAAGGGCTCCGCAACTGGCCCCTGGCTGCGACTGTCCAGGGAATGAAGCAGACGGCTGCAAGTCACTTGCACCCGGCTGCGTGCATGCACACACACCCGGCCACGCCGCGGGATGGTGAGCTGTCCACACTAGTGGGGTCTTCCTAAGAGGCAGAGCAGGGTTCCCTCCTGGAGAGTGGCAACTGTACAAGCCCAAGGGGGTCTCAGATCTTGGAAGCTCATCAGTGGCGAGTTAAAACAGGAAGCAGAATGAGAACTCATCATGAACGGCGATCCTCACTGAAATCCAGTGACCTGAGGTGCTCCCTAAATCAAAAGAATCTAAAATGTGAAAGTTTCTCAGGCTTCCCCAAGGTTCTCAGAAGTCCGGTAACATGACGGTGATGATGACGATAGTCGCAGCTGACATTTACGAGGAACTTATCAAGGTGGTATGTTAAGCGCTTGGCATGAACTACACACTCACAACTGCCCCATGACGTGAACCTTTTGGCTGCTTCTCGTCTCCACTAGAAAACCGAGGGCCAAAGAGTTAAATCATTGTCCAGGGTCCATGAAACCAGGCCAGCTGGCTCCAGAGCCTGCCAGTGCTGGATGGCCTCTCAAACGCTCCCTGAAGGGTCCTCTCTGCTTGAGGACCTCCGAAGCAAGCAGCTCTTCGTACCTCCAGCCAGCTCTGGGCGTTAACTTCACCAGTGTGAATGCGTGCCCGTGCACACACCCTTTTTATCAGCGGTTGCATCTCCGGGAATTTAATACACAAATGTTCGTGCCGACGGTTATTTATTGGTGCACGTTGTAGTTTATACAAGAAATAACCCAAATTTCCGTCAAGAGATAACTAGTTAAATACATTCTGCTGTGGCCACCCAGCACACTTAGTCAATAAGCCTGGCTTCGCTGCTTGGTCCTCCAGCAGCCCTGCCGGCACGTGGCTCAGAGAGTGGGTAGCACCTTGGTGGGAAGTAAACCAGGCCCTTTCTTCCAGGCGGAAGCAGCCCATTTGTACAAGGCTGCAGGACACCTGTACAAACCACACGACAAGCAGCAGCCCTCTAGCCCACACTGAATCTGCACCCAAAAGCAAAACAAAAAAAAAAGAGGCACCCCTACATCCACACATAGTCTCTGGAAAGACACCCAGAACCCAATGCCCACACTTGCCTCCCAAAAGGAGACCTGGAGAACTGGAAGATGGGGTGATATGCTTCTTACTTACAAGTCTTTCGGTCATGTTTGCATGCTTACATGTGCACGTGAACCAAGCATACCGTAAAACAATTCAAAATTCAAACAAATGGAAATAACATAATTATGACTGATTGGTCACAAACAAAGCATTAGAAAACCCCAATCTAAGCATCCAACAATCTGGGGAATGGACAAGTACGTGAGCGGCTACCTTTTCGGTAAATTATTATTACTATTATTCAGTAAATCATCAGAGTTGGTGGTGCAGAAGCCACGTAGCAAAAAGGAAAACTATGTCGATGATAATGTTAATGGAAGAGCAAAGTACCACACTGTATGTGCAGGGTGACTGTAATCAAAAGAATATGAAGAGAATTGTCTTCTCTTAGCAGCTGGAAGAAACATTTCTCCTGAAGGTGGGAATGGGAGACATACCTTCGTTGGGAAGAGGGTTCAGGAAGCCTTTCGGGGCAAAGCTGAGCCTTTAGAGCTTCTCCAGATCCCCAGGGAAAGTGTCAGTAATTTCTACTCTGCTCCCTGATGACATTTTAAAGTGACTGGATTCTTTCCGCAAAGACCACATAGGTGGCCAACCCTAATTATTTTGCGAAGTACCAAAAAAAAAGGGAGGGAGGCTAAAATAAACTATGGTGAATTGCTAAGTAGTCATATTAGCAAAGGGTTCCCAAAATGCTTTTTTTTTTCTAATTTGGGATAATATGATTTTATTACCTCTATACTTTTAAAAAATCAGTGTTTAGGTGTCTATAGAAAGAAGCAATGGGAAGCAATGCCATTCCAGTTATCAGAGGAAGTTGCACAGAAGAGACTAACAGGACGGCTTGGTAATGAAATCTCCATCTTTCTCAGATCCTCAGAGTTTCGGGTTCTTTCTGTCTTGGTGTTCAATAGGGAGTCTGAGCTGTAGGAAGAGGGAGGTGGGGAGCAGGAGGGAAAACCCTAGAAGCAACAAGTGATGTTTTCTCTTGTTTTTGAAAACACCTAACCCTAGGAATGCATCTCAGGTAGGTAACTCATACAATGCCCTTAGAGAAAATAAGGTTTGGTACAGAGAAAACAACAGGATTTCCTGATAATCCCTGTTCCGTGGAGTATATAACTAGACAGTCTGGAGGCCCATATCTCTAAAGATCACGTTGTATGGTTCTCTTTCACATCTAAGTAGGTGGAAAACGAAGAGCTGATAATGTTTTAAAACCATATTTTTGATCCTCTTACCTCTGGTGTTCTTGCCAACTCTGACTCATCCTTCATGCCTCAGCCCGCAGGAGATCATGGGATTTGTAGGCAACAGGTGAGTCCCAAGCCTGCTATTGAACATATCATGACTTCTCACATTACTTAAGCTCTCTACGCCTCAGAATCTCCACCCATTAAATGGGTATAACAGTATCTACCCTTCAAAGTTATTTTGAACATTAAATGAGATAATGGATGCGAAAAGACCCCTTATCATTTTAAGGCATACTATATCCTATTATCCAAAGTGAACAGAGCTTATACTGTTTCAGAAAATACAGAATAATTCCCCCCTCCGGTAATATAAATGGATAAAAGACACAATTTTGGGATATCACGTAATTTTATGGCATTACAATTTATTTTTTTTTAACATTTTTATTTATTTTTGAGACAGAGAGAGACAGAACATGAACGGGGGAGGGGCAGAGAGAGAGGGAGACACAGAATAGGAAGCAGGCTGCAGGCTCTGAGCCATCAGCCCAGAGCCCGACGCGGGGCTCGAACTCACGGACCGCGAGATCATGACCTGAGCTGAAGTCGGCTGCTTAACCGACTGAGCCACCCAGGCGCTCATGGCATTACAATTTAAATGTTGTTAATAAACCTACAACTATATATTAACTTCACATTTTTCTTTTATTTCCACGTGTACTTATAACTAGAACCTAGCGTAAAGGAAAATGGGCTCATTTGACTTCTCTCTTGCCTTAAGTCCCCTTAAAAAGTAAAAAAAAACAAAAACAAAAAACAAATAAATAAAAGTCCTTTGAAAGAAGTTGTCTAAAGAGGAGGGTAATGTCATTTTCTTTCTTTCTTTTTTTTTTTTTTTTTTTTTTAAATTCAAGTTAGTGAGCATATGGTGTACTAAGGGTTTCAGGGGTAGACCCCAGTGCTCATCCCAACAAGTGCCCTCCTTAATGCCCATCACCCATTTAGGCCATCCCCCCGCCTCCCCCCAGCAACCCTCAGGTTGTTCTCTATATGTAAGAGTCTCTTACAGCTTTCCTCCCTCTCTATTTTTATCTTATTGTCCCTTCCCTTCCCCCACGTTCACCTGTTGTGTCTCTTCAACGCCACGTGAAAGAGGAGGGTAACATCACTTTCTTTAAGTCACTTTTCCAAATTCAGCAGAGCTGCAGCCTGCAGCCTGAATTTAATCAGAAAGTGACAGCTGCCTGCAAGGTCCACGCGGCCTAATGAGAATATTTTCCCTGGTTCTTGAACTCGTTTCTCTAGGTGAACATGTTCTCGGGGCGCCCGGGCGGCTCAGTCGGTTAAGCGTCTGACTCTGGATGTCGGCTCAGGTCATGGTCTCGCAGCCCCTGAGACTGAGCCCAAGTTGGGTTCTGCGCTGACAGCAGGGAGCCTGCTTGGGATTCTTTCTGCCCCTCCCCTGTGCTCACTCATTTGTCTCTAAATAAGTAAACGTTTTTTAAAACTTTTTTAAATGTTCTAAGTGGACCTTTCTTTTTCATTATATTGGCTACCAGTACATGCATACTATGAAATGATAAACTGCAGTGTCATCATCGCTATTATTATTGTTGTAAATAAACAGGCTAATCAATTACACGTGAATATTCTGAATGACGTACACTTTAATATCCCAGATCACAGACAGCCCAGACAGCCCATCCAGGAGGCCCAGGCAGGGAGCTCACGGGGCTTCAGCAAGCATAGCTCTGGGGTTAGAAGGTTCTTCCTGCCTCTGTCTACTCTGCTTGGACCTCTGCCGACAGGCTGGGAGCTTCCACCTAGAGCAAAGAGGAAGATCACAGCCTCTCCACACGAAGAGAACTAGCGTGCACTCCATGAATCTCCTCTTTATTTATTTATTTAGTTATTTATTTTGAGAGAGAGAGGAAAACATGAGTTGGGGAGGGTCAGAGAGAGAGGGAGAGAGAGGATCCCAAGCAGGCTCTGCACTCACAGTTAGCCCTGACCCAGGGCTTAAATTCAGGAACCCTGAGATCATGACCTGAGTCAAACTCAGACGCTTAACTGACTGAGCCACCCAGGCCCCCCAGTCTCCTCTTCTAATTAAATACATCAGATTGTGTGAACTCCATATAAAACAGGCCGTCCTGACCCCCTCGCCATCCTCATCAAACTTCTCTGGATGGACCTTATGGTGACAATAACCCCCCACATATATGCTGTTCTAAGCACTCTCTAAATTCTTCAGTGTACCATGGAACTTTTCTTATGAGCAGATATTACTTCTATTGTTTGTAACTTAAAGTTGCACACATTTTATAGTGTTGAGGAGGTTTAAAAATTTTACTCTCATTCCAGGTGCCTACTGAGCTTGTTCCCTTATAGCTGGAATTTCTACAATTATAGGAATAAATTTCTCTTTAAATTTTTCAGAAAACACCTTCATATTTTCATTTAAATTAACATCCTTAACATTCTTCAAGGTCAAAGACAAAAGAATTACATGCGTCTAACTATTAAGTATTTTCAAAACGTCGGGGCGCCTGGCTGGCTCAGTGGGTAGAGGATGTGACTCTTGATCTCAGGATTGTGAGTTTGAACCCCACGTTGGGCATGGAGACTACTTAAAAAAAAAAAAAAAAAGGAAACTACAAATCTCTACCAAGAACAGGAGACCTCGGAAAAATGCTATGCAGTCAAAGCTAGAATGATTTTGCATCTTTCACATGTATTAGTTAAATGTCTTGGAAATAGACCTACTGGAGTGGTTACAGCTTAAATAAGAAAACTATTTCAGCTAAATGAGGCACCTGGGTGGCTCAGTCAGTTGAGTGTCTGACTTCAGAGTCTGCTTGGGATTCTCTCTCTCCCTCTCTCTGCCCCTCCCCCACTCCACTCACGCTGTGTGTGTGTGTGTGTGTGTCTCTCTCTCAAAATAAATAAATAAACTTAAAAACAAACTATTTCAGGGGCGCCTGGGTGGCTCAGTCGGTTAAGCGTCCGACTTCGGCTCAGGTGATGATCTCACGGTTCATGAGTTCAAGCCCCGCGTCGGGCTCTGTGCTGACAGCTCGGAGCCTGGAGCCTGTTTCCGATTCTGTGTCTCCCTCTCTCTCTGCTCCTCCCCTGCTCACACGATGTCTCTCTCTCAAAAATAAATCAAGATTAATTTTTTTTTAAACAAACTATTTCAGTTAAGCTTATGATCGTGAAGTAAGCTAAGCAAGAGTTGCAATTGGGGTGAGCTTTCAAGTCTCTTATTATATTTCAAGGACGTGGCATAGTCATGGTACCATCTGTGGTAACATGGTAAGCATCTGCGGATCAGACTATGTTCTAGACGTCGGGGCTATGCCTTTGAATAAAGCAGGACAAAGTTCCCTACTTTGGTGCAGCTTCCATCGGCACACCCACCTGTAAGTATATACGTGGTGGTGATATGCATCCACGAGTTAACAAACACAAAAATACAGAAGTTCACGGTCCTTCCCACATCCTATCCTAAAGAGCAAGCTAGTGTGATTACTATCTCAGAGGCATGATCATGAAACACAAGTGTTCACTGCCCTTAAGGGATCATTGGTGTGCTATGATTTAATTGGTCAAGAGAGAATATCTCAGGCCTTCAAATAAAATAAATACAAGAATAGAAATCTCACCGTGGACTTGTCTACTAAACAGGGTCAGCATACTTGGCCATTTGTTCTGCTACATAATAGGTAAGGGATAAACACACATTTTGTAGCCTCTAAGTATTTAGTCATAGGGTCTTTTGCCAAAGTCCTCGTTTTAAAGAGAAGGAAATTGAGGCCAAAAGATGTTAAATGACTTGCCTGATACTATGCCATGAAGTAAGACCACAGCACTGACTCGTGCTCTCCTGGTCCCCAGGCCAGACTCTTGCTAGTCACAGCTTCTCTCTGTCACGCCTGGACTGAGAAAAGGACCGGGAAAGGGCACGAATAATCGTGATGGAATGCACAGGAGCCCGTTTTTCTAAAACTCCAGACCTGAAGTCAGGTTAAAAGAGGCAAAAGGAGGAATTCTTACAAAAATAAAATTCTTAAAATTCTTAAAAGAGGAATTCTTACAAAATAAAGCTTGCCCTAAAAACTATGAAACTTACAGTCAACACAGCATGTAGCAGGTGAAATGCTCAAAGACAGGGGGTAGAATTCAGCACAATGTTTTCATTCACTTCAAATTGATCATCACCACCGTCAACAATGTATGAGGTTAGAGATTCCTGGCAGCAGGCATAAGCCATTAAAGGAGAAGAAATTAGCATGTGTGATAGTTTACCTTCCATCTACTTTTTTAGTGACTGTTTTTGGTCATAATATTCAGTTTGAGTAGAAAATAGCTGACAGGCATGAAGGTCCTGTGTGTATCACAAAGAAATACAGGAAAATAGGTGTTTTTATGATGCAATACGTCAGTAGCTTTGGTCACAACTAACTTCCTTTTGACCTAAATAGACAAGAATATTTTGATCTTCATCCCAGATTTTACTCTATCATCTGTTAAAACTAAATTTAAAATCTTGGATCCAAGCCAATAATCAGTCACAAAACATATTGATGATGTTAAAGTCCTATGACTTATTTACTGACAGTTCTATCAGAAATTCTATATTTAAAATGAGTATTGTGATGGGGTGCCTGGGTGGCTCAGTCGGTTGAGCGTCCAACTTCGGCTCAGGTCATGATCTCGCGGTCTGTGAGTTCGAGCCCCGCGTCGGGCTCTGTGCTGACAGCTTAGAGCCTGGAGCCTGCTTTGGATTCTGTGTCTCCCTCTCTCTCTGCCCCTCCCCTGCTCATGCTCTGTCTCTGTCTCAAAAATAAATAAAAACATAAATAAAATAAGTATTGTCTTTCCCAACATCCTCCTGGGTAACACATCCCATGTGGGTAGGCATTGCTCAAAATGTTTTTGGAACCAGTCTTTAGGAAATGCCTTCAGAGCCAGATTACAATCCTGGCAAGAGAATCACTCGAATTACTTGAAAGTCGCACTTCATTTGTGACCAATTGTGATATCACCCAGCTTGGTCACCCACTCATTCATTAGCTTTGGCACTTATTTGGCTATTTCCAGAAGTCAAATTCATCATTAAAAGAGAAATAGTTACTCTCGCTGAAGTAGTTTTCCAAAGAATCTGAGCCGAGTCTTGGGCAGGCTGTTCCGTGACACTGGGACAGAGAACTAGCAGGAAGGGAGGAAAATCTGGGCTGGGCAGAGACCTGCTCACCGGGGTCCACGGTGTGGTCAGAAATGTCAAGCAGGTCCCCAAGACTGGTGGTGGTCCCGTGAAAGCCAAAGGCCTCACCATCCCCAGGATGGCTCAGGCAGTCAGTGGTTTCAGCCTGACCCATCTGGCCAAGGAGGCCTGGCCTCACAGAAATCTTTCCCTCCAAACACGGGCCACACAGACTGAGAGCAACGGCCCTTGGCCTCAGCAGCCCTGGCTTAAATCCCAGCTCTGAAATCTTCTAGCTGTGTGAATGTGAGCAGTTAGCTTGCATTATTTTCTACACTTTTGGATAAAGTCTGTTACTAAATAATAGGTGAGGTTTTAACTAAATAAATTGACATCGGGTCTAAATTTAAATAAGTAAGTAAATTGACATCAAGTCTATTTTTTATCACATTTGTCGATGGAAGACAGAGTCTAATAGTTCCATGTGCGTACTCTAAAGTCAGACAGACCTGGGTTCAATCCCAGTCCTTCCACTTAGTAGCAACTAACTGACCTTAGACAAGCGACCGGGGTTCCATGAGCTCTGTTGTCTTCATTGGTAAAATGAAGATTAAAAAGACCTCTATTGAATGGTTGTGATGAGATGACCTATATATACTTAGGATTATCCTTTTTTTTTTTTTTTTTTAAGAGAGCGTGCACTCAAGCAGGGGAGGGGCAGAAGGAGAGGGAGAGAGAATCTTAAGCAGCCTCTGTCCGCCCCGACGAGGGGCTTCATCTCAGGGCTGAGATCCTGACCTGAGCTGAAATCAAGAGTAGGTCGCTTAACCAACTGAGCCACCCAGGCACCCCTACTTGGCATCATTCTTAACACCTCAAAGGGCCCATTAATTACCATCCCATAATAACATAACAAAGTACTATGACCATTGTTTGTGTATAGGAGGAAATGAATGACACCCAAGTTCTAACCTCAAGTTGTTCAAGAGCCCAGTGGAGTTGGGGAGAGACAGGGAAGCAGTTATAAATAAATCCAGCAGTGAAGAGAAGGGCACAGTTTTGTGCGAACCACAGCGGAAAATACTGGAGCGGGTAGGTGGGAGAAGGAGAGTCAGAAAAGGCTTCTGAGGAAAATGCTCTTCAAACTGTGCCTTGAAGGAAGAGTACAAACTCCCCACCTGGTGGAAACAGCAAATACCAAGATACAGAATTACGTCAGTATAGCGCTCCAGGGACCTGAAGTTTCATGTTGCTTCTGGAATTTAGATGAGGTGGTGGTGGGATCCACGGGGAGGGGCTGACTTATCAGCCAAGTCAAGAACTTGGACTCTGGAACTCAGAGTTTGACTCCTGGCTCAGCAGCTTCCTAGTAGTATGACCTTGAGTAAGGTACTTAACATCTCTCGTCCTCTGTGCTCGCTTCGGCAGCACCTATACTAAAAATTGGAACATCTCTCGTCCTCAGTTTCCCCATCGGTAAAAAGGGAGTATGATTTAAATGAATACTTGTAAGGCGCCTAGTGCAGTGACTAGCACAATTAACATTTCAAGGAATTTAGCTACTGTGATTACCAGCATTATTAACCATAGGCAGCAGGATCATGGAATGCAGAAAACCTGGTCTGGTTTCCAGGGAAGCAGGGTGTGTAGGGAGCAGACACAGCACAGGCTCCCTCACTGGGAGCTGGTGGGGTAAGGCTGAAAACCTTCCCGTGCAGGTGAACTCAAAGGTCTTCAGTAGGGGGGCCAGGCAGAAACCTAGTCAAAAGCTGAAGAAATCACATGGGACACACAGTTCCATCCCATTCAGGAGGTCCTCCTGAGCGACGACACCATAGACTCCATACCCCAACAGCTGGATCTGAAATCATTAATACCCCTCTCTGGATTAGTTTTTGACACGGTTTATTGCAAGAAGACGTGAGACTAACATAGGAGGGAGGGAAAAGGCAGGCAGGACGATCTTTTAAACAATTACAATATCTTCGGAAACACATACTTGCATGTGTCAGTTATGGTATGTGTAATAAAAATTCCACCATGTTAATAACACCAATCTTTACCAGATTAAAAGCCAAAACTCTAATCCTATTATTTATAATAAGCCTTGGGCTTCTCTCTCATAGTAAAACAAATAGCTGTATTCAAACTGAGGAACTTATGAGAATCTTTAACAATTAAGCAAACTATCTCCTGCTTTTATCATTGAATTGTATAAATATTCATTATTTGTTGGGAAAAGAGTTGAATAAGCCTGATGACATGGATAATCTCAAATCTATCAAAGACATGGCCATTTATAATTCATGCATATCCTTTAAAGAAATCTGCTTTTGCAAGTCATACCAAATCTAACTTCGTGTGGACTACAACTTCTAAAAATTTGGTATCCAAAGGTGGGGTTAGGGGTCTTAACATCAGCCTATGCGCTTTCCTATGTTATACTTCCCTCTTGTGGTAAAATGGAAAACTGCAGCCGCAAAGTTTTGGTTTGCTTTGGTTTTTCTTGGAGTTTCCAGTTACGTTATCTTGCCTGACTTTACATATCCTTGTACGACGCCTTAAATACTTTATGGAATAAGGCAAAATCTAAATAAATAAGAAAAAATGTATAAATGGCTAGTACTGCCTAGGGGTTTAAAACATAAAACCCTGGGGTGCCCGGGTGGCTCAGTCAGTTAAGCGTCTGACTTCCACTCAGGTCATGATCTCACGGTTTGTGAGTTCGAGCCCCATGTCCGGCTCTCCAGAGCCTGGAGCTTGCTTCGGATGCTGTGTCTCCCTCTCTCTCTGTCCCTCCCCCACTCACACTCTGTCTCTCAAAAAATGAATAAACGTAAAAAAAAAAAAAACAAAAAACAAAAAACAAAACTTAAAAACACGTGAAAACCCTTTGCTTAGGTACAAACACCATCATCTGTAAAATGAGGATAACTATAGTAGTCCTGTTATGAGGATTAAATGAGTCAATATATGGAAAGTACTAAGTACTAAGAATAGGAACTGATACATGAGTGCCACTAAAAATGAGATCTATTGCCATCACCAAAAAGGTCCATTATAGCTCACTCCCAAGTACAGTGTTAACAGAAGTTCTCAGGGATCCACAGGCCACCTCCCCCCACTGTGTCCAACCCGAGACCGCATCCCCTTGGTAGGAATATTTAGCAGGGAGTACAGAAACTGAAGTGGCACCTAAGTTGAGCTATGATTATGTCTCCTTTCACAGGAGCAAGTAGGTCATAGAATATTCATATGTATGTTGGACCTCGGCACACTCCTTTTAGCTTCTTCATTTTGCAACTGAAGAGCTTGGGGCCCAGACCACTGATAACACAGTTCTCCCGGCACATTTCCAGCACTTCTTCCATTGGTCCCCAAAGCAACATGATGTGATAACCGCTTAATGCTTCTGAGTCCTTAGAAACATAAGTAATTTCCAGGAGAAGGCCAAAGCTGTGACTGACCAACCACAGGTTGCCCCTCCTCACCCCCGAATTTTTTAAATGCAAATATTTTCTTGCAAGTAAGCATAAGAACCAGCCTGGTGGAAGGATGACAGGGAACCTGGGCATTCTGGGCAACCAGTACTACTCAAGCTGACTGCAACAAAAGGCAGGCTGGGTTCTGCAACACCTTTGGAAACATGTCTTCGGTGATGGACTTGATGCACCACTGTGGTCTTAGAACTCACACACCTCTGTGGAAATCGCCCTTGCTCAACACCCTGCCCCCTTTCCCAGTGTTTGGTCAGTGAGAGAATACAGAGACTCAGCATCCTCTGATCAACGGGAGACTACCCTCAGAAGGCTATCCCAGCTCCCTATGGGATCTGACAAGGGCCACCCTCATTAATACTGCATCACACCCCAGCTTCTCATGCACCCACTCCCGCTTCCTCCCTTGCAGGGTCTTCTGCTGAGAACCCCTAGACAGACTCCCTACATCTGAGTCTACAGAGAACCCCACTTGTAACAGCCCTTTTCTGACACGAAAATCTTACACTTCATTCCACTGACCAGTGTTTGGTTTTGTTTCCAATTTGAAACAAATCCAATTACACACTCAACCTCTCCAATCTAAGGAGGGCCTCTGCTTAATATCCAGCAGAAATCCTCATTCCTTATTGCGATCATATAAATGGCTGCATCTCCCCCAACCCAATTCCTGTTTAAACTTCCTAATTAAAACACAAAGATACTCGCATTGTAAAAGCAAAGGCCCTTTGATAGATACCTCACTCCCCACAATGGTCCCCTGCCACTGGTTTTGATTTGGGGCCCCAGATTTTGCGGCACACCCCTGCGAAGCCTCTCGCCTCGTTGCCCCCACCAGCACCACTGCCGTCATCGGCACGTCTCAACCAGGCAAGATTCTGAGCAGTATTAAATTCCTATGGTCTCTATTATAAAACCAACACTTTTTCTTCATTTTCCGTGTTAAAATCCTTCATCAAATACCCTTGCTCAAACACGTTATAGGATTGACTAGTAGCCAGTTGGGAAGAATGCAACCCAGTTTAAGGCATCTGGGGAAGAGGGAGAGAGAGGGTCTCTTCTAGGGCAAGTGGGAGAGTGTTTCAGTCAGGAAATTAAGCTAGCCTTTATATAATTTGTAAGAAGAGTTTCAGCATTCATGGCATGTTTAGGCAAGTTTATGAGGTAAGCAAATGATTTTATAAATAACACACAGTATTAGATCATGTATGTACAGGGTTCATGAAGGCTTACACAGAATCCCTGAGCCTCAGGAACTCCACAGTAAACCCCAGTCACCAGAAGCCCAAGTGTGGGCCCTTTGGGAGGTTTCCTGAAGGATTTCAGGGCACGTGGTTATGACTTCCAGGACACCAGAAGTCATGCTTCTGAACAGAGGGAAGCCCAAGGCCAACTGAATCCCCGTGTCATGGTGCAGAAATGTGCTTTGGGTAGGTAGGAAATTCATCCTGAAATAGAACAGAAAAGCCCGCCCCCGCCCCCCATAAAATCACCTTGAAGTCTAACAAGAAACGTACTTCCTTTGGCAGAGGATGGCATCTTCCAAAGGTTCCTTCTCCTAGTTGTTGAGGAAGGATTGATTGTTCGTTATGTATTTTTCAGTAAGGAAACTATAAAACTGAAAACGCAAGACTCCCTTGGGGGTTAAAAAGCAGTTATTTCAGAGGGAAAAAACCCTCTAATTGCAAGGACAATGGAGGAGAAAAGGCAGATGAGGGAAATGTACATGAAGGGCAAGAGCAGACAGCTGATAACAGGATAAGAAGTATCAGAAAACTACATAGAAGGAATGACAGGCAAGTGTCAAAGCTACCCTGCTGCACTTGCTGTCATGAATGCTTTGGACTGCAAGTAACAGAAAATCCAGAAGGCCCGTTTTTCTTATGTCTCTCAAATAACAGGAAGTCTGCAGATAGCCCTTGCTAGGAGTATTCGCTCAACAACTCTGTGATGTCAGAGTTCACATCTCTGTGATCCAAAGCCTGTTCCTCATGGTCATAAGATGGCTGCGGCATGGCCACTCCTAACCGGAAGGTGGCTGGGGAGAAAAGGGTTGGAAATGACGGTGAGCCAGGCAATGAACTGTCTAGCACAGCAACAGGAAAACCGGGCAAACCAGGCTTTTCTGAAAGGGGAGGAGTCTGGCAAAATGGGTAAGTGCCGAGTCCATTCAAATGGAACCTAGGCTCCCAGCTGTTGTGTAGGCTGAAGAATCTAGGGGAACATGTAAGTGTCCACATCTCTGTAGTATATGAATGAAGAGGAATAAAATACCTATTCCAAGCATACATGTGTTTCATTTTTATTACCCAAGGCATTCTCCCTTCAAAACTCTTTCAAAAAAATAAAAAGGTTCAGACGGTTATGACACAGTAAGGAGAAAACATGAATTTGATTTGCTACAAAACACAACCAAGTTCAAAAACCACATTTATTTACAAAAGTACAGAGTATCAATGTAAAAAGGAAAAAAGGAAGTAAAATGATAGGCATTCATATTTACATAGATGTGTAGGTAAAACTTATCAAGATTCTTTAAATATTTCTGCTTCTAACAAAGTCAGTTTCTAAGAATAATGCTTTATCACCTCAGGAGGAATTTTTAGGAGAATCAAGCTATATGATTCAAACTAGAACTATTCTAATGAAAAAATTATATTTTGTATTCTTCGAAAATCTCCAAGTTCCTGGAGGTCAAGTAAACCAGATCACTACCAATTTCTAAGATTCAAAAACTCTTAAATTAGGAAGTCATAAATGCTTTTAAGAAATTGATTTTAAACATCCAGGGGCATCTGAGTGGCTTAGTCAATTAAACATCCAACTTTAGCTCAGGTCATGATCTCATAGTTCGTGGTTCAAGCCCCACATTGGGTTCTGTGCTGACAGCTTGGAGCCTGAAGCCTGCTTCAGATTCTGGGTCTCTCTCTCTCTCTCTCTCTCTCTGTCCCTCCCCCATTCATACTGGGTCTCTCTCACTCTCTCTTAAAAATAAATGTTTAAAAAAAAAATCGAAATATACTATCATTTGCTGAGTACTACAATATATACTTCGTTT
The DNA here is from genome assembly GCF_014898765.1 of Herpailurus yagouaroundi. Lineage (NCBI taxonomy): Eukaryota > Metazoa > Chordata > Mammalia > Carnivora > Felidae > Herpailurus > Herpailurus yagouaroundi. The sequence continues at coordinate 29,598,210 of NW_024412429.1, read as the reverse complement.
ACATTAATTTCTTTAACAAAATTTTTTTATACATTTATTTATTTTTGATAGAGACAGAACACAAGTGGGGGAGGGGCAGAGAGAAGGAGACACAGAATCCGAAGCAGGCTCCAGGCTCCAAGCTGTCAGCACAGAGCCCGACGTGGGGTTCGAACACACAAACCGCAAGATCATGACCTGAGCTGAAGTCGGACCCTTAACCGACTGAGCCACCCAGGTGCCCCAGTTTACATTAATTTCTTAATCTATTAAAGTGCCCCAGTTTACATTAATTTCTTAATCTATTAAAATGATTACCCTAGGGTGGGACCCTACCGTTCTCTAAGGAGAAACATTAAGTCATTTACTACATAGCTCCTAGGAAAATCATCCAAAGCGTGCATTCAGCTTTTAATAACAGCAATATACATGCAGAAAGAAGGCCATACACCTAACCACTACCGTGAGTAGCCAGTTATCTGCTGGATCTTCCAAGAACAGAGACAGGTGTTCTTATGAGTCAAGACTCTTTAGACCCCCGCACTGATATATTCCAGTGCACAGACTTCATTCAACTTTGTTAACGGACTGAGATCCTTCAGCATGTAGTGAAAGGCACGCGGGCACACTTCAACGACCTTTCCTTGCCAGTGTAAACTCAGCTGACATTGTTCACACATTGGTCAACATCTTTGGGGTTTGTCAGTTCTTCCTTTAGTTCACTGTTCTGTGAAATGGGACGCCAAACGGAAATAAAGCAAACGTGCAACCCGGAAATTATTCTCAGGTAAAAGCAGATGATAATGCAATGACCAAACAACTCCTGGAGGTTTAATCCATCCAACAATAAATAGTCCTCTGAGACAGGACTATGTGTCTCTCGGGCACTGTGCCCAGAGCTGAGCACACAAAAGTGAGGAGTCTCAGCTGCAGAGACTGAATGCCCAGTCAACTACAATTTGAGTCCCCGTGTGTCCAGCCCTCAGCGAGGTGCCGTAAAATATACAAAAAGAGATGGTTCTTTCTCTAAACTGCTTGTAGTTGGTTGGAGATAAAATGCTGAACACTGAACAGTGTAAGACAACCCAGAACCTCCTCGCTTATCCACCATCACTGGGAAATATGTTCCACACAGCGAACAGCTTACATAACTGAAGGTTTTCAGATATCCAAAATTTTAATAAACCCACCTCTAGTCACTGCTCTGCCAATCCAATGTGGGGTTACAGGCAGATTATTTCAGCACTGAGGGTCAGGTGATACTGGCCTGACTTATTCATGCTTTTTTATTTTTAGGACATTGCTGTGAAGATCAAACGAGGCGTGCAGAAAAGTACATGGCAAGTTATACATTTCTACACAAATGTCAAATGTTTATTTTCAGGCACATTGGCATTTTTGATTGTAATAATTCTAAAGTAAACCATACTGGCCCTCTTACAGTTAAGAATGTCCAGAGTCAACATGATGAACACACCCACGAGTAACTCAAGAGACAGCCCTGCCCGTGCTGGAACACAAGTGGGACAATTTCCCCCACTCTGTTATGCTCTTTGAGTTGCTATCTGCTTTCCAGTTGTTCCGTGTCCACTGCTGAAGCCCCCACCCCCCACTCCTCAGAGCTATGCACCTGCCGTTAGACCCCAGCCTCCCTCCCAACCCTCTCATTCCGAAGGCTTATTCTTCTGTACCTACTACCTCAACTGAGCTGTGATATGGGAAAACCAACCCCCAAATTAAAGCTATGTCTAAATCAAAGAGACTTCAAATAAGGAGCAATTTCAAGGGTCAAATATAAATATAGAAAATGTCCTTTTAAGCAACCAAGAAGCATTGTCATTGAAGGTAATTATGATCCCATTTGCTTTTCAAAGAGCACTGTTAACATTCTATTTAACTAAATAATCCAGTCTTTATATTCGCCTGAGAAAAATACTGGAGTACTTAAGTTTCAGACTTCGTTCATACAGCAGACAGCAACATCAAGTTAGCACCCGTCCAGGACAAGTCTTTATAAACTTATGCACAAGTATTTTTCAAATCAAGTGTTTTATTTAAAAAAAAAATTCATAGTAAGGTACAAGCAAAAAAGGAGCATGTAAAAGTTAACAGAAACAACAGAAACGTTAGCGGTACCAGCAAATAACTGTATGGTCCATTCTGTGCAAGAACTTCAAGAGAACTTGAAGGCAGAGATACATCATGGACAATACGCTTTTGAAAAATTAAAAAATTAACTTTACGTTATTATAGCTCACTCTTGAAGTTTCTGGACTAGAAAATGGAGAAGACTCCCAAGACCTATTTTCTTTCTCAAAGGAATCATCTTCTTGGAATGCAAATTTCTGCTTAAGTGCATGGGATATTAAAGACACTGGATCCCAGTGTGAATCTTGTCTTTTCCTCTTATGAATGGGTCTACCTCCAGGTGACCTATTTAAAAAAAAAAAAAAAAAAAAAAAATTGAATTAAAGCCTTGTGTAATTAATTTAAGCTCCTTGTTGACAAACATGCCAGAAATACAAGCATAATAAATTACAATCTAATTATTCTTCAAGAGATTAAAAATTTTTGCCAAGGAATAAGGAATCTGGAAGGCACAATGAATTAGGAATTAGAAAACCAAGAAACTGATGGGGCACCCGGGTGGCTCAGTCAGTTGAGCGTCTGACTTCGGCTCAGGTCATGATCTCACAGTTCGTGGGTTCAAGCCCCACGTAGGGCTCTGTGCTGACAGCTCAGAGCTTGGAATCTGCTTCAGATTCTGTGCTCCATCTCTCTCTACCTGCCTGCCCTCCCCCCTCCCCACCTCTCTCTCCCTCTCTCCCCCACAAAAAAATAAACATTAAAAAAAGAAGAAGAAAAAAAAAAAGAAAACCAAGAAACCAGGAAGTCTGGTTCCTAGATGTTTGGACTGAACAACTGGATGATGGTGTTGTTGCCTTTACTGAGATGCAAAAGACTTAGGGTAGAACAGGTTTTCATTAAGCCATAGGACTAGGTGAGATCACCAAAGGAAACAATGTGGATACAGAGAGAAGGGGACTGAGGTCTGAGCCAAAGGAAGAAAGTGTTCCAAGGAGGAAGGGACCACAGACAGTACCAAATACTGCCAAGACGTCAGGTAAGAGGAACAATAAGAATTGACCATTAGATTTAGCACCAGCGTTACTGGTGACCTTGACAATGCACAGTTTTCAGTGGAGTGATGGGGACAGAGACCATATTACAGTGGGTAGAAGGCGGCGGTGAGAAATGCAAACAAAGTTCTGATGAGAAGAGTTTATATCAGAAAGAGAAGCAGAGAAATAATAATAGCTGGGGATATACATGTTTTGAAGATGGTAAATACTCAGGTATGGGGAGAATAAAGTAGAGAAGAAAAATTTGATGATGTAGAAGACAGAAGGGATAATTTTAGGTAAAATCCTTGAGAAGATAAGAGAAAAGGAGACCTAGTGACCAAGGGGAGAGCCTGGACATGAGTAATGGCATTCCATTCACAGTAACAAGAGAGAAGGCAGAGAACACGAACAGTGACTGTAACTGTGAAGATGTGGCAAATCTTATCTGACTCTGTAGTAATGTATAATGCATGGTTAGTTGTAGAAAAATGAGATACTGGGGGTGGAAGGGAGACTCTACCAGCCTCCTAGCTGTGTCTCCAGTTATGGTAACAGTCAGTCACTGTCTTACACTGACTGGGCCCAGTGATGCCAATAAGCCCTCTAGCTGGAACAAGTGTGCACATTCAGCCACATTCTTCTCTGTATCAGCTTCCTCACACAAGGGTCAAATCATACCCTCATTAATAATGAAATGATGTGTCTGCCCTAACACTATTATACAGAAAATATATTTTCTCACTAAAAACCTCATTGAGGGATTTCCAGATGAACATGGCAGATCTCTGTGAAATCCTACTAAAATGACAGTATAGAAATTAAAAAAATACATACCCACAAAGACAAAGAAATTACGAGAGAGTGGGTAAGAACTGCAACAAAACACTGGAAGACGGTGAAGATAGTGGAGGGTGAGCTGCCTTCCTGAAGGGGCTCCCCTGAAGGGACTGAGGAAAAGTCTACACACTGAATAAAATGTAAAACTCAAGACTGAGTCCCCAAGTGCCCAGCATAAGAAATTAAAAAAGGAACTCTCCAGGGAACATCGTCATGAAATTTCAAACCAGGACTAAAGAGAAGATCTTAAATGTTTCAAGAATAAGGAAAATAGATTTGATACATAGCCAGGAATGAGAATGACATCAGCTTCTCCACAGGAACAGAAGCTAAAAACTGATGGAACAATGTCTTCAAAATTCTGTGGAAAAATGGTTTTCTGCCTGTTGTATACCCAGCCAAACTAGCAATGAAGTGTTAGAATAAAATCATAATTTTCAGATATGCAAAGCCTTAAAATAATCTTTTTTATAGACCCTTTCTCAGAAAGGTATGGGAAGATAGGACACCCAAGAAATGGGTGAGGCAACACAAGAGACAGGGTAGAGAATGCCATAATGATGGCCAAGGAAATCCTTGGCATGGTAACAATGCAGCAGGCTTGGGGGAACAAGACAGTGGAGCAGAACAGAGAGCTCCTACAGGGGAAATTATTTTAAAAAGAAAAAGAAAGAAACTCAGAGAGACAATTATTAGCTGCAATAAAAAATAAAATTATTCAACAAGCAAAATGTAATCATAGCATAAGGAAATGGCTTAGCTGTGAATGTTTACTGTTATAAGGATGTAAATTCTGAATACTGATTTAAGTAAAGACGATGGATTTAACTATATGGGGAAGACAGAATAAGAAGTGTATTTATGTGTACATGTTAGGCGGCAGAATGTCTGAAAGGATGTACTCCTGAGTTTTAACAAGCGGAAATAAATATAGTTAAAATATCAAGAAATAGCAAAAGGAAGTAGTACACTGTTCCAAAATTATGGAGATAAGACACTAAAAGAAACAGTAAAAAAAAATAGAAAATGATTCTTTCTGGGAGAAGCGTTTGGAGTGAAGAAGAATCAGAGAGAAGACCTGTCTATGTTTACTTTGATAAATATAATAAATTATTACAACATCACTAATAGAATTTTGATTTATTTCTCAAGTTATGACAACATACCGTTCCACAGCACGGAGCTTAACCTTATTCATATCCTTTAGAATGTCCAACATATTCGGAACATCTTTATTTTCCTGGCTTTTCGAACGATGACTGTCATTAGTCTTACTATCACCTGACTGCTGTCTTTTCACTTCATTTGCTGAGTTATCTGAGTTACATGTATTATTAGTTCCTGGCCATGTGAGTGAACATGGACGTTGCGGAGAAGAAAGCTGAGGGGGCACTGGAGGAGGAGGAGCAGGTGGAGGGAAGAACACTGAACTTGAAAATGGATCTGGTTTGACACTCAGTTCAGCAGTTCCTGGCGATGGCCTTTGTCCCAATCTGCTAGGTTCGCTGTTCAAGTCAAAGAGGCCTAAAAACAAAGTAGTCTGTTGAAAAAATCATGCAAAATTCTCTCCAACATAACACATAACACTAATTAGAAACAAAAAAGGAACAATTTCGGTAATGCTACTAAAATAACGATGTGGCCAGGAAAAAGAAGCAATCCCATCTGCTTAGTAATTTTTATAAGAGTCAAACCAAAGAATAAGCTTATTTTTAATCCAATTAGGATTTTCTGGGTAGGCCTTTAAAGGGAGGAAGGGTGAGAATGCATTTTAAAAAGAAATCAAAAAGTGCTTTTTCAGTAATTAACATACAGTCTGAATTTCATCCTCTATTTAAAAAAGCTAAAACACAATCAACAATTCGTAGTTAGAAACATTCAAACTGGTATATTCACTCTATGATGACACTGTAGAAATGCCCAAGCATATATTTTCTAGGCAAGGCCTAGGACGGATACTGAGTACTTAACTTTTTCACAACAGATTTGCTCCCAAAAGACTTTTTAACACGACTGGTTAAAAATAATGTGTGTGTATATTTCATTTTAATTGCTATTATTATATATCAATATGTATAATATTTATGCATAAAATACATAAATATACAATACTGTATAAACATTTCATGTTATATATAAATTATATGTGTGTATATGGATGTGTACAGATACATGTATATATTATGTATGTGGGTGTATGTTGTTTAAAACCAGTCACATCTCTAAAAATTTAGAAAAGGATCATCTGGAAAACATTATTCAACCTGAATTTAGTGAAAGAACAGCAACAATAACTTCAAACTACAAATACATGAAGACCTTATATTCATCTTCTTTCAAATTAATATATTCTTCCTCATAAATATCAATGCTTTTCTGAAGAGTTAGAAAAGTTTACTTAGAAAACAGCTTTTCAATACAAAAGTACAATCTACAGCAGTACAGCTGGAACCAAAGCCATGCCCCTCACCGCAAATGTGTCTCCATTTATTCTACATAAACATCAGACATAGCAATATTACACCCTCGATATCCTCGACATATTTAATGTCATTCACAAGACACATTAGCATCTGATGCTCTCATTTGGGACCCTACTGACTGAAATGAAATGGTAGGTGAGCACCATCTAACTAAGACAGAACGCAGCATGGCACTCACCAGCGTTTGCACGGTTTTTCAGTTCCTGCATTTGCACAATTGCAGCGATCTGAGTGCGAAGAAAAGTCAGCTCATCTTCGAGGGCAGCTATTTTTTTAATTGCAGCTTCATTTACAGGCCCATCGTTTTTGGTCCGTTTATTCTGTCTTGGAGCAGGCAGCAGTGGATTCCAAACTGGTGGCAAAGGATGGAAAAATTCCATTTTCTTCTCTTCTTCATTTTTCCATATGCTATTTCTGTGGGTGGAAGGAAGGAAAAACTGAGGGGGGAGGTGGAATTTCCCCAAAGAAATAAATTCTTTCAGACAAAGAGGAATAAAGACACAAAAACAAAAATCAGAGTAGCTCTCTTCATCTCATCATTGTCTCCAGACTCACTGAGGACAAGCACAACAGCTTATGTAACTTTGTATTCTCAATATCTAGAACAGAACAGTTGCCTTTAATAAGTGACCAGTAAGTGGTCAGTGAATGAAGGAACAAGTCTTGCTTTTAGACTGTAAAACAAAAATAATTGTCTTGTAACTGTTCTACCTAATTGGTTTAAGCACAGTACAAATTGATTTATTTAGAAATAAAGTTGATTTACTTAGAAATTCTACATACTCTGAATATATGGTACTGAATGGCCTTATACTAAGCATTATGTCAGGGATATGTTTATGGTATTCTAATTTTTTTTTAATTGATAAACCACTTTGATACATAATAAATTTAGCCAGAATATTTGGATAATTGACCCTTATTGTGTTTATAGCCTATATCTGAATATACTAACACTTAAGTTAGTACTCCCGAACAGTAACACATTCAAATTTCAAATATATTTATTTAACATCGTTGCCTGGTACACAGTAAACACTATTTAAGTTTTGGCTAAATATGTAAAAAATAACCAAATATGGTATCTAGCAGAGGAAACAGCTTTCTCCTAAAAATGGACATAACGATTTTGACACCCTTTTAATATCATTCCTTCCTAGGCCTACATTAAGAGAAATAGGAAATAAAAATGTCATCCTTATTAGGAAGATATTAGTAGGTCACAGGGCAGTACAGAGACAGACACAAGATTCAATTAGTATGATCGAACTTCAACACGTGCAAGAATTAAGATTACAGCCCATATCCCACCTTCCACAGGAAGTATGTACAATTACCGAAATCTGAGATAACTGCCTTCTTCATCATTTGCCACACGCAAAGTATCAGCAAAAGATGGAACTACAGATCCATAGTTACCAGGGTCTACAGAGTTCAATAGAGGGATCAACTAAAGTAAAAAAGGGGAAGAAAAAAAAAAAAGTCAGAGCTTTGCTGGGGTGGGGGGGAGGGGGTAGAACACATGCATGCCCATGGAAATTGCCTAAATTAAAAATCCCTGAGTTAAGAGGAAAAAGGATATGCAACAGAAAAACATGCACCTGTTAGCAGGGCAAAAAATACTGAGGAAAATGTTATCTAAAGTCTAAATATGTAGCAATATTCTCTACCCTGGTTAATGTCATCTGTCATAAAACACAAACTAGAAGAATAAAATAAGCTATTCAGGTGTTGCTTTGTGTCTGCTCATCTTTGAATGTAATTACTTAAAGAAATAAACACAAAAACATGCAAGAGGTTTTTGGCTTTCAGGAAACAGTTCTTCTTCTGTTCTACTCTATCTCTAGAAGTACCTGGGATTATTGTATACATAGTGCTTAAACAATGCATGTTGACTGACTTACCTCAAAATTAGGCCTGGGACAAGGATCTAGAGGAAGAATTTTCCCAATAAGACGAACAATACTCCGAGCTGATCCATAGTCTTTATTTTCTCTAATCTGCAAAACCTATTTACACATAGAACATTGTTTAAAAACTACTCTGTTAGGGGCGCCTGGGTGGCTCAGTCGGTTAAGCGTCCAACTTCGGCTCAGGTCATGATCTCGCGGTTTTCGAGTTTGAGCCCCGCGTCTGGCTCTGTGCTGACAGCTCAGAGCCTGGAGCCTGCTACAGATTCTGTGTCTTCCCCTCTCTCTGCCCCTCCTATGCTCATGCTCCATCACTCTCTGTCTCCCAATAATAAATAAATGTTAAAAATTAAAAAAAAAACAAACCACTATTCTGTTAAAGCCATGTTTATATATCCATGAAGAAAAGTAGATGTAAAGGATGCACTTATTTTGAAACACTTATTTTGAAAAGAAAATACAGAAGGGCATACTCAAAGTATTTTCTTCAAAGAATTAAACTTTGGGGCGCCTGGGTGGCTCAGTCTGTTAAGCATCCAGCTCTTGATTTTGGCTCAGGTCATGATCTCAGAGTCCTGAGACGGAACCCCTGTCCAGCTCCGTGCTAAGCTCAGAGCCTGTTTGAGATTCTCTCTCTCTCTCCTCTCTCTCTCTCTCTCTCTCTCTCTCTCTCTCTCTGTCTCTCTGCCTCCCATGCCCCTGCTAGTTCTCTAAATAAATAAACTTAAAAAAAAAAATTAAACTTCATTCATATTTGTCCTAAAAAGAAAAAAAAAAAAAAAAAAAAAAAAGGATGGGAGTTAACCTATGTAATATTCCAGAAAGAAAGGTCTCTTAAGAAAGCACCACAGGGGCACCTGGGTGGCTCACTTGGTTAAACATCCAACTTCAGCTTAGGTCATGATCTCCCAGTTCGTGCATTCGAGCCCCACATCGGGCTCCATGTTGACAGCTCAGGGCCTGGAGCCTGCTTCAGATTCTGTGTCCCCCTCTCCCTTTGCCCCTGTCCTGCTCATGTTCTGTTTCTCTCTCTCAAAAATAAATAAACATTAAAAAAAAAAAAAAAGGACCACAAATTCACTTTTGTCCTATTTCTGATAATGACAAAATATTTTAGGGGCGCCTGGGTGGCTCAGTCGGTTAAGCGGCCAACTTCGGCTCAGGTCATGATCTCGTGGTCCGTGAGTTCAAGCCCTGCGTCGGGCTCTGTGCTGACAGCTCAGAGCCTGGAGCCTGCTTCAGATTCTGTGTCTCCCTCTCTCTGACCCTCCCCCGTTCATGCTCTGTCTCTCTCTGTCTCAAAAATAAATAAACGTTAAAAAAACAAAAACAAAAAAAAAAAAACTTGAGGGAACTTTATCCAGAAAAATTGCCTCCTCTCCTCCCAGCTAAACATCTTTTGGCCCAGTCAAAAATTGACAATTTCAGTTTCTCAAACAATGAGGTAATACAGAGTGCACTTATGTAATTCCTTTCAAAGGTGAAATAAAGAGGGGGAACAAACTAATCCGGCATTAGACAATTTAAGAATTCTTTACTTACAGCGAACTATATCTGCCAGAAGTCAGTTCTTAGAAAGATGATAGAAATGAAATACGCTACTATAATTCAAATAACATCTTGTCTTTGGCTTGGGCTTTCCAAATTGGTGTAAACAATTCCCACAGAAGCCTCCTCAAAAATATGACATAATATTTCTGCTTTTGGCAGAGATTTCAAGACAAAGAAAGCACTTTCTTCAAAAAGCATTAAAACTTGGACTTTTCTTTTTTCCTAAGATCCCATAACAAGGAGAGTTTATTACAAGCAACAGACGTAGGTAGCATCCTAACAGCATCTTCTTGGAAATGGACATACAGTTCTAGAACTCAGGAAAAAAATCTGGGATTTAGATGGATTTGGGAATCGTCAGCAGACACAATACATGATAGGTAAAAATTAAAGCCATTTGACTAGTTGAGAAAAACTGGGGCTAGAGAGGAAGATCCAGAAGCCACTGGCACAGAAAATGCCATTCCTCTACTTTCAAATAGTAAGATTCTGAATGTATCCGATCACATCCAAACACCTGAGTTCAGAACCTGACTATATGAAAGTAGAGGAAACATTAAAACATTAAACTGATTACATCATAGGGTGCCTGGGTGGCTCAGTCAGTTAAGTGTCCAACTTCAGCTTGGTGTCGTGATGCCGCGGTTTGTGAGTTCGAGCCCCGGGTCGGGCTCTGTGCTGACAGCTCGGAGCCTGGAGCCTGCTTCAGATTCTGTGTCTCCCTCTCTCTCTGTTTAATGTTTAATAAAAAATTTGAAAAATCTTTTTAAACAGATTACATCTACTGGCCTCATAAGCTTCCATCAATTCTGCGATCTCAGTCTCCACAACATCCTCCATGTATTCTGTATTATTCTCCAGTCACTCTGAAAAGTCCTCTGCCACTTGGCACAGTTCTATCTATCCGACCGAATTACCCACTCACTACGTCAATAACACGAGCTCTTTTGCGTATAGCAATTTTCCTCATGGTCTCAAAGACAAGCCAATGTTATCCTAATTGCCAAGCACTTACGCATGTGCCCAAAGGGCACCACTCTACCTCCAGCCCTGGCACCAGCTGTTTTTACCTGTGTTCTAATGTCAGATGCACACTCCTCTACAAATTTGACTCTGCTTTCGGGAGTTTCCTAGGCTCTAAATTCCTAAACCAGTTCCAAGGAGCACCACACAACAGGATACCTAACTACACGTAACTTTGTTTCATTTGCCGTGTTCTCTCTGCTCCATTAAGACTGTCAACTCCAGGGGCAGAGATGTGTTTTTGTTCCTTTTCAATCCTACAGGGTAGTAGTTCTTAACCATAAATCACAATCACCTACACCTACAATCACTTCAGAAGTACGTATTCTCCAAAAGAAAAAAAAATACAAACCACATATGTAAGACAAATTTTCTAGTAGCTACATCTGAAAAAGTAGAAAGAGGTAAAATTAATTTATGTTCATTTATTTTTGAGAGACAGACAGACAGACAGGGCAAGGGAAGGGCAGAGAGAGAGAGGGAGACACAGAATCTGAAGCAGGCTCCAGGCTCTGAGCTGTCAGCACAGAACCAGATGCGGGGCTCGAACCCGCAAAATGTTGATTATGACCCGAGCCAAAGTTGGATGCTCAATCAACTGAGTCTTCCAGGAGCCCCAAGTGTTTATTTTACTTTTGAAAGAGAGAGAGGGAGAGTATGAGCAGGGGAAGGGCAGAGAGAGACTGGGAGACAGAGGATCTGAAGCAGGCTCTGTGCTGACAGCAGACAGCCCAATGCAGGACTTGAACTCACAAACGGTGAGATCATGACCTGAGCTGAAGTTGGAGGCTTAACAGACTGAGCCCCCCAGGCGACCCGGACTTTACTGATGTGACTTTCCTACCAAGCAGAGATTTTCAAGTTGTTTCAGTGATAGGTTCATTACCACTCAAAAAGTGTTCATCCTCTTGATATTATGTGTTCTCATATTACTAATGGATAAATTACCCCAACTACTCTTAGCTGGAGAAAATAAATTACAAAAACAACAATATTTAGAAAGACTACAAATCCATGCTGACTTCAGCTGGGTATTCTGCACAGGTATATTCTGCGACCTCTTCAGAGCATGTGTTGTTCTCTACTGTCTTGCCCAAAGCAATCACCGATCTCTGAAATCCCCAAAGCCACCATTTTTATTACCTGGCAGAAGCCTTGACTCTGCTCTTACTGAGAAAACCAAGGACTCCAACTTAACATACCTCAATTTTTATTTCTGTCCATCCCAAACCTCTCCACCATCTCTCACTTTTATCCTACTCAACTGTCTGTCTTCTTTCCAGACTTATTATTTATATTCCTTGCCCAGCTACCTTCTCCAGGACATTGCTCATCACTCGCTCTTTCATTTGAATTTTTAACTTTTTTTTCCTGTCTATGAGGTTCTTCTCCAATGCTTGCAAACATGAAGTTATCTCTAACACTGGAAAAAAAAAATGGCGATCCTACTCCTTCAAGTTGATGGCTCTTGATCTCTTTTCACAAACTTTTCAAAAGAAAGTTGCTGATGCCACTACCCTTCCTTAGTTATTCTTCAAACTACACTACAGCCGCCACTCCACCTACACAAATCCCTAAAGGTATCAATAATCCAATAATAAGCAGATCTTTAACTACTATTCAGTCCTCATTATCTTCAATGTATTCTTGAAATTCAAAATGCATCAGTAACACCCAACATCTTCCATTATGTCACCAAAGTCCCTGAATTCAAATATCAAAAGAATGTAGATAACCACAAATCTGAAATCTCTTTTTCCAACATTCTAGAACTATTTCTCTATCTGTAGGATATTTGTATTTATATAATCCAACAGCACATCTGGCTCACTTCACCTGCTGATTCAAACTAGTTCCTCATACTGAATTGCCTATTTATAATATAATAATTGCCTATTTATAATTTATAACCACTCTTCAACTTACTTTTGTTTAAAATCTTGAAAGTGTCCTTGGCTATTCTCTTCTAATTCACCCCAACAAATAGCAATGATTTGCCCATTCTATAAACTCCCCAACTATTCTTTCTTATATTCAATCTTGTATTATAGTTATCTGTATGTTATTTGTCATATTGTATTTTAAGCAGTATGAATACAAGATCGTGTATTGCTCTATACCACCCAAAGAACCAAGCATATTGTGTTGGATATGGTAATGCTCCATAAGTAGAGAAAATTGGATTTGCTTGTACTCCTTAGGCCTAAGTCATCCTCTCTCCAGATTTATTCTGAATTTGTTGAGCTATAACTTGCCATTATATACCCAAATATCAAACTTAAATTACTTTTTTTAAAAAAAAAAATTTTTTTTTAACGTTTGTTTATTTTTGAGACAGAGAGAGACAGAGCATGAGCATGGGAGGGTCAGAGAGAGAGGGAGACACAGAATCGGAAGCAGGCTCCAGGCTCCGAGCCATCAGCCCAGAGCCCGACGCGGGGCTCGAACTCACGGATCGCGAGATCGTGACCTGAGCTGAAGTCGGACGCCCAACCGACCGAGCCACCCAGGCGCCCCCAAACTTAAATTACTTTAAATAAAGCCACTGGATAATTAAAATATATTTTACCTGTGAAGGTCATATCTATATTTTGCTGCATGTGCACCTTTTGCTGGCATTTGACCTATCTAGTAAATAGGTTGCTAATAATCTTATCCTCCCCCTCCCCCCACCCTTTTTTTTTTTTTT